>NC_085050.1:2371026-2672693 GCF_963662255.1 Cinclus cinclus
CAAAACAGTGTGTTTATTCCCATGCTGCTTTCTGAGAAGCACTTGGATTCACATGTTCCAAGAGAACTGTGCCCCAGGCAGAGCCAGCCTAGCATGCAAACTCCTACCCTGAACAGCCAAGGCTTGATGAATTTATAACCAACTGAAAGCAGAGCTGGGGAGAGTCAGGCAGCCTCGATAACCCTGCCTGGAGATGCACTCTTGGAAGGAAGGTTATCTCTTAAAAAAAAAAATAATAATAAAAAAATCTTAAAAATATTTCAAGTCCTGCTGAGCTCCCATAAGGATGGAATTCAGGCTTGCCATGCTCCAGACCTCCCCAGACCCTACAACATCCCATCTAAACATCCCAGTTGTTCTTGACTCCACCACAACAGCACAAAGGATGAATGGAAGTGATTCTGTGCTTTCTCAGGGGTCATGGCCATGTGGCCCTGCCTCAGCTCCACACTCAGACCCTGAGAGAACATTGTCTCCTGGAGAACTTCCTCTGCCACACCACTCTGCTGAAACAGCACGACAGCAGTTTCAGTCTCCAAAGGGCTGCCCTCAGCCAGCTCTGTAATTAGGACAACGAGGAATATGTATCTCTAAAGTAGTATGCCTCTTAATAGTTGATTTATTTTTAAGAATGGGTGTGATTCAACAACTTTTTAAAGGCTTCATCTCCTACTGTCTGAAATGTAAGGAATAAGCTTGGTGTTGATCTGGTGATTCTTTAAATGGAAGGCTGGAGTTGGCTGAGCTCAGTGTTTTGAAAGAAGTTTTATCAATGCTGGGCTCTCAAGATTTGCTCCTTGGCCTCTCTGTCACCAGCAGTCTCAGTGTTCCCTGAGCCCATGGAGATGTTTCCTGTGAGAGGTTAGTGGTGATTTCCAGTCTGGCAGGGGTGAGTGAGCTCTGGGACAGCCAGCACAAAGTGGTTGTGTGTGAATTAACCTGTTGGAAGAGGGTTGAGTTCTCCCAGGTTTAGAAGTTGGGAGTAGAAAAAGAGATGCAGGGTGCTATGAGATTTTTGTTTCCTGCCTGCCTGCTCAGGTTATGCTCTGTTGCTTGAGGCTTCACAATGGGTTTTGATAGTTTTTGAAGGGTTCCACAAGGTGTTAGCAGCCTCCAAGAGAGCTGGGGAGAGACTTTTACAAGGGCATGGAGTGAAAGGATGAGGGGGAATGGCTTTAACTGAAGGGAAGTGGGTTTGGATTGGATATGAGGAGAAATTCTTTGCTATGAGGCCCTGGCACAGGTTGCCCCGAGGGACTCCCCATCCCTGGAAGTGTTCAAGACCAAGTTGGATGGAGTAACCTGGGCTGGTGAGAGGTGTCCCTGCCCATGGCAGAGGGTAGAACTAGACAGTCTTTAAGGTCCCTTCCAACCCAAGCCATTCTGTGGCTTATTTTTTTTTTTCACCGTTTTGGCTGTGATCTGTGTAAGGACTATAGAATTCTTGCAGTTACTGTAGTCCAAAAGCCCCACAAGCACTGGAGGATCCTTGCCATCCTTCATCCTGGATTGGAAAGAAGGAAGAAATAATAATTGTGATGTTCAACCATGGGTTCTTTCTCTTTCTTTGCTGCCTTTTTAATGCCACGTCTCTGATATTGAAATACGAGGAGCCCCTGCCCAGGTTCTCTTCTCTGCCGGGGTTACTGCCCTCCTGTTTCCTCACTGGGAGTGAACAATCCTTTCTGAGCAGCACTTCTGGATAACTTTTCCTGAATTATGCTGGTTGATCATAGGATCACAGAATATTCTGAGTTCAAAGGGCCCCAGAAGGATCATCCAGTGACTCCTGGCCCTGCACAGGGTGCCATTAATTATTTTGCCTTCCTCTACTGTCAAAATTCCTCATTCTCTGAGCCTTAAAAAGCAACTGAGTGTTTAATATTCAGTCTGGGATGAAGGTGGGTGCTGAGTTTGAGATGAACCCAGCTGACCACCAGCTTCCTCCCCCTCTTTCCACCCCACGAGTGGTCACTTCGAATTCAAGCTATGCTGGTTGCTGAAAAGTTTAAATCAGATCTCGGGTGGGCTGAATTATCTTCCTGAAAAGTCCTTGAAGGGTCTTGCCTGTAATAATGTTCCTCAGTGCCTGGCGTGGGTGAGCAGCTCTGAACTCCCAGCAGAGCTCCATGGTAACCAGAAATGGCATTAATAAGAAAAATCGCCAGTTCTGCTCAGTCACTCTTATAAAATAGCCCTGCAGCTGGAGGAGCACGTGCCTGCCTCAGGTGTGACACAGGTTCAGGCTGGAGCAGCCACTTCCACACCTTGGACTTTCCCCCCAAAAACCAAGGTTTTGGTTTTCCCCGCCCCCCAAACAACAAGGTTTTGGTCTTCCCCTCCAAACGACAAGGTTTTGCTTTTCTCCCCAAAAAACAAGGTTTTGGTCTTCCCCCAAAAAACAAGGTTTTGGCCTTCCCTGAACCCCCAGGTTTTGGCCTTCCCCCAGTGCCAAGGTTTTGGTCTTCCCCCCAAAAAACAAAGTTTTGGCCTTCCTCAAACACCAAGGTTTTGGTCTTCCTCAAATCCCTCCCGAATGAGATTTCCTCTGCAGGTCTTCTCAACTGAGTTTGGAAAGGCACCAAGAAAGGGCAGGAATGAGCACATCCATCTCATAGCTGCTCCAGGTATCCCTCATGCCTTTAGGACTGGAATTTCTTTAAAAAGAGCCCCCACTCTTTGATTTGGATTTCATCATGACCCTCTCTCAAGGGGCTGCTGTTAGTGGGGGGTGGAGGAGCCAGCAGGACAAAAGACAAGAAAATGGTATTTCCTCAAAGCCATGGTATTTCCATTTGTCATTAGAGGCTGCTGATAGCTGGCAAGGGTTGGTCAGATTTATTTTTAATTTTTTTTTTTTTTTAATCTACTCTGACTTTCAAAGGATGACGGGAGACATCCTGTACCCTTGAAGCTGGTTGGTTTTCCAGAGGGATTTTTTTGCTGTAACCACTAAAAACCTAGAAAGGCTTCAACTTCTGTGCTGGAAGAGTTGAGTGCTTCCCTTACAGACTCCACATGAAGAGGGGAGACCAGTTCTTGTCTACTGAAAATGCTCTTCAGTGCCTAAAAACTGGCCTGGGCTTCAGCTGACCAGAGAGTGGAAGAATTACCTTTCAATCACACATTTCAGAGAAATTTGGAGCACTGAATTTCTGCCAGTAACAACAGAATTCAGCTGCTGATTTTTTTATTTAATTATGTTGCTCATGCAGAGCAGAGAAACAGCGAATCTGGATGAGGGTAACTCTGAAGCAATAAATACTTGTTTCAGACAATTTAAGGTGTTTTTCGGTTTGTTTCTGGTAATGAAGATGATCTAGGCTCCCTGAAGAGTTCTGACAAGCCACAGTAGTGCTCCCCATCATATCTTATTTAAATGTATGTGTGACTCCCATCTTGATGATCAGGGGATTAAAACAGCCCAGAAATGCTGGAAAATGCATTTGGAAGTGAGACCCCTCCTTTACGAAAAGCTTAAATTATTTTCCCTGCTGAATTATCTTCGATTTTTTTTTAACTGGCTTTTTTCCATGAGTACTTTATGATGACACTTAAATAACACTTTATATCTCAAAAGCACTAAGTGTGCATTAAATCCTGCTGTAACTATTAGGAAATAAGACTTCTGGCTACCACAAAAAAAAAAAAAAAGAAAAAAAAAAGAATGTGATGCTTTTCTGGTATTTGAATCATTTATTACCAAAAATAGTACAAGATGGAGGTCTGGCAGGGAGTTCTGCAGCCCAAGTGTGACAGATATCCAGGGAGGAGCCCAATCCAGGCAGGCATAAGAAGGTTGGGATGATGAGCACTAATTCCCCCAGGCAGGTTTCTATTAACACCACTGCTCCTTGAGTAATTTTCAGCTGGAGCTTTTGCCTCACTCATCTCTGTGGGTATATTAAATAGTACATGGTGTACCAGAGGCTGAGAGATGTTTTGTAGGGAAGGGATGTGTGGATCCTTCCCCAGCAGATCAGAGTTTGTAGCCAGAATGAGCAAAACACAAAGATAGATACAAGTTCTGTGAGGGTGATATCAGTCTTGCCCAAGTTGGTTTTAAATAAGCAAAAACAGTGAGGTTTTTTTTTTTTAAGTAAACCTGCTTTGGTAAAGGGCAAAAGGAGATTTCCTTAAATTCCATCCACAGCACTGTGCACTTGTGGGTGACAGCTCCTTTCTCCTGAAGGAAGTCTGAATATTAATTCTGTGATTGCACATCTTTGTGTTTGTTTTGTTTTCACTGCCATGACTTTACCCCCTTCCCTCAGCTGATACTGATGTCTGGTTAGCTTGGTTAATCTCTGTCCCTCTTTGGAAATGCTGGATTTTTCAGCTGCTCTGCCAAGCTGAGAACCATGTTCATCATTAATTCCTCGTGTGGATGCCTTACCCATCTCAAGTGCTCCTCATTCCCACGGTTGATTTTTGTGGAGGTTCTTTAGTGCTGTGAGCCCCTCTGCTTTTCCCTCCAGTTGCTGTTAGCTAGAAGGAGGATTTCACCTCTTTTCATGCTGACAGACACATCAGTAAGTTGTCACTTCCCTGCAGAGCTGAAAATCTGCCTCTGCATTGTGGAGCTGACTTTCAACCTGAGTTTGGCGTGGTTTAATCTTAACCTGGTGCACTCTGCATCACCAAATGCCCCCCAACCCTCCTCTTCAGCTCTCCCAGGGTGCCCTGTGGGCCATGAATTTCCCATGTTTTGCTCTCTAAAAGATCCTTTTGCCCTCTCCAGTTTCCACTGTGTAGGGGGTGGATTGTTTATTTATCTATATTATTTTTCTTAATATACAGGCATCTCTTCATAGTGTCTTCTTCTGGCTATACAAGCACCTCACCTGAGAGGCTTTTTAATGAGGATGTAATCCAGCTGCTTTAGGAGCTGGGATAGTGTCTGTCAGGAATACCTGCCCCTGAAAGCAGAGCAGTTGAAAGCTCCGAGGTTTCCTGAGGCTCCTAGGAAAATCTAGTTGCTTAGAAATAGGAGTAGCTTTGCTTTCACCTGAAAAAAGGCAATGGGTGAGGGTTCTGCAGATCCATCAGTCTGTGCATAGAGCAGCGAGACACCAAATGCCTCAATCTTACCACAGAATCATGGAAAGCTTTGGGTTGGAAAGGACCTTAAAAATTATCCAGTGCCACCCCTGGCCATGGGCAGGGACACCTTCCACTAGTTCACATTGCTCCAAGCCCCAGTGTCCAGCCTGGCCTTGGACACTTCCAGGGATCCAGGGACAGCCACAGCTTCTCTGGGCACCCTGTGCCAGAGCCTCACCCTTGTCACAGGGAAGAATTTCTTCCTAATATTTAATCTAAACCTTTCTTCCTTCGGTATAAGGCCACTCTTCCTTGTCCTATCATTCCAAGTCGCTCTCCTGGAGCCCCTCTAGGCTCTGGAAGGCTGCAGTCAGTTCTCCCTGGAGCCTCCTCCAGCACTGTGGTTGTCACCCCATGCCCCACGAGCAGTTTGGGGGACCCTGATGTGTCAATGCTGGAGTGCTGCCTCCTGTCAGGGATGGGGAAGGTGTGATGCAGGCACTGCCTGGAGCACAGCAGAGGCTCTTGGAGGAGAAAAGGTCTGCGAGTGCAGCCCTGACCTTGACTCCAAGCTCACGGGCAGATAAAAACGAGCTGGAGAGCGTTCAGATGTCACGAGCACGCCAGGGTCTGGGTCTCTCCAGCTCTGCAGATGAGGGAATGTGCCAGTGACATGTTTTTGGAGGAGTCTGAAAGGACAGGCTGGTTTGATATTGAAATCTGCATCCGGGGAGGTGGCAGAGTTGTGTGTCTTGGAGGGGAATGTGAGTTTATTTGCTTGGATGAGTGCTCGGCCACCACTTGTAGCATGAACTGTGAATTTGGAGAGCAGCTCTCAGTGACTGCAGGCAGATGTGGGGTGGGGCTGATGCTTATTGAATGAGCTCTGAGTTTAAATAAATGTTCAATACAGGAACCCAGCTCTGCCTGCACGCCCCCCGTGACCCTCCCAGGCCCTTTGGTTGCTGAACTTCTATTTCATTGCAGATTTTGCTTGTACTCACCAGGTTGGTGTGAAAGAAATTAGGAGAATCTTGAAAAAGTTGTCCTGGAGAGCAACGCTGAGAGTTTGGCCTTGATTTTCACTTCTGAGGGGTTTGGGGGGTTTTGAAGCAAGAGCTGCTTCTTGAGTGACTAAAACCCAAGATTATTGGTTTTTATTTTACCTCCACAGTGTGAGAAGGAGCAACCTTGTCCGAGTCACCCAGCAGCTCCTCCTGAGGTGACAGGGTCTGACACAAGTCTGGACAGTGCACCTTCAAATACATCTGCAACACTATTTCAGATAAAAAATTCTATATACATGTGATTTTAGCTGCACCTAGAGTCCGACCAAGAGCCAATCTGGCACTGACAGCATCAAAATTAATCTGCAGTGGAGTCAGTTTTTTTTTTTTTTGATGTGTGTGTGCTGTCTTACAATGAATAAATATAAACAGTCTTCTCCATCCAAGTGTTAGCAAAAGCAGAGCAGGGGATTAAAAAAAGTTATCACCCACCCTGTTTTGCCTTAAAACCTCTTAGAAAATAAACAGTACTGAACTATTTACAAGTCTGCTTTCACTGCTGATGAGAGTGGATGGGAAGGAAAAAAAACATCTTTAATGCCTCTGGTGTCTTGTTGACTCCTGCACAGACTGTGGAGAACCTGGAGCACTCAGGTGCAGGTCCATGGCCACCCTTAAAACAAAAATATTGATGTCTTCCAGCTCTTGTGCCTGCCTAAAACAAGCTCTGGGACTCCCTGGTGGTCTCTCCAAGCTCTCCATAAGGTTGGGTTTAGGAGTGTGAAGGTCAAATCTTTGCTGTGGTCACTGCTCTCTGAGGTGATGCTTCCAAAACCAGGAATTAAGTCTGCTCCTGAGGTCCAGTTATTAGGGAACAGTGGTGTTAGGAAGGCTTGTGTTAAATGACCACAATAATTTACTACCTGCTTACGTTACCAGGCATTACCTTGATACAGCCACACTGGTATTATTTGAGCATTTAAAATTTAATTTTACCGAAGGACCCCCTCAGGGTAAGGCTGTATCTCAATTACACAGCCCTCAAAATAACCTCTGAAATTCCCTCTGGGGAGCTGAGACTTTGCAGCAAGAATCTGCTGACCAAAACCAGCCTTCAATAACACTGGGGATGGTCCCATGTGACATTTGGGGCTTTCCTCTTGGATAATAGGCATGGACATTTGACAGGAGAGTGGAGCCAGGTGAGGGTCAGGCTCTCTCCTCCCAGGGAACAAGGGGGAGGATGAGAGGAAATGACATCAAGTTGTGCCAGGGGAGCTTCAGGTTGGATTTTAGGGAAATTTTCCTTGGTGAAAGGGTTGTCCAGGACAGTGTTGGAGCCCCCAGTCCCAGAGGGATTTAAAAGATGTATGAATTTTCCACATCAGGGCATCCCCTTCATGGGTTTAATAGGAATAAGGTATCTGTGGTTGCTACATCTTGATGGGCCTTCAGTTAATTAATTATCTAATTAATTAATGCCCCTGGATCCTCTGGACTTGAACATTCCTTCCATCTTCTCTGGCCCTGGTGCTTCTTTCCAACCAAAATGAACTTGGGAACTGAAATGCAAAACAACTCTTTGAAATTAAATCTCCTGAAGTTTAAAGCACTACAAAAGCCATGCTGGATTGCAAGACAGGTCTGTGTCTGCAATCCCCCTCTAAAAATGCTCCCATGGGAGCAATTTCTGCCTATTCAAAATCTAAAATTAACCCCTGGGATAAACACCCCATGTTACAACTGGGGAACAAATTCATTTCTTTCTGAGGCACTGAGTGTTTTAATCCCTGTGGACTCTTCTCCCTTGTGACACATCTTGGCAATTTAGAATACAGCAGATATTGCAAAAATATAGCAGATTTGAGTTGTTTTTTTTTTTTTTTTAAACTTGGGCTCAGGCAGCTCTTTCTGGCTAAAAGTCAAGTTTCACATCTGACAGACTTTTAACTGAGGGTGTGTGAAAACAGTCTCAGGTTTATCCCTCCACGATCCAACCAGGCAGGAGGTCAGGACCACTTTTAGCCCAGCGATGCTGGCTGGGGATTTGGTGGCCAAGTGGCCCCGTGAGACTGAGGTGGTGCAGGGGCTTGTGACGATGATGTGTGAGCTTGGGGAGGCTGCAGGGGCTTAAATCAGCTGTGGGTCACCTCACAGGAGGCTTTGCTGTGAAACAAAAGATGTCAGGGGAACATTGGCAGAGCCAAGAGGAGCAAAAACCACACGGTCCAAGGGTGCACTTGATGGTCTGGGAGGTGTTTTTTCCAAAGTAAATGATTCTCTGTACCTGTTCTGGAGGTTGTTTTGGTGGCCTGGTGCTGGTGTGGTGCTCGAGGTCTCTCCTCCCGTGGCTGTACAAATCCTCTGCCTCCAGAAATGCCTCTGGCATGAAGAGGTGCTCACGCTGGGAGAGATGTCTGCTCTTCAGAAAGCTCCTTCAGGAGGAAAAGCAGAACCCTACAGCCCAGCCAAACCCGGGATGCGTGGAACAGGAGTCCCACGGTGAGGGACAAAGCAGGTTCTGCTGTGCTGGGTGTCCTGCTGGGGCTCCCTTTCTTGTTCTGTGCCCTTCCTGGGGCTCCCTCCTTTGTGTGGAAGAGTTAAACCTGCAGCACAAGCCCAGTCTGACTGAGCAGACCGAGTGCCTTCAGTGCACCATAAAACCCATTTGCTAAGTGGTGGCTCTCTCAGTGGTTTCACGGAGTGCCCCTCCCTGAAGAGAAACTCTCTTATCCCTCCCTGGAGGTCTCTTTGGTGGAGCAAAGCCCCTTCTGACAAATTCAAGATGTTTTGACCTTGCTGTGAAGTGCACTGAAGTGCAGCTTCCTCCTGAAAGGACCTTGGTCACTGTCTTGGTGTTGGTCACCCCTGAGGAAGGGTCTGTGTGCCAGCATGGAGTGGGCAGGGGGATGTGACATTTGTGCCCCTTGTCCCCTCGGGCCACCTCTGCCTCTGTGCCCTGTGTTTGCAGCTGATGGGCACCACTGGCCCTGGATTTTGGGGTTCCTCAGGACTCCTGGGGAGATCCAGGGTCCCTGTCCCCTTGCAGGCCTCCTCTGCCTGAGGATCCCAGGGGGTCCTGGGTGCCCCACATGTCCAGTGTCCTGATCCTCTCTCAGGCCAGAGAAGGGGATTAAAAAAAGTTAACACCCACCCTGTTTTGCCTTAAAACCTCTTAGAAAATAAACAGTACTGAACTATTTACAAGTCTGCTTTCACTGCTGATGAGAGTGGATGGGAAGGAAAAAAAAACATCTTTAATGCCTCTGGTGTCTTGTTGACTCCTGCACAGACTGTGGAGAACCTGGAGCACTCAGGTGCAGGTCCATGGCCACCCTTAAAACAAAAATATTGATGTCTTCCAGCTCTTGTGCCTGCCTAAAACAAGCTCTGGGACTCCCTGGTGGTCTCTCCAAGCTCTCCATAAGGTTGGGTTTAGGAGTGTGAAGGTCAAATCCTTGCTGTGGTCACTGCTCTCTGAGGTGATGCTTCCAAAACCAGGAATTAAGTCTGCTCCTGAGGTCCAGTTATTAGGGAACAGTGGTGTTAGGAAGGCTCTCCAGGCCTCTGCCCCCTGAGCTCCCTGTGGGTGCCCAGGGAGATTCCAGTGGTCCCACCTGCCCAAGGTCCCTGTGTCCTTATTCCAGCCGTACCCAGGGTCACAGGATAGTAGACATTGTCACTAATAAAGTGAGGGAGAAAAGCAGGATGAGAGTTGGTTCCTAGCACTACAGAAAACCACCCTTGGGTTGCCCAAGAGCCTTCTGGCTTCCCTTGGAGGATCACACCAAGAGGAGAGTACCCAGGTGGCTGGTTTGGCTCCATGTGGAGAAGTGAAATGCCACAGCAGGACCTTCCAGAGGCCAGGCTGTCCCCAGGGGTGATGCTGTGGCCTCGGTGTCCCTCACTCTTCAAGAGAAGAGGGAAAAACCTGCACTGGGGTTGGGATAGTTGAGGGTGGCTTCCATGAGAAGCTGCTGGAATTCTCCCCGTGTCCCATGGAACCAATGCCAGCTGGCTCCAAGGTGGACCCAGCTGAGCCCAGGAAGAAGGGAGGGGTCTGGGGAAGGTGTTTCTAAGATCTGGGTTTACTTCTCCTTTGATTTGATTGGCAATAAATAAAATGAACTGCCCTGAACTGAGTCTGGCTTTCCCTTGATTTAACCAGTGAGGGATCTCTGCCTGCCCTGATCTCAACCTTGAGCCTTTTGTTGTGTTTTCTCTGCCTTGTCCAGCTGGGGAGAGCGGTGACAGATCTGCTCTGGCACCCACTCAGGATCAACCCCACCATAAGCCCAAATACCTCCTCCAAGGCCTGCTCAGTGCTGGGATCTGGGACTAAAGGCTGAAGAAACTGGGGGAAATGTAGAGAGTGATTTTTAACTGAAGATGAATTAGCTGCAGAGTGCTTCATTCTGTCTACACCTGCTTAGATTTCTTTGGATCTGGGAAACACCTGGGGGGAAAAAATGCCCAGATTGCTTTTTTAGGCACCTTAAAGTCTATTATGGGTAGAGAGACTTTCTTCAAGAGAGCAGCTTTAGAGCAAGAATTTGAAGAAGAATTATTGACTGTGAGGGTGGGCAGGCCCTGGCACAGGGTGCCCAGAGAAGCCGTGCCTGCCCCTGGATCCCTGGAAGTGTCCAAGGGCAGGCTGGACAGGACTTGGAGCACCCTGGGCTAGTGGAAGGTGGCACTAGATGGTCTCTAAGGTCCCTTCCAACCCAATTAATTCCATGATTCTGTAATATCCATGTTTAAAAGCAGCAGATGCATTTATTTTGTGCCTGGGGCTCACCTCAGCCCAAAGCCTGGAGAGCAGGCTCTGAGAACCTGCTGCCTGCTCCCCCTGCCAGCTACTTGATTATATCCAAGAATTACATGTGAGCAGAATGTGTTTGTGTTGGGAATACTGTGACACTCCAAACTGACACCCTTAACTGGGATCTGCCTTATAGACAAACTTGCTTTGTGATAAATGACAGCATTTCTTGTGTACGATTAACTTCTTTTTATTTTTATTATTCTTCTTTCCCCTTTATCCCCATAAGCCAGGAAGATTAATGGGAATTGGCTGTTTTCAGCTGTAGGTTTTTTCGTAATGCTCCTGTTGGGGATAGCCCCTGTCCGTGGGCAAAAAAAGGAATGGGACTGGGGGTTTTGGGTTTACCCAGGCAAGGAAGTACCCACAGGCCATTGGGAAGAGGAGGAATTATCCAGATGCATTGTTGGGGGTGAAGAGAAGTAAGTTTTGCTCCTGTTGTCCTATTCCCCTCTTGAACTTGGCTTTGTCTTTGTCTTAATCTCCTCCAACCCCTTTTTCTTCGATGCTCAGGAGCTGGGGGAAGCCCTGGGGTGTCTCCTCAGGAGATGCTGAAAGGATGAGCTGCTTTTGGGATGCTCCAGGTGCCCCTGTAGCTTTGTTCCCACTGCCCACACGTGGCCCTGGGGCTGTCCTGGGATGTGGGGAATTGCCACAGGCTGGGATGAAGTGCAGGGGTGTCCCCAGGTGGGGCTGCCAGCACAAACAGCTGCCCTGACCAGGAAGCTGCTGAGCTCCCCCCTGGAGCCCCTTCCAGAGGCTGGGGACCTTCCTGTTACAGGGATGGTGGCTCTTTCCTGGATATTTTTGGAGGATCTGTGCCCCAAAGCCTTGTGTAACTCCTGTAGATCAGTCCAGCCTTGGGCTGCTGTGGTGGAGAAGGAAAAAACCACTTCTGGATTAGGATAAGGTGGTGGAGTTCCCTATGGCCATGGTCAGGCTCACGCAGGGGAGGTGGTGAGGGCAGGACAGGTAACAAGCACTGATTTGGGGTGGTGAGGCTGGAGACAGGGATTGCCATGGGAAATCTGCTCAGCTTGTCCTTTTCTGCTTTCCATTGGAATGAGAGAGCCTGTGGAGCAGAAGGAGGGCTTGTTCCTGTGTGGGCTGGCTCTTGGTGCCTTGAAAAGTCACAGCTGGTGTGGTGGGGATGCACCTCATTTTCTATTTTGCCAGAATGGTGAGTGCTCTGTGGGTCAGATGTGGGGAGGGCAGCTGGGGCTGGGGTTTCTCTTCCAGGATGGCTGAAGGAGGAGATGGAGGGGTTTTGGGATATTCTGGATATCTCCAGAGCTCGCTGGTCCTGCAGCATCCTCCAGGCTCCTGGTTCAGGTATGCAGGCAGCAGCCCAAGCTGGCCATGTCTGGGATCCCCAGCCCTCAGAAGTTTGGACTGGCTGGGAGCTGTTCATGAAAAGTACTTGGAACCCACCCAAAAATTGCTGGTCTTGAATTTACAGAGAGCTTCCAGCTCGGAGGGATGCAGGTAGAGGAGGTTTGCTTTCCCCTTTTCCTGTGCCAACAAACCATGTTCCAGGATTGCAGCCTTGTTAAGAGGGGGGTTCTGGCAGCCTTGGGGTCTCCTGGATCTCGGGGGCTGCCTGGTCACCCCAGCTGTGGTGTCCCCATCCCATTCCCAGGACTCCCATCCCATACTGGGAAGGGAAATGCCACCATGAGGGCACCGTCTGCTCAGGGCACGTGGAAATCCTGGCTGGAAAGTGTAGGAATTGTACATCCTGGAGGGTTTTTTTGCTGTTCCTGCCCTGATCCACCCCCCCCAGCCTGCTCTCAGGGATGATTTTTTGGGATTATGCCTGTGTATCTCTCCCTCTGACAGGGAACCACTCAGCTGCTTCCCCCAGAGCTCCCTGTTCTGTTCCTCTGGGCTGCTCTGCTTTGTGCCTCCTGAAAAAACTCCTCCAGATGGTTGAAATCACTGCAAATCACCTCTTTGGAGCAGAGGTGCTGTTGCTTCATCAAGCACCAAACTTTGGGTTTAATTTTTTTTTTTTCCTGTGCATGTTAGCCACAAGTATTCTGTTGGGGTAATGACTGGGTAATTATTTAATCTCTTTTGAGTTTTGTGGTGCTAATCAAGCCTGTCTTCTTTAATCTGGGCTCCAGAGTCATGACTGGGGCGTGATTTACAGGGAGGAGAGGGGCATAAACTTGTGTTATTGAGCCAAATTTGCTTAACCTCCCTGAAATAGCCTGTGAAGGTTGTGTTGCTCCAGGCCACAGCTGATCCTGTTTGTGCTGCTGGAGATCTGAAGGGCTCTGTATGATCTGATCTCCCTTTGATTTAGGGCTTCTCTTGGTTACTGGGAGTGCAGGGAGAAGTTACTGCCTTAGCCAGACAAATCATGGCTTCTGGAAAAGGGATAATAAAAATCTCTAGCCTGCACAAGGTCACAAGGGAGGAGACTGAAGAGCGTGGTCAAAGGTGGGGAAAAAGAAATGTTATTGAGATTTTTTTGCTTAAAAATCTAACGAAAGGTAAGTGTTCTTGTTACAATGCAGAGCTGTAGGTCTCCCTGGTGCAGGATTTTTGGAGATGCTGGAATGACCTGAGAGGACGAGTGAGCCCTTCTGTGAGGGGCACATATGCTGTAGAGACCTTAAGCTCAAGATCCTTGGAATCCAGACTTGAAGGACACCTTATGAAACCTCTCCATAGGCTGGGAATCTGCAAAAGCTCTTTAATGGATATTTGTCGGTCGTTTTTGTCCAATCCAGAACTCTGGGCTGGAGCAGATTTATGGATCAGTGGAAAGAGCTGTTTTAAGGCTCTTGAGATGCCCTTTCTCCCCCTCCATACCCATCACCAGTAACTCCCACTGTGTTCAAAGGCTGGCAGCAACAGTGCTCCAGGCTTTTGCTTTCTCTGCGGAATCAAAACCTTAATGGGATGTTTGTTTGGGAATTGTGGCCAGGAGCACTCACCCTGCGTGGATGTTGCAAGGAGAGGGGCTGAGCCTTAGCTGTCTGCATCCTGCTCCTTATGGTTTTCACAGGGTTTGCTCAACCCTTCCTTCACAGTTTCTATTTCTTGTTGGTGGTCACGACAGAGGAAATCTGCCAGGTGAACCTTTCAGTCTTTCAGAAAGTCAGATAATGACCTTGAATCCAGCCAGGACGGTGCTGTCAGCACCTCAGGGTGTTTTGTGTGATGGGGACACTGCCACTCAGTGATTTCAACCTTTTTAATGAGTGAGGCTGGATGCACCCTGGTGTCCCAGCCCACACCAGATCCAGGCAGGGATGAGCTGGATATCAACCACAAATTGGGCCAGACTTTCCTGAGCTGCAGGATGTTCCTTTTAGGCAAGAAGGGAAAAGACTTTGGATTTTTCTAGAGCTGTCAGATCTCACCTTGCTCAGGGTAGAATTTAAAACATTGAATTGTAGAATATTCTGAGTTGGAAGGGGCCCACAAGATTATCCAAGTCTAATTTCTGGCCCAAGAATCCCACCCTGTGCCTGAGAGCATTGTCCAAACACTTCTGGAACTCTTTCAGGCTGCGCCTGAATTGGTTTTGGTTTTGGAACAGAACCACCTATCTCTGATAGGACAGAATTCCATTTTCCTTCCTCCTGCCGGGGAAAAGAAACCAGGGATGTGATATCTGGGGAGAGCTGCTTTTGGTGAAATCCCACAAAGCTGGGTCACAAACTCAGCTCAAGCCCTCAGTGAGGATTTCTTGCTGAAACTGCCACGAGCACCTCATTTATCAGTGTGGACCAGGATGGAATATCCCCGTCCCAATCTGCTGGGCACTGAATGCCTCCATCCCAGGGAGGTGAGAGAAGCCCTGGGGGGATTTGCATCACTCACCCAGTACGACCACAATGAACCTTTGGTACTTAGTGGTGTTTCAGAGTGCAGGGAACATTCTGACTGTGAGAGTTCAGGTGTAGCAAGCATGAAAGCAGCCTGGCTAAGCTGGAGGGGAGTCCTGGAGCCAGAAGGTGGCTGGCAATGAACTGCTGTGGAGTTTCAGTCTATAATCAATAAATACTTGTAATGGCAGGCAAACACTCTATTAAAAAGCTTTGAGAGTGTCTGCTTTGTGTCTCCAGGCTGAAAACAACCATGCCAGGGCAGCAGCCTCCCTGATTTTCTCCTTCCAAATGCTGCCTTTGTTTGGTCCCCTGTTTCTGGCAGCAGTTCAGGGGGGTGCCTCAGTGTGATGGGCAGAGAAGGAGCTGAAGGGATGGAGTTCAAGTCCCCCATGAGCTGGGAGAGGTCTTCAGGCAGCCTGAAGTGATCTGCAGGGACAAGGAGATGAAGTAGATGTGAATGCAGCTTCTCACCTAAACATTTTTGTGTTTTATTAGGGAAGAACATCGTAGCTGCTGAATGAGGACTTGACAAAGACAAAAATATCCAAGAGTTCCAGGCTGGGCTGGATGGGACTTGGAGAAACCTGGGGGTGGAACGAGATGAGCTTCACCATCCCTTCCATCCCAAACCACAACTCCCTGATACCTGTAGGAGTTTTTGGAAAGGTGGATGAGAGTGTTTGGTCCCTGGGAGGGGATGAAGGTCAGTTTGGGCTGCTCTGGAAAAGGCATCCTTGGACCTTTCCTCCCCAAAGCTTAGAGCTGTGTGCAGTGACAGTAAACTCAATCACTTAAGGATCCTCCTCTGAACAGCATCGTGCATTAGTTGGTGGAATAATATCAACTCTGGCCCTAATTTTGGCTGCTTATCTGGTTCCCAGCAGGCTTCAGTGCTCAGAGACAAAACCATCTGAGGCTGGTGCTGTCTTGGGGGAAGCACATGCTGCAAACAGAGGAGTTGTTTCTTGCTCTGGAACTAAAACATTTCTGAAATCAAACTGCTGCCCAGCTTATCGGGGTGTAAACACGTTCTCCTGTGGGAACAGGAATTGCAGTCTGAGCTGAATCTTGTTCCTTTTCTTCATATCAGTCTGCTGGAGTTTCTCAGACACTGGAGGTCTGCAGAGGGTTTGAAATGCATTATTTTTCTCATCTGTTTTCTTCATGGGGGAGGCAGCAAAGACCTTGGACTACCAAGAATGTTTGGTTTCATTCAGAGCTGCTCTGTGGTGGGTGTTACACCAGAGCAAGGGAATGCACTGCTTTTATTCCCTTTCTCAGAAAGCCCCTTGTTTTGGTGGTTCTGGTGCTGAAAGCTCAGAAATCACACTGAGGCTCCTTCCACAAACCCATCCTTGGGGATATTTCAAGCTGGTTGAATTCTTGGGGGTGGGGACCATCCCCAGAAAAAGGAAAGACAGAATGTTGTGATAAAGGAATTGTGCTCCTGACGTGTTTTATTCTGTCCCTGGGTGTAATCTCTTGCCACGTCCTGGGACTTGAAGCTGGGGAAAGGGCAGGGCATGTGGGAGCACCCCAGAGAAGGAAATAACTCTCAAGTTACTCTCTGCTTTAATTTCAGTCATTTCTACCTATTTTCTCAGGATTTCCAGCCAGGAGCCAGCCTGTCTGTGAGAGAAGCATCTTGAATGGATGAGAAGGTGCCAGCACTGATGTAGGTGGCTCTTTGAAGTCTGCTCATTCTCTTCAGCCAGGACATCCCAAAATACAGCCTGGAAGAGAAGGACAGGGAGCAGGAGTTGTAATTGCAGCTGAATTCTGCAGAAACAGGAGCTGCAGCCCAGCAGACACCAGTCTGTCGTAGTAACAGCTTTGAACTGCAGCTCCCAAAGTGGCAAATAATGGCTGGGTTTGGTCCTTTTTGGTGTGTAAAAGTTGTTTCTGTTCACTGGGCTAAGAGACAACAACAGAATTAAAAGGTATTTCCTGTAGTTCTGCAGCTTCAGGTGGAGAATGAGAAAAGGGGAGTATGGATGGGCTGTCTCAAATAAATGCAGTATAAATATTATGGAGTCTTGCATCTCTTTGCATGTAGAGATCTCTCCTGTAGCAAGGAAATAATTTTATATTCTGGCACAGGACTGATAGGGAAACACTGAATTCAGAGATAAGAATCACTTGTTTTTCTTCCAACTCTCCTCTATTAAAAAGGAGTAAAACTCATCAACCCCTCCCCCCCCCCCCCCCTTGTTTTATACATGACAACCTTTGGGGTTTTCTGGTTTGTGCATGAAGAATAATCTCCTAGGAGATGATGACCAGACTGGTGTTTAACTGGTTTAATGTTGGAAAACTTCCCTGCTAGTGAGTCAGGATTACCTTGCACTGGTCCTGTTCCTGTTCCTCTGCTTCATGGCAGTAAAACATGGTAAAAACTCGTGGTCTACTTGGAATTTTTTCATGGAATGGTTTTCTTTGTAAACTTGCAGGTGACTTCAGGCTTCTTTGGGTATCAAGTGCTTAAAAGCTTCCCTTTCTGCCTTGTAAAGACTGAAAAGGAAGCTACAAACCTCCAGATCCCTCTGGGACAGTTTTTCCAGTCTAGAAAGGATTGAAGAAGGCAGATCTAATCCCTCAGTTGGACTGGATGGTCGTGGTGGGATGGAAATACTCTACCTCAGGAATGGTTTGTCCAGCTGGTTATTCTTTCTTCTCTCTCATGGAAAAAGGAGATGTTTGGCTGGAGGAAAAACCCTCTGCTTTCAAACTCTTGCCACTGTTCAGTGGGAGCCACTAAATCCCTGCTGGCATCAACAGTCTGTGGCATTTAATACAAAAATATCATTATAAAGATACTGAGCTGCTTCCTAAAGGCATTGAGGGCTTTATTTATCCCCTTCTCCTGGTGGTGGGAATGCTGCTGATGTAAATTAATTTGAAGAACGTGTGCTGGGCTATTAGCATTAAAAGAGCTCAGTTTTGGTTAATGTGGCAGTAGGGAGAGTAACTCAGCCCCAGTGTTGGGTTGTGCCGTTGCACTGGTTTCCATTAGTTGTTGCTTTTCTCATTTCAGAGTAAAAAAATCCCTTTAAATTCCTGTTGGTTTGAAGGGATGGGCCCTCAGATCCAAGACTCTGGGTCTGTGGGGACTCTGTGCTCTCCGTGAAGCCACGGAGGACATGGTGAATTCTCCTTCTCCACAAGGACCTGAGAGGGGCTGCTGCATTTCTCCCATTCTGCCCTTTGCTGATACCTGTGCTTGACACATCCCTGGAAAAGCCTCTTCTGCTGCATCCTCTCACCAAATATCCTATCCTGGTCCAGCCTGTCGAGGTGTGAGGCTGTAATGGCTTTACTGGGTGCTCTGTGCATCCCTGCCCTCCGTGTTCCCTCTGTCCCATTGCTGGGAGAGGGTGGCACCTCAAGGAGGGAAAAGCAGAAGGTTTTTCCTGCAGCCCAACCTGAGTTCCACGAGCACAATGAACTCTGAATCCACTCCAGCAGTGAGGAAAACCCTGTTGGGCTTTGAAGCTGCTTGTGGAACTTGAAGGGGCTTTTTTTGTGTGTGTGTGTGTGCACGCTCTTAGGAGTTTTCTGCCAACAATTGTATGTGCTCAGTGAGATGAAAGCCACCATGCCCAAGTGTGAAGAATCTTCACAACCACATCCACCAGAATCCAATCCATTTTTGTGCTAAAAGTGGGAGTTTTAGCTTGCCTGGAAGCTGTTCCAGTTGCTTATAACTTCTCTGTGCCGCAAGTCCTCATGAACCTGCTGCTGAGTCAGTTAAAATCTGCTTTTTTTTGCCTGGAAAATGGTCTTCATTAGGCTTGTTTTTGTTTCTGCTGCTTCCCCTGTGTTTTTGCCTGGAGTGAAGCTGCACTGCTGCCTGGTGCCCTCCTCTTCCTCGTCGTGAAGGCTTCAGGTAAACATTTATGCCTGTGGATACGTGTGATTTAACTGGATGAATTAGTCAAGGGGCTCTGCATAGCTGGAATTTAAGGTTGTTCCTCATTACATCTTGAGAAGCTGCTGATTGTCCCTGTTTTTTATCTGCTCCTTTCCGTTGTGTAATTCTTTGACATGACATCATCTGGATCTGCTGCTCTGTGCTTTGGGCTTCAGAACATGTTCAGCTGAGTCTTGGGCAAGGAGGAGAATTTATTACTAAATACATTAGAGTTCTGAAAAGAAATAAACACCATGCTGAATTCCTTATCACCAGCACGTTGCCTCCAGCAGCAGTGAAAATATTCACATTGAGTCGTGCTGACTGCCCAAGAGGGGCTGGGGTTGCCAGTGCCTGGAGTGACTGAGGGTTTTTTTTCCTTCAAATTGTGCTCTTGCACAAAAAAAAAAAAAAAAAAAAAAAAAAAAGGTTGGCAAGTGTGTTCTCTACTGGAATCAACAGTCTCTTAATGCTCTGAGGCTAAACTAAGGCTGAAGTCAGCTATTCAGCTGTGGCTCTGTGCAAATCTATTGTGTTTATCTCTGCCTGAGATGTACTCATTAGGCAGCAGGACTTTGTGTAGCTGTAACATCATTTTAAGGGTAGGATTTTCCCAAGATTTTCCCCACAAAGAAACCGGAGCAGTGGAAAACCATCTTCTGCTGAATGTCCCCTCTTCTTCAGTGGCACAGCTGAGCCTCAGCAATCCCACTGTGCTGGAGAGGAGGGACAGTTCTGATCTCTGCTCTGGGACAGTGGCAGGACCTGAGGGAATGGCTGGAGCTGGGTCAGGGGAGGTTTAGTTTGGAAATTGGGGAAGGTTCCTCATCCAGAGGGTGCTGGGCACTGCCCAGACTCCCCAGGGAATGGGCACAGCCCCGAGGCTGCCAGAGCTCCAGGAGGGTTTGGACAACAATCTCAGGTACAGGGTGGGATTGTTGGGGTGTCTGTGCAGGACCAGGAGCTGGACTGGATGATCCTGGTGGGTCCTTTCTGACTCAGGGTATTCCATACCCTACCGGTGCTTGCTGTGTCCTGGAGGGATGTGTTGGGTTTCTGGCAGCAGGGAGATGCAGCCTGGGCTCTCCTGAAGGGTCCAGGCACGTGTGTGACATTCCCTGTGTGACACAGAGACCCCGACTCCTGTTGTTAACCAGCCATGAAATGGGGAAGTGCTCTGACAAGCTCCATGGAGAGAATCTCTGATTGCTACGGGAGGGAAAACTGACAGCCAGGTACTGAAGGGCCAGAGTAGAGCTTCAGCTGCTGCTTGGGAGATGGATTTCAATCCCACACTCCCTAGGAAATAACTTTTTCTTTTATACCAAAATTGACCGCAATCATTGTTGTTTCAAATTCTGCCCTGGGATGGACTGGCTGTGCTCAGGAGCCTGAGGACAGACTGTGGCTGTAAGAGCAACCAAGTCCATGTCCTGTTGCTCCTCTCTCCCCAGCATCAGGAAGATGTGGAGCTGCTGGAGAGAGTCCAGAGGAGGCCATGGAAGTGCTCCAAGGGCTGGAGCCAGGCTGGGAGAGCTGGGGGTGCTCACCTGGAGAAGAGAAGGCTCCAGGGAGAGCTCAGAGCCCCTTCCAGAGCCTGAAGGTGCTCCAGGAGAGCTGGAGAGGGACTGGGGACAAGGGATGGAGGGACAGGACACAGGGAATGGCTTCCACTGGCAGAGGGCAGGGAAAGATGGAACATTAGGAAGGAATTGTTCCCTGTGAGGGTGGTGAGCCCTGGCACAGGGTGCCCAGAGAAGCTGTGGCTGCTCCTGGATCCCTGGAAATGTCCAAGGCCAGGATGGACATTGGGGTTGGATCCACCTGGGACAGTGGAAGGTGTCCCTGCCCATGACAGGAGTGGAATGAGATGGGCTTTGTGTTCCCTTCCCAACCCAAATCCTTCCATGATCCTCTCCAAGCTGCAGTTCCACCCTGTGGCTCCTTTCCAGGGAGGTGACAGTCGGGTGGGAATTGCTCCCTTTTCATCTCCTCCAACACATCCTGGAGCTGGGAGATCTTTACAAAGAAATGAATCCTGTTTTAGGGCATGAGGAGGGGCTGTGTTCAGGGCAGAGCCTGTGCAGTGACCACAGTGGTGATGCCTGAGCTCTCAGTCCTGCTCTCATCTCCCCGTTCTCACCGAGGGTAGCACGAGTCAGCTGCAGGGTCTGGCCTAATAAGATCTGCATGTTGGCATGGCTTTGGCCAGGGATTTTCTGCCTCCAGCTTTGGCAGAGCCTGCTGGAGACTGGCTGCCTTCCCCAGCTGCTGCCACTGCCAGGAGGAAATCACCATCTGGGTGCAATCTGCAGCTCAAGGAGTCTGACCGTCCCAGCAGATCTCGTTGGAGCACCAGCTCTGGCTCTCACTGGGCTCCTGGGGAAAAAAAAAAAAAAAAAAAAAAAGATTGTACAGGAGAGAGACAAAGGAATGAGTGTTTATGCACATTTTAATAAAATGTAGCTGACTTCTTCTTTTGTGGGAGATGTTTTTCACCTTCTGGTTGGGAGCATGAGCAAGGAGCAGCAGAATATTGCCTTCACCTTAAAGCTTCAGATTTCTGGGTGTGCTCCTCATGCAGCTGCCTCCTAAACTCTCCTAATCCCCTTTGTGCTAAAAGGACTGTTGTGCCTTTTCCTGCAATTGTTTTGTGACTTTCATGGTATTCTCTCTCTTATTTGGACGAGTTTCTTGGGTGGGGGCAACCTTAAAATACTGGACTCTTAAAGGAGGACTTGATCTGCTCCCTTTCATCTGGGTGAGCTGATGCTGTTCAGTCTAATACTTATTTGTGCCTTTGTGAGCTGAAAAGGCACCAAAAGAAGATGGCAGTTGCTAAACTCACCTCCGCGTCTCAAAACCTGCTCGAACTGCAGGTCACTTGGCCTCTAAACTTAATTTTTTTTGATTTCTGAAAGCAAACCTGGTGCCTCAAGCCAGCCTGGGTCTCCTCAGAGCAGCCTGAAATGTGTGCCCTGAAATGGCATCCCCAGAGCTGCTCTTGAAGGATTGGTTGAGCTCCAGGGACGGAGCCAGAGATCACTGAAGGAAACAGTGGTGGGATAAACACTTAAAACCCATCCCAAACGACAAGGACTCCAGGGCAGGAGTTACCTGGGACTTCCCAGCAGGTTGCTGCCTCCCTGTGCTGTGCTTTTTATTTGCAGTGTTCTGCAGGTGATGGCATGAACAGGATGTGCAGCAGGAGCTGGGAAGAGAACTCAGCTTTCCCTTGAGTTGCAGTCAAAGCAGCAGGAGGCAGGGTGGGATTTAAGGAGCTCATGATTCAAAAAGAATAAAAAAAAAACAGGCTTCAGGTATGGTAGTACTTAAATTTTTTATTTGTATCCCCTAAGCAACTGCTTTGCTTTTGTTTCAAGTCTTGGCTGTGTCACAGCTTGGGAATCCCAGTGCTGCTTCATGAGGATGGGATAAGGGTTTCTCTGCAATGCTTGGGTCCACCTAGTGTTACTTTCTGTGTCCAGGCTCTTGCAGCCTCCAATGTGAGGCCACCAGAAAGAAGAAGAAGAAAAAAAAATCAATCAAGAGTCTTGGAAAAGCATCCTGCTATAAAAGCAAATACACCTGGCATCTGTCCCTGGCTTGGAGGGAACCCAAGATTCTTCTGCTGGGATACTCAGCTGATCCTGCTGGACCAGGCAAGCAGGTCCTGTATGATCTGGTTGTGAAGCAAAAATCCACTTCCCGCTGGTTTCCAGCCACAAACCAGCCGGGCTACAAAGAGCTGCTTAATGCCAACCAGTCAGTCAGTAAGAGAGGAAAATGAACTTCTGCCTGGGAGGGAGGTTGGCTTTGTGCATAAAGTTAAGAACCTGCTGGAGGGGAATGTTGGGATGAGGTTCCTCAGAGGCTGATGGGCTTGGGGAAGGGTGTAACTCCTGCTCCTTGGATCCAGCTGCCCCTGGGTGATTGTGCTTGGCTGTGACAGTGGAGGACGTCTGCAAAGATCAGGTCTGGAGACGCTGGGATAGACCAGAGAGCGCCAGACACTGAAGTATCTGATGTCCCCTCTGGTGCCTGGCATCCTGTCAGATAAGCTGATACCCTCCAGAAAATGCTCCTGGTGGGGGGCTAAGATTTCTAGCATGGTACAGGCACTGCTATAATGATAATTTATCGTAATGGGGAAATAGGGTTTGGTGCACTAAAAGGGAGTTAATGTGGGGCCAAATTTTCTACCATGAACTGAGAGCCTGTAGGACGTAGGACTGGAAGGGATCTCAGAATTCCTGGAAGAGACTTCCTGGCCCTGTGAAGTTGTCCTTGCATGCTGTCATGTATTCCATAGTCCTTCCTGGTTGTCCTCTTCCAGAAGGAGATGGCAAGGTGGCCACTGGTCCCACTCGCCTGGTGCAGATGCCACATGCTCAGTGTGTGCACAGAATTAAATGTTGTATTCAACATGCACAGTTTAAACCATTCAAACAAGGATTCACTTCAACAATAAATGCAACTTCCAAGCCAAGGTAACAGGATTAAAGCCAAATCCCCCCCACATTTTTCTCCTTTTTCTTATTTTGGCTGGGATTGAGTTGATTTTTTTCTTCCTCAGGAGTTGGTAAAGTGCTGTGTTTTGGATTTAGTATGAGAATAATGTTGGAGTAATAGCTTTAACCTTCAGCTTTTAACAGGGAGTTTCCCACCTCAGTTAAAATGATGTAAAATGCTTTCCTGGGTGGTTAGGTTTTTTTCCCCTGTGGTTTGTTGATTTTGGGGAAAGTTCACTCAGGATATGCTGCATCTACACCAAGATCTGTAGCATTCAAAAGCGAAGATGTCAATAAAATTTCTTTAAACCTTCTTTACTCCTCATTTCCAGATACCCAAATTTTGTGGCTGCCCCTGGATCCCTGGAAGTGTCCAAGGCCAGGTTGGATGGGGCTTGGAGCAACCTGGGATGGTGGAAGGTGTCTCTGCCCATGGCACGGGGTGGCACTGGATGGTCTTTAGGGACCCTTCCAACCCAAACCATTCCAGGATTCCCAAATTGCTGTAGCTGGATCAGCTGAGACCTTTTGGAGGAAAGAAAAATCAAGAAATGGAGAAACAAACCAGTCCCAGTCCAATCTTTATGGCTTAAGAACTTAAATGTGTCTGTTTTTTTCCTAAAGCAAAGGCTGCAGGTTGTTTTTTTCTGCATAGCTTTTCAAACTTTGTTGTTGCTGCTTGGTTTGGTAAAGAACCTCAAGCTCCCTCACTGTGCAGTGCCCCAGGGATTTATTTTTACCCCCCAGCTGGTTGGTTTTCACTCAAAAGTGCCTGTGCCAAGTTATTTCAGAGGAATTTTGAAGAGGCAGAGTAAACCAGTCTGGATGATGGGACCCCACGGTGTCCATGAACACACCTGATGGGAGAAGCAAGATTTGTCAGTGCTGTGCTTCTCCCCTGCTCTGAATTTATGAACATCATCTCCCCTGCTAATGGCTCCAGCAGCCTGCATCCCTGGAAAAGTGAATACAGATTTAATTTTTAATTGAAGGCAAGAGTCTCGATCCAGGGCCTGTTGTGCTGGAACAAGGATGGTTTGAACCTGAAGGATACATGTCTATATGGACATTAATTAATATTAGGAAGAATTTTTTCAATAAGAGGGTGGTGAGGCTCTGGCACCTTGGCACATAAATATTCCTTTAAACCTTCTTCACCCTCATTTCCAGATACCCAAATTCTTCTGGAATCTCTGGAAGTGCCCAAGCTTGGAGGTGCCTGGTAGCCACCTGGGCTAGCGGAAGGCGTCCCTGCCCATGGCAGGGTGTGACACCGGCTGATCTTTGCGATCCCTTCCAACACAGCATGTTATCCAAAAAAAAAAACCTCTACAGACCCCCCCCGAGGAAGGGGCGTGCGGGGACGGATCTCTCTTGGCCGTGTCGCTGTCCCCGCTGGCACCGCGGGCGAGCTTTAGGACCCGGCCGGGAGTGACACCGCCTGTCCCTTCCCCTTCCAGCCGCGCTGGGGGAGACTTTCTCCCTCTTTAGTTATTTATTTATTTTTTATTTTTTTTTTTTTAAAGCCATTACAATTAACTTTTTTAAAAAAAAAACCGGCGCCTGTGCACAAAACCGACCCGACTCTATTTTTATTATATATATATATATTTTTTTTTTAATTATTATTTTTTGGTTATTTATTTATTTTCAGCCGGGGGGTTGGAAATAAATAAAGAACACCCTCCGCGGTTCCCTCCCTCTCCCCCCCCCACCGCTGTCGGCCGTCCCGCGAAGGAGCGGCAGCGATGGTGAGGACGGGGTGAGCCATGGCAGCACGGCGGATCTTCCACCTCCAGCCCTGCGGTGAGGGACACGGCTTTTGGGGGGCTCAGGGAAGGGCTCCGGGGTTTTGTCACCCAGCTTGTCACGGTTGTTGTGTCAGCGGCGCGATGCGGTGTGGGATGAAGGGTGAGTGGTGGTGGTGGTGGTGGTGGGGGATGTCGTGTCTTGGTTTTTAACTCTTCGGGGGTGGGTGGAAATCGCTTTGCATCGCTGCTAGAGGTTTTGTTTTGTTTTGTTTTGTTTTTTTTCTGTTGGTATCTACGGGGAGATCAACACCACCCCCCCCCAAAAAAAAAAAAAAAAAAAAAAAAAAAAGTTGAGCTGCTTGGGCAGAGCGGGATGTTCCAGCCCCGGGGATGCGGTGGGACAGGAGGAGCAGGCAAAAAAAACAAAAAAAAAAAAGCAAAAAAAAAAAAAACCAAGAAAGGAGCGATGGAAACTTGTGGGTCCGGCAGCTCTGGGGCTGTTTTATGTCTCACTTTTAACTTGTTTGCAGCCGGCATGGAGCGGAGGGCACGGTGTTGTGCTCAGCTCCGCTCTGCGGCTTGCGGATGAGGTTGCCTGACTTCGCCTTGGTGTAAAAACCGCAATAAAAAAGGAAGCGGAAAAAAAAACCAAACTAGAAAAAGCGAAACTTTTAACGTGAAGACTTAGGGCAGTTATGCACGGTGACAAAGACCCCCCCACCGCCAAGCAAGGAGTTAATTTGAAATGCTGGGGGGGAGGGGTGTTTAAACACTCTGGGGGATTGGTTTTTTGATCGGGGCTGAACTTTGGGAGTTACTTTATTTTTTGCGGTGTCTCCTCGCTGCCTTGCAGAGGAAGCGCTTCCTCCAGCGGCGTGGCCGTGGCAGCGCTGGGTGACACCGCCAAAGGGACAGGGACGGGGACAGGGGACAGGGACAGGGACAGGGACAGGGGACAGGGATAGGGACAGGGACAGGGACAGGGACAGGGATAGGGACAGGGGACAGGGACAGGGGACAGGGATAGGGACAGGGGACAGAGATAGGGACAGGGACAAGGAGGGGAGAGGGACATGGACAGGGACACGGGACAGGGATAGGGACAGGGATAGGGATAGGGACAGGGATAGGGACAGGGGACAGGGACAGGGATAGGGATAGGGACAGGGGACAGGGATAGGGACAGGGGACAGGGACAGGGACAGGGACAGGGACAGGGATAGGGACAGGGGACAGGGACAGGGATAGGGACAGGGACAGGGGACAGGGATAGGGACAGGGACAGGGACAGGGACAGGGACAGGGATAGGGACAGGGGACAGGGACAGGGATAGGGATAGGGACAGGGGACAGGGACAGGGGACGGGGACAGGGGACAGGGACAGGGATACGGACAGGGGACGGGGACAGGGATAGGGACAGGGGACAGGGATAGGGACAGGGACAGGGATAGGGACAGGGGACAGGGATAGGGACAGGGGACAGGGGACGGGGACAGGGGACAGGGACAGGGATACGGACAGGGGACGGGGGCAGGGATAGGGACAGGGGACAGGGATAGGGACAGGGACAGGGATAGGGACAGGGGACAGAGATAGGGACAGGGACAAGGAGGGGAGAGGGACATGGACAGGGACACGGGACAGGGATAGGGACAGGGACACGGACACGGACAGGGACCGGGGCTGCTGCTACACGCCACTCCTGTGCTGGACCACAAGTGACTGTAGGTGGCACAGCAGCTTTGTCACCCGTGCTGTCCCCGCCGGTGCTCCGGGCAGGGTTTGTGCCTCCGGAGCTTTCCCCGCTCCGGTTTAATGGGAGAAGTTTTCATTTAGAGCTGATGTTCTGCCTTAGAGCTTTGCTCTGCTGCTGTTTTCTTTTTTCGTGCCCGTGTTGTCCTTCTGGTGCCACGGGGTGTCCTGCGGGAATAGAAAGAAAATCGTGGAATGGTTTGGGTTGGAAAGACCTTAAAGATCATTTAATTCCACTCTTCCACGAGCAGGGACACCTTCCACTATCCCAAGTTGCTCCAAGCGCTGTCCAGCCTGGCCTTGGACAATTCCAGGGATCCAGGGGCAGGCACAGCTTCTCTGTGTGGATTTGCACGTGGAGAATCCACAGGGAATTTCCCCCTTTCCCCCGAGTTATTCCAGCATTTGCAGGATTTCTCCTGGATTGTCTCTGGGTGTGAGCGCAGCCTTGTCCCTCCTCTGCCAAATTCCTGCCCCTGGAGTGCTTCAGCACGGGATAAACCACTTGACCTTGAGTAAATCCAGCTGTGCCTCACCTGGGTTACTATTGTTGGGTTTGTGGCTGCTTTTTTTTTTTTTTTTTTTTTTTTTTTTTTTTTTTTTTTTGGGAGGCTGGGACAGCGAGGCAGCACTTTGAGTCCTGTCTGCACAGCAACCTCAGTCATTGCTACCCCCGCTGCTTCCCGGCTATAATCGGGATTTGTTGGCTAATCCATATCAGCCAGAGCCCTCCAGTTTTGAAATATCTGTGGTTTTTGTACGGTTGGTGCTCCGTAAGAATGATGGACCGCAGAGGAAGTTCCCCTCCGGCTCTCCTGTTGTTCCTTGGCAATTTGAATGCTTCAGCTTGTTTAAATAAATGCAGATAAAAAGAAAGGGTTGGGGTTTTAACGGGAGCCCTCGCTTGACCCACCCGGTGGCATAAGATTATCTGTGTGTAAGCTCAGAGTGGCTTGACTTCTAGTAAAGCTGTAGTAAATCATTTGAGGCTGTAAACATTTATTAAAACAAGCTTTATTTTTGTGTTGAGTCAGTGTGAAAACAAAGATGTCTTGGGTTTCAAAGGGAAAGGATCCGCAAGGGAAGTTTTCTGCTTTGGCTTAAAGGAAAGTGTCAGTGAGAAGTTGGATATTTCAGCAGAAGGGAGCTGAGGTAAGAGTTAGGGTCAGATTTTTTGCTTCAGAGTTGGAATTTAGTCCAGAATTATCAGACTTAGCCTGGTGCTGTTCAATTTGCCTTTGTTGTTTGGTTTGGTCTTTCTTGCAGGAGGCAGCTGAGGTACAAGTTAGGCTCAAGGTCAGGTTTTGATTGCAAAGTTGGATTTTAGTCTGGAATTACCCAGCCTAGCCCTGGTGCTGTTTTATTTGCTTGTATAAGACTGAAACCTCCAATTCTGTCCTGGCAGAACTGCATTGATGCTCTGCACAGGTACTTTATGCTTAAGGACAGGTGTCAAATCACATTATTGGGGAAAGCTGCTTGTTTGAGGCTTTTTTTTTTTTTTTTTTTTTAGTAATTTTAATACTGTGGTGTGATTCAGGTGTCTGGGAACCCTGTGGCTTCCCAGAACCTTTCTGTTGCAGTAAGCTGGGTGGCATTTGAGTTATCTCCTCCTAACGTGAACCCACGTTTGGAGAAGTCCTGGTTCCTTGCGTAGGATTACCCTGGGAATGAACAAAGCTCGGGACACTTTAATAACTCACCATCATCGTGGAGCTGTTATCTACCCTCTGAATATGCAAATCCTCAGCAAGGCATCCAGCACAGGTTAAATCCCAGCTACCTTTGCTATTACCACCCAAGCTGGGTGGGGAGTCTGTTGGGAAGGATGCAGAGTGGCTAAAAACTGGGAATGCCGAGGCAATTCCTCAAAGTTCATCCTTGCTTGAGTCTGAGCAGCGTTGTGAAGTCTGATTGTGAAGTTTGATTGCGAAGTTTGCAGAGCAGCTCCTTCAGGAGTTTGTGCTGGGACCTGGCGATGCTGAAAAAAATCTCTCTTTTTTTTGCCTTTTTTTTTTTTTTTTTTTTTTTTTTTAAGTGGAAATACAACTTCCTAACTCTGATCTGGGCTGAGCTCCCCACAAAGGCTCTCTGCAGAGCACGGTGACACGCTGGCCCCGAGCTCAGTGCTGCGCTCCTGCATCTGTCAGTGCTGGCTGCGATATCAAAGGGCTGTGCTGTCACTCATAACTCCATGGCTTTTTCTACTCCCTCTTTCTAAATTCATCCCTGGCTCTGACTCCCAATTAAAACCAGCAGGACTGAGGGTTTCACTCTATCACTGCTGCTGAGGGAGGTTCTGTGAGCTCTGATGAGCCAGCGGGGCTGTGATTTGGGACCAGAGGTAAGAGTAGTGTCAGCCCTCAGAGATTTGCTGACAAATTGCAAGAACGTGGGGAGAAAAGCATGAAAACCAAGGCAGTGGAGTGGGTTACACTTTGTGCCGGTGCTGGGTAAAGACTTTTCTTCCCCAGATGTCCTGTGGGGTTCCCCAGCTTTGAAGGACCTGATGGAAATGGCAGGAGCAAGGCTGGTGGCAGCTGTGCCGGGGTGGGATGGATGCCAGCAGCGCTGATGGGGGCTGTGCTGGGGAAAAGTAAGATTTGAAGCTGGTGGAGAGATCTCAGCTGGTCGGTGCTCAGAGCTGGGCAGCCTTTGTCTCGAGGTGTTCAGCTAGGGGAACAGTGGAGGTGCAGTGAGTTGGTGCTGGGTGTTACCCACCAAGAGGGAGGGGCTCAGGAGTGGAAATTCAGGAGGACAGGGCAATTTGGGAGGAGGATGAGGTGACCTTCATCCCCTCGTGGTGTTGGGGCAGGTTCTGACACCCTACAGTGACCACCTGGGCTCACCCCCTGGGACAAGCCACCCCACGGGACGTGGTGTGAGGCATCAGGTTTATTCTCCTTTTCCTCTCACCCGCTGCCATCTCCTTTTCCAGGAGTTAAACGCCTCTTCCCTTTGCTCCGAGCCTAATTGCGTCCCCAGGGTTTAACACGCGTGTGTTTGTTTTATTCAACGTGTTGGCTGTTCCCACCGGAACACGCTGATTTTTCTTTTTTTTTTTTTTTTTTGCTTATTGTGCACAACAAGCTCCTGCACAAGATATTCATTGCGGGAGGAGGTGGAGGGTGGTGGGGGGGGGGAGGAACTGTAGTAATGCCAATACTTCTTGAATATTATAAACCTGGCTTATCAGCCCGACGCAGAGCTGGAATTTGTCTCTTCCTGTGCTGCATCTCTGCTTTCTGAGAGGGGCGTTTAAATACAGGCTGGAGACGCTGCCTTGCCAGTGTGCTCTGCTGGGCTCTGACAGCAGCAACGGGGCTGCTCCAGCGCCTTTGGGGTTTCTTTTATTCCTCTTTTTTTTTTTTTTTCCTTTTGTTGGGGTTTTTTTTTTGTTTTTTGCTTTTTTTTTTTTTTTTTTTTTTGGTTGCACTAAATCCTTTGGGAAAAAGGAACTTCTCTGGGAGAAGTCTCTGAGACTGCATGTCCCAAGAGTACGCGCTGCAGGAGGCGAAGGGAGACGCGGTTTGCTTCGTACCTGGCTCTCCTCTCTTCTCCGTGCTGATGGAGCCAGCGTCCTTCTGCTACCCCCGGCTCACCTTCCTCCGCTCGCCCTATGGCCAGTTCGGGGCCAGCGCTGGCTCTTCCCAGGATTTGGCCCCTTGGCCGCAGCGTTTGGTGCCACAGAGGTGGAGCAGGCCAGTGGACGGTGCGTGGCAGGGTTGGGACAGGGCAGCACTGGGGTTCGAGGAGGTTTTTGGAGATGGTGGTAAAGAGGGAGGCAGCGCAGGTGGGACTTTGGTGTGGTTGTGGTGATGCTCTGGGATCTCTCCTGGTCCCGCAGCTTGGCCGCTGGCATCTCCATCAAGGAGCTCTGGTCCGTGCTGCACCCAGGGAGAGCTGATAAACAACCTCGGCGTGGAAAAAATTTAAAAATAGAAACTGATCTGAGCCAGTCTTTTGTTTCCTAAGCTTGTTCACTTGCTGAAATGAATCCGGCTCTGCGTGAAACCTGAAATACCTGCTGGAGGCTCAGCGGGCTCGGTTCACCTTTAGGGCTGTGATGCTGTCAGGTGTCCTCTAAACTGTCAGTGAAGGTATCAGGCGTGGGGATGGAGGAAGGTTTGAAGGTGTTTGAATGCAGGTTTGTCTCACTATGAGGAATTACCTTAAAAATTCCAGCTTGATTCAAGTCTTGCTTTAATGTAATGTGGGGAGCTTGGTGAATCCTGCAGGTTTAGGAGCTGAGCTCTGTAAGTGCTGATCCTAAGGATGGGACTCTCAACTTCTTAAGAAACTTTTTTTTGGGGGAAGATGTCTGGCTCGGTGAGGTGTTGTCCTGATTTCTCTTTAAAGGTGGAGCAAGGAGTGGGACTGGAGACCTCCAGGGGTCTCTTCCACCCTCAAACACTTCCTGAACCACACTCTACCTCCTTAGCATCTTATTGCCAGTCTGTGATATGCTTTACCTGGAAAAGCTCGTCAGGTGGCATGGGAAGAAAAAAAAAAAAAAGAAAAAAAATGGAGGAGACTGGCTGAGCAGTCTCGGCTGAGAAAATGTGTGGGAGGTGTTTAAAAACATGAATTGCCTGTGGTTCTGTGCAGTGGAAACGAGCCTGTGGCAGGGCCTGGGCATGGGGGCTTGTGGCTCCCTCTGCTAAAGGGATGCCCTCCCCCAGCTGGGTGCTGCCTCCCCTTGCCTTGCTCTGGGAAATGTTTGCTTCCTTCTGCTAAATATCATCACTGGGAGTTATTTTACTGAAGTCACAGCGATTGTCAGAGTTAATGTAGTAGGGGAGTGACCCAGCCTTGCCAGCATTTGGGTAATTCGTTGTTTATTTGTGTCTTATTCTTTTAGGGTTCTGCTTTTTCTAAGGCTGAGTTGATGTTGCTTTGTGGAGTTTGTTTGGTTCCCCCCCACCACCTTTTTTTTTTTGTTTTGTTTTGTTTGTTTGGCCAGCTTAAACCATTCCTCTGGGCTTTAAATATCCAGCTGGGGGAGACTTGGCTTATTGTGCTGAAAATCTGGAATTGTAAGGAAAATGAAGCGGTGTAGAATAGGCTGGAGCAGGAGGAGAGGATGTGGCATCTTCCCTCCAAAGCTTTTTAGTGCCTCCTGGTCCAGCGCTGGGCACACAGGCTGGGATTTAAGTCCTCTGGGATGAGGTGAGGTCTTTCAGCTCTAAATTCTGCAACTTACTGCTGGAGCACAGACTTGCTGCCCTGTTTCTCATTCCACTGCATGCATGCATTAACCCTTGCGCTGCTGCCGCCGTGCAGCTGAGCTGGGTGAAGCACCAGCACCCGGCAGGCACGGCAGCTGTATCTTTAAGGAATTTGCTCTATCTCCCTCTCAGCAGCAGGTTTCCCCCCCCCCTCCCCCCTCCTTTTTTTTTCATCCTCTGGCTTTCCCTGTACTTCTCTCTGTAAGGTACAGCATCTTCTCACTTCAGCTGAGCCTGGCTGGCACAGAGCTTTTTTTTTTTTTTTTTTTCCTTTTTTAAGGAGGCACAGGAGCTTTCTCCATCCTGCATCCAGCAAAACTCACAGGCTCCAGAGCTCTGGGTCACTTTAACTACTCAATTTTTGCTCTTAGAGGCAAACAGCTCTGAGAGGCGGTGGGGTCTGGGTGGATGGATTTGGATGCCCCAAATCCTTGTCTGGGGCAGAGGTGTTGCCCAGGTGTGGGGTTGGCAGAGCTGTGCTGGAGGTGTCCATCTGGGAGCTAATGGGTCGTGCTCTCACTCCACCCATCTGCCGCTCACCAATTGGAAGTGAGGGACAAAGATGCTCTGGATGGATTAATATTGGAGCCAGTGAAAAAGCAGGAGCCGGCGCTGCCTCGGCCACCTGAGCGAGTGGCCTTTGGGGACAAGTGCTGGTGGCTCTGGGGGAGCAGCCCTGACGGAGCAGAGGCATCTCTCTCTTGAAGAAGTAGTGCAGGTAAGTTGTGGTCTTAAACCACCCCCCCTAAAACTGAAGCGCTGCTGTTGCTGGGTGATGCATTTGGTCAGGAAATCTAAAAAAGCAGCTCTGCCAGCTCTTGAATTATTTAATTCACTAAAGTAAGGCAGTGCTTGATGTATTTTCTATGGGCTTTGCTCTGCTTAGTGATGATATCTATTGCCTGTGCTGGGTGTCTCTGTGTTTAAGGATGGAGAATGCCTTTTGAATTCCATTTCAATTAACCAGAGCGCTGGCTGTCGGGGGTTTGAATTTAGTTTCAAGGTATGCATGGGGAGATGAGCACCGAAGAGCTTCTCTGTTCTGGATTTTCTCTTAATAAATGGCAAAACATCCTCCCAGCCTGTCAGTGAGCTTTACATAGAGCTGTTTCACTTGGGGGAAGTGCAGTGCTGAGTGGAGACAAAATCATGCATGTAGTGTGTCTAAAATGCTCCCTGGTGCTGTAGCTGTGGAAGCCTTGTAGCTGAAACCATAAACAACATCCTAATGAATAACATTATCTCACAGTGTGTCAGTCTGCAGTTACTTCATCACTGGACTGGGGCATTTTAATTTTGGATTGGTGACGGACAGGAAAATGGGATGTGGTGCTGCTGCCTCTCTCCCCACCTGTGTTGCTGTTGTTGTTGTCACTGATGTTGTTTTATGGCTCCTAAACATGGGAAGCTGCATGGGGTGATTGGTGTTGTCCTGCTGAACCTGGTGGGAATTGCAGACCCTGTTTCTGGGGGGGGGGGGGGTAGATGAGGATGCAGAGTGCAGCTCTGTGGCCATTTGGGTATCCTTTGGGCTGTTCTTGCTTTTCGTGGCAGAGGGAGGTATATTCTTTCTGAATCTTGATGAGAAGCACAACTGGAAATGTGTTTGGTGATCAGGTGGCTGGGTTCAGTGCTCTGGTTCTGTTTCCAGTACAGACCTTGGGTTTGGGCTAACTTCTGGTTTTCTGTGGGTTAGATCTGTTCCACCCAGTGGTTTTTGGGGGGTGCTGGTGGGAAGGGGGTGCAGGAGCAACTTTTGCTGTAAAAGCTTGGCTCAGCCACTGCTGCCTTTTCAGCAGCTGTTTTCATTTCTGGTGGTGATAAGATAGCAGGGGGAAAAAAACTTTCTAGAAATTCACTTTCTCCCAAAACATGACTCTGGTACCCTGAAGGAGGGAGGGATGTTCCAGAGTGAGACCGGTGGTGCTGTAGCATCTCTTCTACTTAACCCCCAAGAAGGGCTTATTCCCACCAGTTTACTCCTCCCTGCTGCTTAATTTTTACAGTATTTACACATTTAAACCCTTAACAGGGAGCAGCTCCCACCCTCTGAATAGCCCCAAGTCAGTGAAATGTTGTCAGACTGTCTCTTAACCATTTTTACGTGGTTTACACAGTGCCACTGCGGATAAGTGGCAGGTGGTGGCCTCTGGAAGACCTGCCTGTACAAAGAAGGCATTTCAGCAGAGAAAAATATATCAGGCATCTCTTAAAATCCATCTTCAACCCTGACCAAGGTTTGGGGCTGTTGCAGTTTCTCTTTTTCTTTTGGAGTAAGAGTGATGAAGCTTCCGATAGGGAAAAGAGCTGCCCGAGAAGCTGTCAGTAAGAGTTAATGCTTTCTAAATTATTTAAATGTTTCAGGAAAAGTCTACTGAAGAGCCTCAACTGGCCTGATCTTGGGCCTTTGCCAGCCTGTGGGATCTCTGGAGGTATTTGCTGTCTCTCCTCTCCATGTAGCACTTAAGCAAGAAATCCTGGCAAGTCTTAAACCACTTTTTTAGAGGGTCCAACAAAACAAAAATCTTCCCCTTCAACCTGTCAAAAACAAAAAAAAAAAAAGGGGGGGGCATAAGAATAGCCAGAATAGTCCAACAGCCAAATCCCAAAGTGTTGTTGGTGCTTTGCTGCTGAAATTGTCCTGCTCACCTGTGAAATGCTGGCCAAGAAATGGAGTGGATGTCCCATTGGGAAAGCAGCTGCAGGACTCTGGATATGCAGGGTGGCTTCCTCTTGCAGCTCACCTCTGGGAGGCAGCCTCGGATATTAATTGTTTGGGTGGGCTAAATTGTGATGAGTCAACCTGGAGAACGTGGTGCTCCTGCTAAATTCAAACAGCCTCTTTTTTTTTTTTTTTTTTTTTTTTGGGGGGGGTGGGTAATGGGGAGGTCTCTTGGAGCTGTCACTGCTGCACCCAGTGACTCTTTATTAGCTGGTTTTATTGCAGTGGCTGAGCTGGAGGAAGCTGAGGAGGGGAATTGTTCAATGCAGTGAGGAAAAAGGCTTTGGAAATAGCCACGTCTGATCCCTGAGCCTGTGTGTGGGTGTGTGCTTGCCTGGCAGGGAGCAGGCAGGAGGATGCTTCCTGCTTTATCCCTTCAATGTGATGCTTTATTTTCCCATCCAGCCACTGTGAAAATGAGTTCTGACGTTTCGTTTACCACGGTGACCCGTGGTATAACTTAAAACCTCCCCACACCATTTCCACCCTCAGAAGAATATCCATCTCCTTGAGTATAATCCATGATTTGAGCCTGGAGTGCCCTGCTGAGCCTCAAAGCCATAGAGTTGTGTTTTCTGCCTGGACCAGGACTGGGATGTCATCCCACTCTGATGGAGGACACTGTTTGGATAGAGCCATGGAGCTAAACTTTATATCCAAGTGACTCGGGATAGTCCTGGCAATGTCAGAGGGCTGGTTTGTGTTCTCCAAAAATGACAGAAATGGGACATTTCAAAGGGGTGTGATGTTTAGTTTGGATAATCTAGACCTCTGAGTCCTAAAAACAGGGATCTGAGGGAATGAAGCCCTTCTGGGAAGGAAAGAGGTGGTGAAAACCCTTTGGGGATAGGGGAATAAGCAGCACATCAGTGCAATCCTGTGGCAAGAGGAGTGTGTTAAACACGAAGGGAGTTTTAAAGAATTCTTTAACAGAAACATTCTCCCTGTAAGGTTTGCTAGAGGACATGTTTACACATCAGGAGGGCAAAGCCTGTGCCCCTGCAGGTCTGAATCTCTGGGCTGGAGCAATAATTTGCCATCAAACTGGGCTACTTAAAAGCACCTTCCTCCTCAGTGTCTGCTCTGAGCAGCACTTCATCTTCCGAAAGTTTACTGGGATGAAGAGCTTTGGAATAGATTTAAATCTTGCTGGGGCATGGCTACCTCCTGAACTGTTTTCAGGACCTCCTGAGTTGATTTCTTGTAGGTATTTGCATGCAGACGATGTTTTAATCAACCCATTTAGCTAAAAGTCTGCAGTAAACATCCCTGTCTTGCTCAGAGATGCCAGCCCCCGCTGGTGCACCCTTCTGCTGCCTGTGTTAATTCTCCAGGTGTGCTGTGCTATTTTCCCTTCAGGGGCTGCGTTTTCCCTCCCGCCCTCATGAGGAGGAGGAGGAGGAGCTGAGGAAGGTGAGGGATGCAGGCAGAGAGGAGCTGCCCTCCCTGTGGGTACCAGCTGCACTGTGGAGCATTGCCCACTCTTTGCTCTTCTCCTGGTGCTGTAGGGAGCTGTTTTGGGAAGATGTTTTGACATTCGTGATGGCTGGAACGGGGAGGGGGGAGCAGGATCCCAGCTGGTGCCTGGTGGAGCTGGGTCTCTCCTTGCAGAGCCCTTCCCTGCAGCCCTGGCACTGAGCTGGAGAAGGGATGAGCTGGGGAGGGACAGGGCTCTGCTGTGCCTTGGGAAGGGAGGGATTATCCCCCTCAGGCTCTGCTGGGGATGGATGTGTGTCTGCACTGACAAAGGAGAGCGAGGCTGTAAAGCTGTGCCCAGAAAGAGTCCTTTAGTTGATCTTGACTGAGCCTTTCAAGAAAAAACTCCCTGGGACTCCCGGTGTGGACATTCCCCATTTAATGACTTACAAAAGGTCTTTTAGCCCCTCTTGAATTTTGTCTTTGATGTTTTCCTTTGCCTTTATTGGTGGTTTTTGGGGAAGGGTCTGTGTTTCAGGCAGCAGCATCAGACACCATTTACCAGGCACTTTCCTGCCCAAGTATTACCAAGCATCCCTTACTGATCTTACACCTCCTTGAATTACAGTGATCAGTTTGGAAACCCTGACTTCTGTGATTTTTTAAAATTTTTTTTTTTTTTTTGATCACACCTCTCTAGGCATGGAGGAAGAACAAGTCAAATCTCCAGCTCTTGTCCTGTCTGCCAGCTGTGATTGCCCAGACCAGCAGCACAGGGACATATTCCAATCTCTGTGCCAGCAGGAGCTTTGCTCTCACCATGCTTTTTCAGCTGAATTAGGTGGAGCTGTGGGAAGGAATCAGCTGCTGAAGGTGTAGATAGAAATGAGAAGTGGCAACTTGAGGCAGAATAGTTTTTTGCTTGTTGCTGTCCATTAATTCTTGCTGACTTGGGTGGTTTTAAATTATTTGCAGGGAATGTCTCCACCAGGAGCCTGTGCTGCTTGGTTCTTCTTGAAGACTCCCAGAATCTCTTGTTTTAAGAGTACAAGAGAGGCTCTGTTGGAGAAAAAACTTTTAATATTGACATATTTGGAGCTGATCATCTCGGCTGTGATCAGATTTGCTGCCTGTCAAGCTCCTGTCCTATTCTGCTGTGACGCAGTTGTGTTATCAAAGGAGTTTGAGGCTTCCTTGTCCTCCTCCAGTTGAGCTCTTGCTGCACATTGAGATTTTTAAACTCCATTTCAGTTAATGTTCCACCTAATTAAAAAATTTCTCCTCTCCCACAAGCTTCCCCTGAGGTATTATTTCCCATGTGTATGATTTTTCTCTTAAGTCTGGGTTTCTGCTGACTTTGGGTGGAGAAGGGGAGCAGTACCATTTGGTTATTGGGTATTTAAAGCATATAAATTGTGACTCCCCCCTTGGCCCAAATTGCAGGAACCTGAATTCAGCTTCCTGATCCCTTGTGCAGGAATCCCTTGTCCTGGGATGTTAATTCATGCTGGGGTGGAGAGAGCAAAGAGTGAGAATTTAATAAGAGTGAATGAAGAGAATTTAATATTGAACACCAGGACTGGGGAGCTTTGGATGGGGGTTCATGATCTTCCACCGGGTTGAAGCCTTGGATGAAACCATGAATTTGTCCAAGCTGGATCAGTTTGAGGGGATGCGACTTCACTGTAACATTCCTCATTTTGCATTCAGTGGTGCTGGTGGATATTGATTAATAAACTCCTGGAGTTAGCTGGAAGTGGCCAAAACCTCGCTGCAAAGCTGAAGTCCTGCATGTCTTCTGGGAAGTGGATTTCTTTCCAGTTATCCATCCCATTTCTGCCCAGTTATCTGACTGGGCAGTTCAGTATTATGCAGTAATTGGTAATTCATCCTGGGAGGAAATGGGCAAAGTCTAAAGACTTTTCCAGCACAAACAGGTGATTTTTGTGGTAACTTCTCACTCACAGTCTGACGTGTTGTGCTTTATCAGCTTTGAGGCAGGACACTGCGTGTGCTGATGAGTCTGAGAAATGTCCTCAGAGCTCCAGCAAAAAAAATGGTGGAAATTGAGGTCATGGGAGAATCTGTGGCTGCCTCATCCCTGGAAGTGTCTAAGGCCAGGTTGGATGGGGTTGGAGAAACGTGGTGTGGTGGAAGGTGTTGGAATATGGAGTTGGAACTTGATAGTCTTTAAGGACCCCTCTGGCCCAAACCATTCTGTGAAATTTGGATATTGGAGCGTACTCTGAGTGAAAGATAATGAAGATACATGATGAGAGAGACATGTTCAGAGACAACCCAAGGGCTGCCAGTATTAAAGTGCCTGTAAATAAAAAAGTTCTTCCCCAGTACCTCTTTCAAACTGGTGTTGTCTCAAAATAAACTCCAGTTAACTATCAAGGCACTAGAATTGTTTGAGATTTAACAGAGAGAAATCATTCAAAGGCTGTGGCAGTACTTGTAGAAAGCTTTTGCAGAGCTGTGTTTCATTTCAGTGTAAGGCTTTTGCTGCAGAGGGCTGTTTACTTGGAAGATGCCAGCACCAGAACATTGTAATTGAGTTACCCAAGTATCCTGAGAATGTGTTTTTATTCATAATCCTCCAGTATTGCTGGAGAGGCTCAAGAGAACTTATTGCTAACTTTAAAACAAGAGAGTCAAAATGGGTTATTAGATTGGAGACGCAGTGCCCACAGGAATTTAATAATGGAGGATGGCATGGCAGGGGTTTGTTGTTAAATGTAAATGCAAAAATGGTAAGAATGTAAGAAATCAGGAAATATACCCACTTCTTGTCTGGTGCTTCCCATGGTGCATCAGTTGTTCCATCCTAGTCCTAAAACCAAGCACCTTAAACAACAACAGCAAAGTTAAAAAATAAATGTCCTAACTAGGTCTGGTGGAAGGTGTCCCTGCCCACGGCTCAGTGTTGGATGGTCTTTTAGCTCCCAGCTCAAGCCATTCTGTGACTCTCTGATATTCCTCTGCCTTGATGGCTCTTGGGGTCTCTGCTGTTGCCTCAGCTCGAAGGGTGGTGGGTGGCTTAGCCATGAAATCTTCACCTGTATCCTTGAGTCTAGAAAAAGCAGCTTTGTTTTCTCTTTTGCAACACTTCAGCTCTTCACCTCTGAATTCAGCACTCAGAAAGCTCAGAAATTTTAATTTTGATAAAGGAATGAAGTGGTAACACCGTGTGCCTCTCCAGTTTAGTCTCATCTAACACACATCCCTGCAGGGAATAAGTTTGGGGTGGCAGTAGGAAGTTATTTTCTGGAGTAAATTAACATTTAGAAGAGAAGAGCACGGCTTAAATTGTCAAAAGAGGGCTGCACCATGTGCTTTTGGGCAGACAGTGGAAGATGGCCCCTTGTTCTGCCTTTGGATAAGGAGAGCAGTTGGACAGTCTGGTTGTCCTTGGAGGTGATGGGTGAGGAAGAGTCTGGAGAGAGGCAGGACCTCTCTGCGAGGTACCAGAATGAGGATACCACAGGGATGAGTTGTTGTGCTGTGCACCTTTGCTCCTTGGGGTAGTGCTCTCCAGCTTTGTCTCTAGAAGCCTTTGCCTTGCTGAAAAGTTGTTTGGATTTTTTTTTTTTCCCTTTAACTGTTGCAGCCTTTGAAAGGCTGGGTGAAAGAACGGGGACGCTTTGGATTGGTGAGTCTGAGGGTGTGGAAGGGGGGAACCCCTGAGCCCCTCTGCACCTTGCAGGCTGGAGGAAGATTTATCCTTCATGGAAACACTTCTGCAGCTTCAGGCAAACGGTGGAGCATTATCATGCTGATACCTAATGAATTTGGAGACTTGTACTCCTGCCCAGGCTTCCCTAAGCCCAGCAATTGCATCGATCACCGCCGTGTTTCGTAACTGGCCCTTGGTTGAACTCCTTTTAATTTCAGGAGTGGAGGTGAGGTGGGGAGAGGAAATGCAAGGTTGGTGTGTGCGTCAGCTGGAGCAGAGCAGGCTCAGCCTTGCTGTCAGCTCTGCACAGCCCAAACCCATCGCAGCAAAGCCCGGCCAAGGAGCCGAGACCTTGGATGTGAAATCCCGTAAGCACAGGGAGAGGGGAGCAGGTGGAGCCTGCTGATGTGTTTGTCTTGTCGGCTGCTCCTGAGCCTGCACTTCAGCAGCAGGCAGCTGGCCTTGTCCTTAGGTAGCATCCTTCGGCATAAGAAATGCTTGCTGCTTGTTGGGGAGTACGGGGAGAAAGGGACTGGGGGTAAGGAAGAAAGAGATTAATTAATTGGGCTCCCCCTGAGATCTGTCTGGTTTGTTCTGCTCAAAACTTGGGGTTGTTCAAGGTGGTGAAGAGGTATCCTCTATTAGAGGGCACGTTCTTTTCAATATGCTTTCTCCTAGTTTATCCCAAACTAGGACAAAAGGTCCCAGACTGAATTTACTCTGATATTTTAGTGTGTAAAGGGACCCTTTCAGAAGGGTGGGGACAGACTTTTTAGAAATGCTTGTTGGGGTAAAACAAGGGGTGACGGTTTTAAACAAAAAGAAATACAGATTAGACATAAGGTTTAATTTTTTGCAATGATGGTGGTGAAGTACCGGACCAGGTTGCCCAGAGATTTGGTAGATGCCCCATCCTAGGAAATGTTCAAGATCAGGCTGGATGGTGTGCTGAGCAGCCTGATCTAGTTACAGATACCCCTTCCCATAGCAGGGAAGGTGGAGCAGACCTTCAGAAATCCCTTCCAACCCAAATTATTGTATGAAAAAGTCAGGTGAAGGTTGAATTCTGTAGTGCATCGGAGGTGCAGATGCTGTAGCCCCCAATTTACCTTTCCTGCCTCCACTTGTGCTACTCCCTGACCTGTCAGCTGCTCCCATGGCTCCCTGCCTGTGTCTGGGCTTGTATAAACACCCATCACCTTTTACCTCCTGGGCACGCCACACACGGGTTCCTGATGTTAATGTGCCCCTTCCGTGGGGGATGTAACAGCTTTTCCAAAGGCGCCAACAAGGCTTGGAAGTCTGAATTGGGTTGGTGCAGTGGGACAGCATTAAGCTGGGAGAAGACAAATTACCAGGGCTGGGTTTTTGCCAGGACATAGTAGGGTGAACGCCTGACTCTTTTTTTTTTTTCTTCCCACCCCCCTCCCCCTCCCCCTCCCCCCCCCCGAAAACGTGCCATTGCATCTTTAATTACAAGGTTAAGACCTCTGTTTTATGACTCATCTGAAAAAGCCAGCACCTCCACCATAATTACCTGAGCGTGTTGCTGGGGGGACTGTGGCTCATTAGTGACTCAGAGGAACCAGTGGCACCTAATGAGATGGCACTGCCTGCTGTAACACCCCAGCCTTGCCCTTTTCATGCCTGGTCCAAGCAGGGACCAAGCCAGTCTCCAGTGAAGGAGTGATGCCAGCCCAGGTGATGCTGCAGTTGGAAGGAATTTCTGAGGAAGAAAGCAGCCAATTCCTGATTTTTAGACAGCATCAAGCTGCAGAAATAGCTGTGTTCAGTTAAGGAAAAGCAGAGTGTCTTATTTTGCCCAGTGGAGGATGAACATGTTGCTTCAGGCTCCCTCAGAAGAAGTAAGAGAAGTGAGAAATGGGTAAACCATCCTGGTGGGAATGTGGGTTCCTTGGGTAATCCGCCCCGCTGAGGCGTATTTTGTTTGTTTCCCTGAAATACGTAAATGCAATCATTGCACAATGAGAGCCTCTTTAAAAACTTTCCTTTGATCGTTAACATACTAATCAGTCTGGATGGATCTTCTCCTTCCCTTCCAGGTGGAGGGAAACAATTGACTCGTGTAATGGGTGCCCCTTGGCCACAGTTCGGTGCCGTTTGTTCCTCCAGCCCATTGTTCTGGGATGAACTTTGGAACATTGTGTTTCTCCCTTGGACCAGACACTTGAATTGCCCTCTGGTTTATGTGCTGGCTCTTTTTTATTTTCCATGGCCATCGGGGTATCCCTGCAGGAACCTGTCGGCACTGGAAGGTCTGAGTGGTGACAAGTGACAGGGCTGGGAGGTGCTGCCGTCAGTGCCGTGACTTTGCATCCGTCATGTGCACAAAGGCTCCCGGGGGAGCAGCAGGAATGGTGAGACCTCAAAACGTGGCACACTGTACAAGGGAATAAAGAGCCTGCAACCTGGGAGCCAAAAGTTTTGGGGCAGAGAAAGGGTCTTTGGGAAACAGTGTCGTACCTCAAAGGAAAAGCAGGAAGCCTAATCTGTAGAACAATAAGGCAGGCGAAACCTCTTTCCTTGTTGGCCCAAATTCATCCCAGGCTTGCGTAGGTAATGTTTGATTAGCCTAATGAAGTGGGGAAAGACAGAGCAAACCTATTCCTCTTTCTGATTGCTTTTTGGCTGGGAAGAAGTGTGTGAAGAGGCAGCATCGAGCCCCGGGTTTCCAAGGGACTGCTTGGGTGACTCTTGCTCAGGGCTTGAAACGAAGAGCTTTGTTATTCACTGTAAAATGGACCTTGCACCTGTGCAGGGGAGCTGCTGCCTGTGCCCACACAGGCTGAGCTGTCGCCTTTTGTCAGCGTTCGGAACAGCCGGGCTGAGTTTGGGCAGCAGGCTTTGATCTCACCTGAGAGCAGGTGCTCCTGTGCTCTCTTACCACTCCAGTAAATGTTCAATACCTGTTTTGCAGAACTGACTCAGTACCTAAACCTAGGAAATGGTGGGGATAAATCTCTGCTGCTGCAGTGTCTGTGCATTTGCTGTTGCTCAGTGTCATTTCCCATTTGTGGCTTCCTCACCAGACCCTGTTGGTGCAGATGGTGTTGGCTGCAGGACCCCAGCTCAGGAAGTGGGCCAAGGAAGGCTGGAGGGTTCTGGGGCTTATCTTCGAGTGCCAAGCGCTGTTTGGGGGATATCCTAATGATTAGGAGCAGCAGGATGGGAAGTGAATTCCCATTTTCATCAAAATGGAGTTGTTTTTTCCTAAATTAAACTTGTTCTTTTTTGTCTGAGCACAAGGTGCAACCTAGGTTTCGTTATGGCTGGTATTTTTATAAAAAGGCTTTCAGATGTTTAGTTTGTATTATTGCTGGTATAGTTGTTCAGGTTTGGTAAATCCATGAGATGATCAGACTGGTCCTGGTCTTCAGCCTTGCTCTTCTGTGGTCCCAGCCCAGGATGTCTGAGACTTTTTTTCAAGTAGTGTGTGTGCCTGTAAAGGAAAGTTCTGGTAAATACTATAACATCAGTAAGCAAAAGGTTACATTTACCACATTCTGGAAAATCTGATGCCTGCAGTATGTTGGGACTGGCTTTAAAGTGTTGTAAAGTAAAGTAGAGTGCTGTAAGTGAAAACGTTCAGTATTTTGGTGATTCTTATGTTCCATTTTTTTCTGTCTTCTCCAGAGTCTCCACCAGCAGCGATGTCAAGAAATGGATACTTCTTTGAAGAGAGTGGCAAGTATCATTTGCCTTTTTTGCACACACACCTTATTGTACTGCAGGGGTAGCTGCAAACCTGACATGGGTGACAAAAAATTCATTTATCTGAAGTATGATGTGAAAACAGTCCGGTGTGGTGGTTGTGTAATCTTGTACTGGGAGCAGGCTCCGTGTTTTTAAATCCTGTAGATGTTTGAGATAGTCAGGCAGTAAATAATCAACTCCACATTGTCATCGGTGACTGTTCTGGGTGGCTCCTTGTTTTTCAAGTTCTTTCGTGATGTTTTCCTGTCGTACGGCCTGGCAGGTGTATTTGCTTGTCCTTTTCTGGAGTGGGAATCGTGCGTGGGTGTTGGATCCCTTTGGAGACATCTTGCCAAAGAGCATCAGGCAAATGTTGGATGGCTCTGGCAGACACATCAAGCAAAGATTTATTTTTTTTTCTTTGAAGCAAGATTAAATGGTGGCATTTGAAAACTTGGATCATCTGCCTCAACTTGGATCATCTGCCTCAAAGATGACTGAGATCTTGGAGATACTGTACTGACAGAGGAGCAGTTTAAGTGCAGTAAAGTCCCATCTTCTCTCCTGATTTTGGAGAAATAGAATCATCGACTAATTTTGGTTGGAAATGACGTTAAAGATAATCTTGCTCCAGCCCCCCTGCCCTGTGTTTTCCCCCAAAACAGCATGTGTGTTGGGCACTAGGGAGAGATCTCCTGGAGAGTTCCAGCCTCTTTGGGAAGTGGTGCCTGAGGGATTGGGGCTTCCTGCCCTTGGAAGTGCTGGAAATATTCAGGACTTCCAAATGGTGAAAGACTAAAATTCTTTGGTTATTTAAGCTCTTAGATGCTTGTAGCTGTCACAAGGCTCATCTTTCTTGTTCCAGGGGGCTAAGCCTGAGGTTGACGTCTGGAAGGGGAAGCTGAATGTCTGCCAGATGTCAGCTGATCCAGCACCACTGGTGACAGCACTTCCTTTGGCACTGGCTCTCCCCTTCTCCTGAGGCTGGGTTGAGTTGCAGAAGAGCAGAAAATAATGCCCTGACCTCAGGGAGGTTTTCTGAGGGCATGTGGGGCATGAGGTCTGGGTAGTTCCACTCCTTCCCTCCTTCCCACCTTGCTTGTGGGCTCTTGGGGTGTACTTGGTGCTTTACTGAGGATTGGAAATGTGAGAGGGTGACCCACGTTGGGACCTGGGGAAGTGGCTGAGCCCCCAGCATCTGCCTGCCAGCTTGGGGGGAAAAGCTGCTGGTTTTGGAGTCAGGACAAACACCCACTTCTTCCCAAAGCCTTCTGCTACAGGGAGCACAAGCCCAGCTGTCTCTCCTAGCATTTTACGTGGCTCTGCATGTCCCTTTACAGGACTCAGTCTTGCCTTCCTCAAACTATCCCCACTAACAATAAAAAAAAACAAACCCAAAAGCAGATCTCTGAATGTTTTTTGTAGTTGTGGCATCCTCTGTGCAAGTCTCTGAGAGATGCTTCTTCTTTCGTCGCCACGGCAATGGGCATTTCTGCCCTCTAATTTTGTTACTACTCATCTTCCTCCTTTGTCTTAAGGAGACAGCACCTTGGAGCTGCCTCTGGGGGCTTTCAGAAGCTGTGTGATGCTTTCCTGTTGTGCTTCTCTGTGGTTTGGGGAAGGAGGGGACTTCGCTCGCCAGTTCCTCCTTGGCCCATCGTGCTGTTGTTGGAAATACAGAGGATTTCTCGGTTGTTTCACTCTCAAGGCTGCTGTCACTCTTCCTCCTCATTACAAAGTGACCTTTTGGAAGGGTTCAGCTGCTGTGGGGTGATGAGTCACCTTCTGCTGTGCTTGATTGAACGGAGCCCTTGGTGCGTATGGACAGCGCATCTCGGAGCGCGCCGGCGTGAGCGCTCCCACCCTGCTGCGCTGCTCTGGGCATCTCTCTGCAGGAGTTTTGTGCTCTCAGCTTCTCAGAGCCTTCGCCCCCAAACGTCACTGGGGCTGGAGAAAACCACAGACAAGGACGTTGTTACCTTTTACAGCTTGTTTTGAAACGGGAGCTACGAAATCACCAAGCTGCTTCGTGGCACCGCTTGTGGGGATCTGCCAGGCAAGAGGGGCTCTTGCCCCACTTCTGAAACAATAAAAATCCCCAGTCCCTTAATGCTGTGTTGGGAGAGGGCAAAGAAAAAAAGAAACCTCTTTAATTCTCTTTTTTGGACGCTTTCCTCCCTTTTCTCAACAGAGCAACATCTTTTGATACTCTTGCTCTGTGTAGAGTGGAGCTTTTTTTTCTTATCTCCTCCTGGGATCTTGCATATACATATGGTTTTCTGTATTCTTAGTAATTAGGATGTTTTTGTTTCTGAGCATATCTGAGGCTCTGTTTGGAGCCCGGGTCTGTCTTTTGCCAGCTGACTTTTCTTCACCCTTCTTGTGTTCTCAGCAATGTTAAAATTGAAAAGTTGAAACCTTCTTTGCAGTTGAAAGCACTGTAGCGAGGGTGATCTTGGCTGCAGCACCAAAGCAGAGCTTTGGAAGAACCTCCTGGATGTTTACATCCATAAAAACTTCAAGTGTTTAGTAATTTGTAGCTCTGTTAATTACTGAGGAGCTGGGGAAAGCCATGGAAGGATTTTCTAGTGAATTAATATCTGACTGTTTGGGAAGTTCAGAAGTTGTTACGGTCCCAACCATCTCCCAACCTAACTAGGTAAAAATCTGGAAAGTTTTTCAAGGAGATTACATCTTCAGCTTTGAGTGCAAGGTTTTCCTTATTTCTGGAAGAACTTGAAAGCCACTTTTGTGGCTTTTAGTGCCTTGCATGAGGTAAATACTTAAAATGAAGCTGGGAAAATATCTGGTGAGTAGTTTGGTGCGTACAGGCAATATTAAGAGGAAAAAAAAAGGAAATACATTTGTGCCTGCCCAGTTGGATATTTCTGATTGAGGGTGATGGCAGCAGATTTGATGGCATCTGATGGCCACGGTCTGTTTTCAACCCATGACTATTTTCAGTTTTGATAGTTGTCCTCTGCCACCTTGCTGATGAAAATCCATGTTTTTACTCATTTTTTTTAGTTTCTGGACCAAGCCTCTTGCACAAACAAACCTGGCAGGGCCTGGAGGTAATTGGTACCCCCCCTCCCTGCGTGTTAAAGTCACTTAAATCTTCTGTAAGGTTGTTTTGACAAATGAGTTTTCTTTCTGGCGAATTTAAGTGAGTAATGAGATGATTGTGTAGCCCCAGTCCAAACCTGGGGATAATTGGAGTCCTGATGAAAAGGCAGCTCAGCAATCAGGGCTCAGAATTAACTCATCAAGTTCCCTGTTGTCTCTTGTGAGCATCCTGCACCCTCCTCTGGAGGTGGATGAGCTCTAAAGGCCCTGGAATTACCTGCAAGTGATTAAATTCTGCCAGAATTGCTGTGAGGTTTTTAACTGAGCCAAGAACTTTCCCTGATAAGACAAAACCCCAGAAGTTTTCTGGTTCCTCTTGCAAAATCCAAGGGAAGGAATCCCAGTGCAGTGCTGGGGATGTCTGAATTGTTGCATTGTTTTAAAGCTGGCTCAACAGATCCTGCAGCATAAATTTATTTTTTTTTTCTGGTCTTCCAGAGCAAATCCCTCACTGCTTGGTCTCCTCTGACTTATTAATTGGTTTTGCTGGCACAATAAATCACAGTTGTGTTGAAGGGCCCCAAGGCCCCAGTCTGGCTTGGGACATTTGGATATATTTTATCTGCTTGTTTTTGTTTTGCAGTTTGCAGTTCAGCTTGGTATGTGTGCTGGGGGGGGGGTCTTTTTTATTTTTATTTTTTTTTTTTTTTTGTATTTGACTTTATCCGTCTTGGAATTGTTTGCTTAAGTAGATTAATTTAAATTTTTTTGTGAAACAAATCCTTTCCCAGTGGGTTTTCCCCCATGAGATGCCCAGTTTGCCAGCAGGAGATGAACTGCTGCTACTTGTGGGAGAGCACGAGGGGATGGCTCACAGGTCTCTTCCACATTTTTGTTTCTGGAATTATCAGGAGGCTTGTAATAAAATAATAAAAGGAGCAGGAATACCCCTGATTTCTAAGGTTTCTGCTGCAAAACTGACACTCCATGTGCTCCTGTGTTCTCTAAAAACAAAACAAAAAAAACCCCAACAACACTCCACTGAATTACTTGGATTATTCACAACATTTCCTAGAAATCTGGCTGCAAAATACAATACTGGAATTAATTCAAAAGTGCCTGGGTGTTGTTTGTTTTGGTTTTTTTTTTTTGTTTTTGTTTTGTTTTGGAGGGGATTTTTTTTTGCAGCAGCAGATCAGCTCTTGGAGTTCTGTTATGAATTATCACTGAAGTGGCAGGGGAAGCTTGATGTTTTCATCTGGCTCTTCATGACAAAAGGCTGGAGTTGGGTTGGGAAGATGCAGCTGAGGTTGTGGTCAGCCAGTGGTGCAGGGATCTGGGAGAACTCTGCTCTTGGTGACTCACCTGCTCTGCACTTTTTACCTGTGGTTTGGATTTTTTTTTTTTTTCCATTCCTAGAGGAGGTTGTGGTTTAATCTGTGCTCTTGAGTTTAGGTAACGGATTGACATCATTGTAGCAGGTGGTCATTGCTCCAGAAAATCTGTATTTGATGGGTTCCCAGGAAGTGCTGGTGAGCCAAGAAGCATCACCCACCACTTCCCTGGCTCTTAGGGTAGCTGTGGAAGGTCTAGCATTGGGGGACACTTCTGTAAATCCCACTTACATGATCTGAAGATCTGCCTGTGCCAACCCAAATTACTTGGCTTAAACCTGGAGTGATTTAATTGGTTTGGGGCCCTAAAGACCATTTCTCCCACTCCTGCCATGAACAGGGACACCTTCCACTTGACCAGATTGCTCCAAGCTCTGTCCAGTCTGGTCCTGGACACTTCCAGGGATGAGGCAACCACAGCTTCCCTGTGAATCTAAATAAAGGAGTTTTTCTAACCAAAGTATCCAAGATAGGCTCTGGATCCTCCTGGCTAATTAATTTTCAGCAGCAAACCCTCAGAAGTCCCAACCATGAGATCTGAGGACACCCCCTGCCCCCCAGTTGTCTGCTGGGCTGGCACAATGTCCCTGTGGCTTCCAGGGGTAAATCTCCTGGGAGCCTTGCCAGGGACTGTCTCAGCTGTAAACCAAAGGCAAAGTTTAAAATCCTAGCAAGCATCCAGCTTTATTTAACCACTGTGGCTTACAGTTTTAGTTGGGTGGGAGACAGCTTTGGGTGCTGCTGGCTGGCTGCAGCTTCACAGTTGTTCTTGTCTCTGAAATGCAATAATCTGTTAGGAAGGAAGGGGTTTTTCATGACTCTTGTCATGCAAAACAAACCCCAAACTTTGCAGTTCAACGTCAGCAGGGATGTGCAAAATGTAGGTGGGTATTTACCTAAAAAAATGTGGTTATATCTGTGTAGGTACTCTTATTATATCTGGGGAAAAAAAAAAAAAAGATAATTATTTTGGTAAGCAGGTGATTATGCTGGAATCAGCCTGTGAGATGTGCCCACAAACTTGCTTTGGTTCATGTGGGAGCACGCTGCTGTTTAAACCCTTTTTTTTTCTGGAATGCTCTGGAGATTGGAGAACTGATAACACTTGTACAAAGTTCTTCCAGGTCTCTCCTGAATCCTCCAGTTGGCCTCTCCGTGCCAGAGTTAACTGACTGGAACCTATGGAGGCACCAGGAGTCCATGTTTTCTGTGCAGAGTGTAAAGGTCAGGATGGAGGTGGATGCTCCATTATTAACTGAGTTTCCTTTTGCACCCAAAGTTGGGGATTTGGGTGTTTTCCAGGTGACACAGCGAATTGAAGCCTGCAGAGAGTGAAGCAAACCCTCTGAGAGCCGAGAGCTCAGGTTAATTAAAACTTCATGCCTTTCTTGAAAATTAGTGTCTGTTCTTGGCTAGAGCAAGTTAAAAATCCAGAAGGAGAAAAATTAGGTGAAGATGACTTTTTTCATTTTTTTTTACTTAATGCCAGTATTATCACCAGTTTTAGATACAAGGCTTAAGTCTCTCTTGAGTTCCTTAATTCTCTCTTACAGCCGAGCATTGGGATGCTCAAAAAAACCAGACGGGATTTTAGGGTAATGCCCATGTCCCACTTGATGCTCCTTTGCCTTTAAAAGCTATTGAATATACATTATTATAATTGATTCCTTTGACCTTCTGTACTTGACCTGCAATTTCGCTGAGAAAATGGATGCAAAAATGATTCTCGGGCTCTTCCAAAACAATTTGCTGCCTTCTATGCCTAAAAACTCACTTGAGAAATCCGAAATGGCTTTTAACGTGACAAGCTGATAGTGTTGGATTGCCAATCAAAGCTCAAAAAGCCTCTTCTAATGTAAGTTGATGTTCCTGGCTTTCTGAGGAGAGTTTTTCTGGGGGGTAACTACCATTTGAGAAGAGGAGGAGATGCAATTCCATGATTCTGGAAGCCTGAGCTTGGATTTGACAGAGGGAATAGGCACTGCTATAAATGAGAAGAGTTTTCCAGGCCTTGGAAATTGAGGGTAAAAATCAGATGCTTCCAGAATACTGCTCTGAGTCAGTGGCTTGTGCCTGCAGATGGTGGTTAAAGCTCCACAATTGGCTTTGTCACCTGAGACACCCCGAGACATCTTGCAGGGGCTGTGGCTGGAATAATTCCCATCACCTGGGGTGTGAGAGGATGTTTTTAGTAATAAAGCTGCTTTTCTCCCAGGAAATTGAGCTTGATTGAGGTTTTTGGCTTTGCTGGAGCAGCCTGCAGCTCTTGGACTGGGAGTGCTGCTCCCACTTCTGCTTTTCTAGGGAATATATCTGACGTGGCTGAGGCTGAGCTTTCTGCTCACCGTGACTCTGCTGGTTTTATTGCCCCAGGTGCAGCTGCCAGGTGCCACCAGAGCAGCAGTGGGACACTCAGTGCCACCTCTGATGGCAGTGGCTGCAGTCACTGCTGCTCCCTACAGAGCCCTGGGTATTAAAACTCAGTTCCAAAACAAAATAGCTGCAGGGCAGGCACCTTGTCAGAGCTGTGAGAGGGCTGAGAGCAGCAGGAGCCGGGAGATGAGGTGGAGCTGAGAATGTGAGGAGAGTAAAGAGAGAAGGCTGGGGATGAAATTATGGAATCCTAAAATGGTTTGGGTTGGAAGGGACATTAAAGATCATCCAGTTCCACCTTCTTGCCGTGAGCAGGAGCAGCTTCCATTAGACCAGGTTGCTCCAAGCCCCATCCAACCTGGCCTTGGGTGGATATTGAGATACTAGAGCACTTCAGGTCTAGTCCAAGGGTGAATTACAGAGGAAGGGGTGATTCTTTGGAGGGGAATTGCCAGAGAAATCATAATTATTTCTTTGGTTTTTGCTTCCCAGCACCTGCATAAAATTTGGTTTATTTTCTGGTTATTCTTGTTTATTTTCATGTTACATAGTACGGGCTGGGGGAAGCCCTTAAGGTAAAAGAGGATTTCAGGTGAAAGCATCTGGGTGAGGAGGGGGTTTTGTTCCTGCAGCCCTGAAGGATGCTGCTTGCTCCCCTTGTTCTCATGCACTTCCCAAGTTTTCCATTTCTTTGCCACGAGATGAGTCCTGCAGAGGGTGGACTGAAGGGGATTATCCTGACCACAGTGTGTTCTTCATGGTGCAGGAAGGCTCCAGTGATCTGAGCCAGCTTCAGCTGTATTCCAGCTCTTCCTCAGCCAAACCTCTTTTCTCCAGTGCTTTTAGACCATATTTTGGGCTGAAGTGGCACTTTCTGTGTTCACAGCTCTGACTGGCCCTGTCACTTCAGCCAAGGCTGCTTTCCTCTGAAGGTGCCAACTTGCAGTGATAAAGATGGGGGGGAACACCAATTCGGAGATCTTAAACTCTCCCCCAGGAATCTGATGCCAATGAAAAGGTGTTTAACTTTGTCCTCTGAAGCAACTGCTCCTGACAAAGCTTTTGAAGTGTTACTGGGACTTCTGTGTGGAAACTTGATTGGCATCTGCACCGATTCTGCAACAGCCACATCAGATCCTGCTCTGAACTTCTGCAAAACACCCATCAGACTTCCAGAGGAGCTGAACAGCTTCTGCTGTCGCTTGTGGCATCTGCTGCCCTTCAAGCAGCGGGGGTGGCACTCGGTGAACATCAGGGAATGGGAAGGAAACAGCTGCCAGGGCTGGAGGCAGGGCTGGAGCTCGGAGGGAAGGTGCATCTGCCACAAACAGAGCCTGTGTCACCTCGAGGTCACCCTGCATTTGACATTTGGCATGAATTGCTCCTGGTTTCGAACTCCTGGCAGATGAAATAGGCTGAAGGATTCCAACCAGGAGTGGTCTGAAGCCTGGAGGTGGTTCAGTGGCAAAGCAGACACCTGTCTGGGAGTGCAGTTCCTGTCCAGCCCAGGTTGGGGAATTACTTGCAAGCCGAGTGTTTTGTCCGTCCCTTGCCCAAGGGACACGAGACTCGGCTGCCTTTTGTTCTGCTCTTTCCTCCCCTAAAGAGGGAGGAACCGAGGATGCTTCCCTTGCCAGAGTCCTCGCTGACCTCTGCCCAACCCTCTGATCCTACTCCACCCTTGCCCTTCTTCCAGCTCCTGGGCTGCTTCTGTCCTGTCTCCAACCCTCTCTGTTTTCAGAGGCCACCACTGCCACCCTCTTATCAAACCAGTTTCAGTGGCTGGGAGGGGAATAAATAGTTTCCTATTTCAAGTTTGCTTGGCTTTTCCCTATTTATCCATCTCATTCCATTAGGACAGGGAGGAAAAGCTCAGCCATGTTCTCAGAGCTGGGTGCTCCAACCATCTTTATGTGTCTCCCGTCTGACCCAGCGAGTGGGAAGGTTGGAGATAAAGCTCAAAACTTCCTTGAGGCTGCAGTTCTGCATGTGGTTGAGGTGAAAAAAATCCTTCCCCAGGCTGATTTTTTTTTCCTTTGCGGGGTTGCCCAAACTCTCCTGGTGCTGAGGGGAACGTCAGCACTGTGGGTGCACAACTTTGAGGAGAGGTTATGGTGTCCATCTTGCATTTTGGAGGAACAAAACCCCAGCTTTGGGACTTAGTTTGGGATTGAGATGCTTGTATGGGACTTTGCAGTACTTCTGATGGCAGCATGTACCTTGTCTGGCTGATGTCCATCCTTCCAGGACATCCCTGCCCCATCTGCAGCAGACATTTCATATCTGGTGGTGCCCACAGCATTCAGGTGTTTCCTGTACTTTCCGCTCCTCACTTTTTTCTGCATGGACAAGTTTCCATCGTGCAGGGATGCAAACACCCTAAGCTCTGCCAGCAGCACAGGGTGATAGCCTCAGTGTGCTTCGCTGGATTGGAACAGCAGCACCCTGGATGATTTTTGAAGCCTTCAGGGCTTATGCACATTTATTCCTGCCAAGCTGTAAGGTGAAGGAGGCAGAGATCAGAAAGAGGGGTTAATCTGAGGGGCTTTATCTGGTTTCCCATACCTTTGATAAGCAGTTTAGGAGTCATCTGAAGGCTTGAAAGTCCTGCAGCCCCTTTGCACCCTCTGAGCCTTCTGGGGGGATGCTGAGCTCCATCAGCTCGTGGCAGGAAATGCTGCAGCTCCTGTCCTGTGTCACCAAGTTTCTGTTTGTGGCCTCACTCCTCTGGGTTTGTGTTTTGTGGTGGAGAACTGTCAGCTCAATCCCTCAGAGGCAGCCTGTGCTGCTTTCAGCTGCTGCCTCCACATTTGCTTATACGAGGCTTTAAAAAAAGCCATCAATATTTTAGTTTCCGTTCAAGCCTCTGCCTCGAAGCTTCCCCTTTTCATTTCACTGTAGTGCCTAGAGCCAGCTAATGAAATATCTCCCTCCTGCTTCAAATTAGGTGTAAGAGACTTGTCAGAAGATGAGGAGAAGCTGCTGAATAATCCTGGTAGTGTAAAAATCGACATTCTATAATGTCCCTAATTCTCCTAATTAAACATGATACATGAGTGTGCTACGAGAGTCCTCCAGCTGCTGTGTAATGAGATGTTACAGGGACCAGTTTGCTGTTGGATGAGGCTGGGTTAAACTCTAATTAAAGCCTCGCAAAAGGCTAAGGAGTTGTCTGGTGTAATTAAGAAACTTGTCTCACGTTCTCAGTGCTGCCACCCCCAGTGACCTGCTCCTGTGCCCCGTGGGGAACTGTGGGTCTCTCTGTCCTTATCAGGTGTCTCCTTGGAAATTTATTTTATTTTTAATTTTTTTTTTTTTTTTAATTTTCCTACCCATAGTTTCAAATTGCCGCATCGCAGAGCAGTGGCACGGCCTTGGCTGGGCAGAGGCGTGGGGTTCAGGGTGTGTAACAGTGGTGGGAGTTTGCACTACTTAATTAGTGGTTTATTTCAGTTTCTTTTGCTTTTATTCAGAGTTAGGATTAAAAAATACATGAAAGAAACATATATTCTGTGTTTGGTCTTGGTTGTTTATTAAATTTTATTAAAAAGTACGGAGTTTAACAGCACTTCTAGCTGCTTGCTAGAAGTGAGGAAAATGGAGAAAGATGCAGCTGCTACAGGGTTTCTTAAAGCTAAATAGCTTAATAGAGAATTAACACTTATATTATTTGTTTTTTTAACCTAATAACTGAATTGTCATGACTCTTAGTATGACACTGACTGACTAGAAACTACTACCTGAAACTCATGAAGGAGAAGGAAGATGAACACTGAAAGAGATACTGCTCAAAATCCTCCATCTTCTTCTATACCTATTACTACACTGTAAAAACCTTAAATTTAAACCTTTTACCGTGTGAAATCACACACTTCTATTTAACTGCACACCCGTGATTTTAACTTCATCACTCAATTTTGGAAGCGTTCCCCAAGGCCTCAGGTGTTCTCCAGGGGGTCAGTGCCCAAAAGCACAGATAGCTGGAAAACTCCAGATTTCTGGGATCCAGCATCGGTGGGCTGGGGTGCAGCTCGTCCTTTTGGTGGTGTTTTCATGCAGGACCATAAACGGGGAAACCGGGACAGTTTCCATGCTGTGGTGCTTTTTACCTGAGGGCAGCGAGGTGTTTGGGCTGGGCCTCGCTGCTCTCACCGTTGGCGTGAGGCCAGAGCCGCCGTGGCCACCCCAAAACACGCTGGGGGCCATTCCTTGAACGCCCCGGGCCCGGCGGGACCTCACGGCCGCCCCTCAGGAGGCCCTGAAGGCGGCAGAGGCCTCGCCAGCCATGGACTCGGACTCGGACTTAGACTCGGAGTTTGACACGGACGCTTCCTCCACGCCGCCGCCGCCGCCGGTGGCCAAGGACGGCCTGCGGCCCTCTCATGGCACCCCCATCTCGTTGTCAGGGTACCTCAAGTGCGACACGGACGACGCGAAGGAGGAAGGGACGGGCGAGGAGCTCTTCGACGGCGTCAACTCCACCATCGTGTCCGGGGACAGCATTCGCTTCTTCGTCAACGTCAACCTCGAGGGCCCTCCCAGTGCCACCGGTGAGTGGTCCCAAAAAACAGGGAGGGGAGGGGGGTGTTGTTCCCGGTGGTGGGATTTCATGGGATTGCAGTGGGTTGGGTTGGAAGGGACCTGAAGTGTAATTTCTTTAAGGGTGGGGGCACCTTTCACTAGGCTGGGTTGCTCCAGGCCCTGTCCAACCCATCCTTGAACCTTTGCTTCTGGCACAGTATTTTAATATCCTCAGTACTGCCTGTGATAAGTGGTGAGGAAGAAAGATAGCCAAACCCTTCACCAAAAACTTCTGTCATTTTCTTTGTTTGTATTCCATACGCAGTTTTGAACTTCTTTTCTTCTGCACAAAATCAAACAAAATCCTGTTCGCTTGATTTCCCATAAAAAACAGTGCTGATGTTTAGTGAGTCCTTTGAAAAGCAAAGCTGGAAGAGGTAGGGAATACAGATCTAAACTGAGATCCCATGTAGTGCCAAGCCAGGTCTGAGAGACAGAGGTTTTAGGAGAGGACAGAAATGAAGTCATACAGCTAAAGAGGTCTTTTTTTTTTTTTTTTTTTTTTTTGTGGCTGGTGGCTGGGACAATCTTGCTTAGCTGTAGCAACCATTTTCTTTTTCTAGAACATGTTTTCAATTCCACTAAGATAAGTAGCTCTGAAGTTAGACAAAACTTAACTTTTTTATTCCCTGGAAGTTTCCAAGGCCAGGTTGGATGGGGCTTGGAGGAACCTGGTCTGGTGGAAGGTGTCCTGCCCACAGAAGGGGGGGTGGAACTGGATTATCTTTAAGGTCCTTTCCCTCCCATTTTGTGAAGGCTGGATTTTGTGGGATGTGCCTGGGAAAAAGTAACTCCTGCACTCTGCAGTAGCCTGGGTTTATCCCAGCAGCTGGAGCACTGGCTATTTTAGAGGTTAAATGCACAGACCCTGGATTTTTCTTGGTGTCAGAGAGTCCTTTAAGTTTGTTAAAATTTATTTTTAGGTTACATGCAAACCCCAGTTGATCTGCAGTGAGTAGTTACTGGGAGTGGTGATGCAGATTAGGCATAGCCTGGACCCCTGTTTGACTATCTTGGAGTCTGCTGTTTGACTCTTAAGTGATGGCTTGAACTTAGGAATAATATCCAGCATTTTCCAAGCCTGCAATTTTACAAATGCCATCTTAATTGAAAGATTTAAGGGAGCTGTGCTCTGCTATGACAAGTCTGGACTTAATGCCGTGGGGTGCATTGTTTGGGGATGAGGAATGCAAGTGTTGTGGATTCTTCTGCATCTGAAGAAGTTCACTTTCCTTGTGTGTCCTTCTGGGCTTTTTTAGTTTTCCCTTCCATTCAAAACAGGACAAAAAAGGCTTCCTTATTTCCCTGAAGCACTGCTGTTTGTGCTGGTGCTATTACTTGTAACCTTTTTTTTTTTTTCAGCTGAGGTGTTTAGGATTTTTAAGGAAAAATGGATTTCTGGTGTGCTGAGGTCCTGTTTTAGATGGAAGGCTGGAGATTTTTAAAATGAGCTTCAGGCAGAACAAAAGCCCAGACTTTCAATAATGTGAAAAAAGAGGGGGGTTTTTTTGTTTGGTTTGTTTTTTTTTTTTTTGTTTTTTTTTTTTGGTTTGTTTTTTTTTTTTTTTACCCCATTACAACATCAAAGTGATCCAGGTATCCCAAATCCAACTTTTTCACTGTTAGGCAAAGAATTCATCAGAGTCCAGGTGTTGGAGTCATCTGGGCTATCAGTTCCTTTACAGAGATGTTTTTACTGGAGTTTCTTCCAGGTTGGATTTTATACACATCAAATCAGTCTGTGACTGCACAGGACCCAGCTGATCCTCCTTGAGGGGTTAATTTTTTGGGTGATTGAGATAAGCCCCTTAAGCTCTTCCAAGAAAAATACCCTGAACTTCTGAAGAAAATACCCAGTTCCAAACTGAAGTTTAATTATGCCAAAGCCAAGGTGTGTCTGGGAGTGAATTGTTCCCTGTTCAGAAGTTCCCTTCCATCTCTGCCAGTCTTTGGAATCTTTGGGAAGTTTGTTTTTGTGCTCAGGCTTTGATTTCCTGGAGCAAAGCTGGATCTGAACATTTGCATGGATTGTCCAAAGTGAGACAAGCTGGAAAGGAGGGGGAAATAAAAGTAGGATTTCTCCAGGTGATGCCACAGGCCCCAAACACCTCATTTCAGACCCCTGGGGAGCTGGTGCAGCAGGATCCTACGAAATCCTCTGCTGCTCTGAAAACACAGAGGAAAACCAAGCATGGGATGGAATCTTTGCATCCTCATCTTACTTTACTGTGTTCTCCAAGCTGGGTGAAATGTTTGAGTGTGCTCTCTTGGCTGAATGTGGTGCCCAAACTCTCTCCTGCTGGAGACTTTTTTGGGTCAGCTACTGTGAGGTTGCTGCCCACCTTAATATAGGGGCTAAAAGATCCAAAATTCCCATTTAGGCAGGGGATGAGTTGGAACCCTGGGATCCAGGTGCTGGCAGGCAGTGAAGGTGGAATTACAGCTGCAGTGACAGCTCTGCATCATCCTGTAGAGCTGTTCCTCTCTGTGTGATGTGTGTGCAGCTCTCCATGAGCATAATTGGATGCTCTCCACTCTAATTCTGTTTTAAAGAGATCACTGTGTGGGATTAAGCTTTGAGCCAACAAAACACAGCACGACCCATAAAACTCCAACAATTGACCATTGACATGAAATATTGGGCTTTGTGTGTAAAACGGGATGGCTTGAAGAAATCTGGGGTTCAAGGTCTGGCGTGTATTATTTGTAATTAATACTGGCTGCCTTTGCAGGGAATGCTGAGCCCAAAGCAGTGCAGATGCCTGAGCACTAAAATGCTGCTCAGAAGTGACATTTGGGTCATTTCTCCTGGGTGCTTCAGTGCTTCCTTGCGTTAACTGATGAAAGGTTATTTATAATTCTCTTCTGCTTTTTGTCCTTGTAACTTGGATTTTGGTGGTAACATTTGTTTTCAGCAAATGTTGGTAGCTCTAACAGGAAGGTGGGTGTTTATCTGAAGCTGGAGGCTTTTGGACCCAGAATCTGCATTTTTGGGGGAAGATCAGGGTGGTTTTTAGGCTGAGGCTTTTTCTGAAGTCATAATAAATGTTTGTTGAGTAAAATCACAGAATTGTTTGGGTGGGAAGTGACCTTTAAAGGTCATCTAGTCCAACTCCCCTGCAGAAAGCAGGAATGTTTTCCACTGCACCAGTTTGCTCCAAGCCCTGTCCAGCCTGGCCTTGGACACTTCCAGGGATCCAGGGGCAACCACAGCTTCTCTGGGCAGCCTGGGCTTCCCCACCCTCATTGTAAAAACATTTCTTTTTCAGGTCTAATCTAAATGTCCTAAACTCCCCCTTGTCCTGGCACTCCAGGCTTTTGTCCAGGAAAGCTTTATCTGCAGCACACCTGGAATTAAATAAATACAGGAATTTGGTTTAGGCTGGACTTTAAATTGGCCTAAACCAATGGTCAGGTGATGCAAGTGAGTCTTTGGAATATGTGGGGACACATCCTTGCCATCAGTCACAGTGTTCTTATCTCCTTGGCAGCTGCCTTAGATCAGCCAGGCACGTATTTTCATCATTTGGATCTTGGGGGTTTTTTTCCAGTTTTAGATTTTAAAACAATCATTTGGATCTTGTGCTTGTAATTTGGGGTTTTTAAACGGTGCTTTGGATGTTGTTTCCGTAGGTTGAGGTTCTGAAACAATTCGCCTTCTCCTTACCCACATTGCAAGAGGGGTTTGCACAGTATTTTCTTAAATTTACGCACAGTTTATCAAGGATTTGCGGAGCTGTAGCTGCCCTAACTTTTCCCACTTGCAGCTGATGCTCAGACTGGTGATTTTTGAGGTGCCTCCAGGAGTTTTGGGGAGAACAAGGCAAACCCCTGCCGGCAGCGAAAACCCAATTGGAGAGCAGGATGTAGCTCTGCCGGGGTGTGTGGAGGGGGGGGAGCAGCGGAACACGAATTACGCTTCGGGAGAAATTAAAGGCTGTTCCACCCTGTGGACAATTGATCATTCCTAGATACAGAGAATCAAGAGTTTCCTGTATCCCGCTCCAAAGGCACACACGTGCACGCCCGCCGCCGCTGCTCCCGGCAAAACACAGCATCCAAATGTTGGCCCTGCCCCTGCCCAGATGACTTTTTTCTTCAAGGGGACGAGGAGAAAAGCTGGATGCTGGCGCCAAGGATATTCCAGGGAGAGTAGCGTCCAGAGACAAGTGGTCTGGGCTTGAATGGGTATCATTCTGCACACAATAGTCACATTTCCTCACATTAATACCAAGGTCCTTTTTATGTCTCGAGGCACAATGCTGACCCACGCGTTCCATCTGATAACTCCTGTTTTAGCAGTTTGATGTCAGAGTGGGATGTTGGGCTCCTGAGGCTTCCTACCCTCTAATGGAAAGTGGATATACCGATTGTGTGCCGGGGAGGGGACGGCCTCCCTCCGAATTTCCTGACCAGGGTGTTTTCAAAGCGCTGCTTAGGAAGCCAAGGGAGGTGTGGGGGGAGCACGGGTGGTTCTGCACGGAGGCAGCGGCCTCCCTTCTCCATGCTTCACCTTGGTCCTTTGGAGTGGCTTCCCGTGGGATTTAGAGTGCATGAAAAAAACCGCACGTTTTCCCCCTGCCCTAAATTGGTTGATGGAACGTACCGCAGGTGGGGTTTTTTTTGTGAAATACTCAGCTTTTATGGCACATGGGTGTGACAAGTGACACCTTGGTCAATCTCTGTGCTATCCCCTCTCCTCCCAGTTCCCCACCCAGCAGTGTGAGAGATGGCTCTTCACCTGCCCTGCTGTTTTTGCTGCCCCAGAATCCTTATTCCCACCTGCCTTTAACCCGGGGATTTGTGGGATGAACCCCGTTGACTCCAGGCTCTTTGCCTCAGCTCAGCCCATCACCTGTTGTGGTGATAATGAAGGCACAGTTATTTATCTAACAGTATTTAACCAAAATTACTCAAACCTGATGGGGATTAATCCAGGCTGAGGACAGCAAAGCAAAGAATCCCCCTAAGATCCTGTTTGTACAATCCCTTAGTGCCAGGGGTGTGTCAGAGGTGTCACTGCTGCTCCTGACAAGCTCCTGTCGTGCCATGTGGTGGTGGGCTTTTATTTAAATATTTTTACAGCACTTTTGAAAAGCAGAACAATTTTTTCTGCTCACAGTGGGTTTCTAAGTCTTAGAGTGGGGGCTGAGTCTTAGGCTTGGGCAGACCCCTGATAAAAAAAACAAAGATAAAATAGATTTTTTTTTTTTTTAATAATAAGCCCTCCAAACCTTAAATGCTTCCACTCACACCAGATCCTTGATATTTTTCAGGGGAAAACAAGGAAGTGCTAATACAGTATTCTGCTCTGATTTATTTTACTGTGCTTATATATATTTAATGTGAAGATGCAGGGGAGAGTGTTTGCAGATCTAAAGAAACGTGCACAGCCAAAAAGCTCTTTTTCTCTAATTTCCACTCCTTTTATCCCAAAATAAAGTACTGTCTTAAGATGCTGCAGGCATCCAGTGGTGGCTTTGCTCCAAAGTCTTTTGGATCTTCTCAGGTGTTCAGTGCAGCACTGGGGACCTGGATGAGGAACAGGATGGAAAGGGATCCTGGGTGAAAGGAGATCTCTTAAGGCAAAAGGTGAAAAGCCTTAAACTTTGATATTTGACTTATAGGGGTTTGTTTTCAGGCTTGCATGGCAGATGTTGTTACCTAAGCAGGGGGTGGAGGGGAAGCAAGGAGTATTTTATTTCTCTGGGTTGCTCTTAGGCATATTATTAGGGCAGCTGAGATGCAACTGAGCAAATAAACTCCCAAGCATTAAATCTCCTCGTGTGTGTTTGGATGGGGCCTGTTTGGAGAATGGTGGGAAATAAAAAGGAGATGCAGGGCCCTGAGTGTGCCATGAGTTCTGGTGTTGACAATTCCTCGGTGTTGTCAGAGCTGAGCTCCCTGGGAGTCACTTGTGGCATTCCCAGTAACGCTCCGTGCCTGCGTGCACGCATCCCAGAAATTCGGGATGCGCGTGGTGCCTTGATGTGCCTGCCAGGGGATGTCGGGGATGCGTTGCTGACTTTTTGGCTTTTCCCCTGGGCAGGACCTGGAGCAGAGCCCAACAGATAAGCTCGGCCACCCCTGGCAGCTCTCCCTCAGCTGTGTGTCAGGACACACAATAATGCCCCTCGCTCGCTCGCTTGCCTAAAATAGGCTTTTGCTGCCTGCTCTGTCCAGCAAGGAGGGCCACAAATATAGACATGAAAATTTCACGTGGTCCCGACCTCCTCGTAGAGTTTCATTGTGCTTGATTATGACGTTCAGGTGTGAAATCTCAGATTACTGAGATTTTCAAGTTACTGCTCTTGGTAGTAAGACTTGGCTGAGGACATTGATGGGGAGTTTCTTGTAGGGTGAATCCAGGGTTTTCTGTATCCATGTCATCCCTGTGAAGGGCTTCTCTGTGGAGGTGCAAGGGCCAAGCATGTTGATTCTTTTTACCCCCCCTCCTTGGCTGGAGGAAGGCAGGGATTGTGCTGTGGAAGAGGAGAAAATGAGTGGCGGGCTGGTGGTGGTTGGGCTTGAGCTTTGGATGTATCATGGGCAACCTCCTGCAGGGTTTAATCCCACATTGCCTGGCAGGAAATAAAAGGATATTTAATGTGAGCGAGGCAGAAGAAGCACTTGGGAAGTCTCCGTGTATTTTTCCCTTCCCTTTGTCATGTTCCAGTGGATTTGCTGCTATCCCTCAGTGATGTTGTAGCACTCCAGTGAGCATTCAAGATACCAGCCCAGAACTGGGATGGCCATATCCATCCATCTCCCTGCCTGGATTAAATCCGAGCCCTGTGTTGTTGGGATGAATGATGAATGAGGCTCTGGGCTTTCCAAAACGCCACCTCCATACCCAGAACAGCTTTTTTTTTTTGAGAAGTTTTAAAGATCCTGCTCCAACAGATGCAATGAGATGTTTTTGCTTGTGTTGATACAGCAACACTTGGTGCTCCTCCAGCTGGGTACGTGAGAGAGCTGTCAACAAAGATTGATACACCTTGAAAATGATAAGAGGAACCAAGAGTTGCTGCCTGATACAAAGCACAAGGAGAATTTCTGTTCCATTTCCATATATCCATGAGGACAGACTGCAGCTCTCTCTTCAGCATGTGCCTGCTATTGTTCAGGACTCTGGGTGTTTTTTGTCTCTCCCGAACAATTTCTTGCAAAAGCAGATAAACCAAAACAGGTTTTCTCCTCAATGAATATTTATGGGATTCCAAATCTCCCCACATACTTGTGCATGTGTAATTAGGCTGGAAGTTGGGTAAGTGAGCGTTGGAGAACTACAAATGTGAGAACCTGGGGAAAATGCTTGATGTTTCTGGTTTATTTGGGTGCTTGCTTTTTAATAATAAATTGCACTTTTTAGATGAAACAGCTTGTGTTTTCCAAAAGGCGTGTTAAAAGCAGGAATAATTGGGGCTGTTGCAGCAGCAGACTTGTCTGGTTAAGTGATGCTTTTAATCACATGTGCAGCATCCAAGTGAAACCTGGGAGAAGTTGGGTGATGTAACCGAAGTTTCTGAACCACCTTATTTTTTTTTTAGGGGGAGATGAAGTCAATCCTTTCCCTCTTTTCTACAGCTCTGCTCCCACTTTGAGTTGGAGCCTTTGAACCCCATTGAGGGCAAGACTCAAATTTTTGTTTGATCAGTGATGATTTTGTTTAAAGCAGTTTTCTGCATGCAAAAGATAACTGCTTTTGTTCTGGAGTTCTGGAGTTTGACGTGAGTTGCACCCTCATCTTATTTTTCAGAGAGTAGCAGGGCTTGGCTTGAAGGTGCGTGGCCAAGTCATGGGATTGCAGCAGCTCTTATAGGTTAGGATTTGGAAGTAGAGATCTGGAAAGGAAGCAAAACCCTCATCTGAATAACTCCGTGTTACATTTCTGTAGTTTTCCACAGCTTGGCCTCTGGAAAAGTTTTGGTTTTCAGTGGGTTTTTTTCCATGCTGCTGCTGCTGTGCTCATTGAATTAAAGTTGTTCATGTGTTTCATTTTGGTAGCAGCTCAGGCTTGGGGGGTTGTTTTGGAGAAGTTAAGGAGAAGGATGCCAGGCTGGAAGTGTTCAAGGCCAGGTTGGATGGGGCTTGGAGCAATCTGGTCAAGTGGAAGATGACTTGAATGGTCTTTAAGGTCCCTTCCAACCCAAATCATCCTGTGATTCTCTGTACAAAAAAGTACCTGTGGAACAAATAATGCCACTCAGCTGCAAGGAGTGGAAATTTTGGTAAATACAGCTTGGTTTGGTTTGGTTTGGTTTTGTTTTGTTTTGTAACTGATACCCAAAAAATGCTTCGTAGATGCTCTAAGAAAATGTTATTGTTGGCACTAGGGAGTTTGAAGTGGGAATTTCCTGGGTTCCCCCATCCTGTGTATTCAATGACATTTACTAGTCCCTAAACAGCAGTTTTCTTTCCCAAGAGCTGTGTTGCTTTCTCCTCAGATTTATGGAGGCAGCGTGGTGAGTTGACAGAACATTAATGTGCTCATCTTGGAGTCACTGCCTGCAATCCCTTGGAACTGCCTGGCTGTTATTGTTGACTCCTTAACGAGGACAAGGAGGCTTTCCAAACGAGGATGACTCATGAAATTGTAGCCTCAATCTATCAAACAACGATGCATTGGATTAAATGATTACTTCAAGGATTAGGAGTTAGATTTTTGGGGAGGTGGAGAGGGAGGGAGAGAAGGGAAGAATAAAAATACATCAGAGTTACAAAAGCCCGGCCAAAAAAAGCAGCAAGTCACAATCCCTTAGTGATCAGATAATGGCAATCCTGCGCTTGGTTCACGCTTCCAAAATGGGAAATGTTGTAAAAATTGAATCTCTGCTTTTCTCTAGAGATCATCCCCTGCCAAGAGAGTGATGGCTCACCTCTTCCTGAGTCTCCTGCTTGGCTCCTGCTGCCTGTCAGGTACCTCTGATAGTAACACTCTTCTCATGTGGTTTTTTTCTTTTTCCCTTTTTACAGCTGAAAGTGAAGGTGCTGGCTGCGTGTTACTGCACACATCAAGGAAGGTAAGTAGAGGTGCTGTCTGACTAAATTGGTTTTTCCATCATCCAGAAGTACAGAAAAGATTCATGAAACACACCGAGGGGCTGCTTGTCCCTGGCCTAAGCAAAAGGCATTTAAATGCTTCTCTTGAATTCTTCTCCCTTTCTTTAAACCTAAAAAGCTACGTGCCGCTCATTCTCCAAACAATTTCTCTGTAATTCTGATTGTTCCACTGCTTTTTGTCCCAGACAATTCCTTGACACGTTAATTCATCACTGTCTCTTCTGCAGCTGCCTCCATAGGGATCCAAATGCTGTAGAGATGCTGGCTGCTGAGCTCCTCTGGAGCTGGAAGCAGAGACACCCAGCAGACATGGCTGGGCTTTGGTTCCTTCTTTATTCCAGCTAATCAGTCGTCCTTCACTAGGTTCGGCAGGAGTGAAATTCCTGGAAACAAGCAGGCAAGGAGGAGGATTAGGAACTCACACATAGTTTACACTTGCTCCTGAGGCTGTAACTCACTAATGATAAGGTGAAAGTGCAAAATAACTTGTGCAGGCTTTGTTATTCCAACCCTTCTTCTATGGAAGGGCACAGAAAGTACTCAGGAAGGAATTGGGTTGGTATTTTGATAACTTCCCTGTGAGGGCCCTGGCACAGGGTGCCCAGAGAAGCTGTGGCTGCCCCTGGATCCCTGGAAGTGTCCAAGGCCAGGTTGGACAGGGCTTGAAGCAACCTGGGTTAGTGGAAGGTGTCCCTGCCTGTGGCAGGGGTGGCACTTGGTGATCTTTGATTATTTAATTCTTTAATTCTCTGATTCTCTCTTTAATACCATGTGAAGTTTTGTCTTTAGGGTTGTGAGGCTCACGGTGCATTAAGTTGTTTTGACTTCTCATCTGAGGGCTGGAAGGAGTGGCTGTTGTCATGGCAGCTTGTAGCATCACTGATCATGGTAAATGGCAGAATCAATCAGGTTGGAAAAACCCTCTAAGGTCACCAAATCCAACCATTCCCCCAGCACTGCCAAGGCCACCACTGACATGTCCCCAGGTGCCATGTCCACACGGCTTTTAAATCCCTTCAGGGGTGGGGACTCCACCACAGCCCTGGGCAACTGTGCCAGTGCCTGAAATCTTGGATTTCAAGCTTTGTTGTAGGTTGTTACTCGAGGTTTCAGTTTGTGTAGCCTTGTAAGCTTTGGGGGTGTTTTAGGGAATCCCAGAGAGCTCTTTAATTGTGCTTTGCTTAGGCCTCTAAGACAGCTCAAATCCTGAAAAGTTATTTCAGAAGGCTGAATTAGTAGTGGGAGGAAAATGTGTGGTAGCTTTAGAAACCTTTTCCCCAGTTTAACAAAAAATACCCAAAGCAAATAAATACCAAAGGAAACACTACCCAAAACAAGGCCACCAACACAAAAAACAATTTAAACATTGTTTGGTATAGAATCATGGAAAGTTAAAACAAGCAATTCCATGCTCAGGAATGAAAATGTCTTTATCCCTAATTTGTCTTTGTCTAATCCCAGTGCCGAGGTTCTCAGTCATACACACTTGACTGAAAGTAACCTGAGAACTTAATCACTTAAAAGTGCAAATTCTAAGCCCAAATGCACAATCTGCCTTTGATAAGAAATAGTTAGAAACTGCTAACTCATATGTGTCTCTTCTATTTTGTTTTTCCTTTTCAGAGCTGTAGGATTCTTGCTTTTTCTGGCCTGCAGTTCATGCTTGAGCATTTTAGTGTGCTGTAGAGCCACAAATACCAGAGAGCTTTAGCAGGGCTTGAGAAAAAGATACTTTTGCCAGTTTTTCCCTCCGGGGAGGATGAGTGGAAATTTTGTGCTTCAGATGCAAAGGAAATTGGGACCTGACTCATGGAGGAGATGGCTCCAAGTGTCTGGGAAGGGGGAATCACCAGCAGAGAAGTGAGAAGCTTTGTCTGGAGAGGTTTCCCTGTAGGTTGTCCCTGTCTCTGGTGGTAGCCTGTGGTTCTGGCAGGGTGGTTTGTGTCTCAGGCCAGTTGCTATCTAGCAGGACACTTGGTGGGCAGGAATAAAGGCTTCTTCATACTGATTGAGCTTTTCAGTTACCATCACAGAGTGGTTCTGAGGGAGTTGGGCCAAATCACCAGCAGCCCAGGCAGAGCTCTGCTCAGAAGAATGGGATTTTTTGGACACCACAAAAAATTTGCTGGTGGCTCTGAGTGGAAGTGTGTCCTGAGCAGCCAGCCAGGAGAGAACTTGTGTTTTGAGCCTTATTGATGAGTTAAAATGTGTGATTTTGGCCTGCCTGAAGTCAGGGGAGGCTGTTTCAATGTTTCCCCCCTTTTTTTGGCACAACAGCTTCTGTTCCTGTCACGGTGCGCCGTGGAGCTTTGCAATCAAGGATGCCCAGAGCTGTTCAAGTGGCTCTTGGGTAGCCGGCTTAGGTTTCTTCCTAAGCAATTTCCAGCATCGAGTTTCCAGCATCAAGTTTCCTGGTGTGACTTGACTGTCCAGCTAAAAATATTAGTGAGGCAGCATTCATTAATCTCCCCTGAACCCATCAGGGGTCCTGGCTGGAACATTTGTGCCTGAGCTGTTGCTGAGGCTTTGCTGTGCCAGTGCTTCCAGTAATTTGATTTTGGTGGGTCTCAGGGAGTGATGGATTTCTGTCCTTTCATGGTGGCTGCTTGCCTTGTGATGTTTAATGTGCATAAATCCTCTTTAAGCAATGAGAGTAGATTTAGATCGGGTGTTAGAGATGCTCCCTTGTGAGTGTGCTGAGGCCCTGGCACAGCCCAGAGGAGCTGTGGCTGCCCCTGGATCCCTGGAAGTGTCCAAGGCCAGGCTTTAGAAGGCTTGGAGCAAGCTGGGCCAATGGAAAGTGTCCCTGCCCATGGCAGGGGTTGGAACAGGATGAGCTTTGAGTTCCCTTCCAGCCCAAACCATTCCATGACTAGAACGACTTCCCTAATCTTTTGAAATTATAATAATGATAAATGGTTGAGAAATACAAGTCTTCCCCATATTTCTTATAAAGGACCAACAGCAGGGAAATGAAACAGCAGTGAGGCATGGAAAGTTATTTTCTCAGGACACTGCTTGAAGCCTGTGGCTCAGCTGGAGCTGAATCCTCCTGCCTTGTAGTGAGCTGCTGCTGGTGCTGTCAGGCACAGCTCACTGCAGGATCAGTTTTGATTGAGATGAACTGGGGCCTTCCAGTACCTGAGGGAGCTACAAGAAAGATGGGAAGAGATTATTTACAATAGTCTGGAGTGACAGGACAAGGGGAAATAGCTTCAGACTGAAAGAGAGTAGGCTTAGACTCGATATTAGGAAAAAATTCTTTATCGTGAAGATAGTGAGGCCCTGGCAGACCTTTCCCAGAGAAGCTGTGTCTGCCCCACCCTGGAAGTGTCCAAGGCCAGGCTGGATGGTGCTCTGAGCAACCTGGGCAGGTGGAAGGTGTTCCTGCCTGTGGCAAGGGATCGGAACTGGATAATCTTTAAGGTCCCGACCTGGGCAAATAACCCACATGAATGCCTTTGATTAATTTTTTACTGTCCCTGAACTTTCTCCTTCTTCTGTTCTGCTTCTGGTTGTTTCTCTCATGCAGAAGTTGGTGACACAAAGCCACCTTTGCTATTTTGAAAACTCTTGTTACAGGTGTGTGTTAATCTGCTCTCGGTTTGAGACAGGCTCACTGCTTGCATTTCTGAGGTGGAGTTGTAGCTGTGTCACCGTCTCCTCTCCTACGAGCAGATGGTTCCAAAGCCTTGGGGGTGGGAGCTGAAACACTTCAGAGAATCCTCCCTCTCAAGGATGCTGTGGAAAGAGTGATTGATGCAAAGTAAAACAGTGCTAATTGCAATGGATGTGTACTGACAACTTGATAGTTGCTGTGATAATTACAGTAATTAGGGAGATGTTAGCATTTTTTTGCCTGTGTCTATAAATGGAAAAGGTAAGAGAGAGTGTGCATGGAAGGAGAGGACCCATGAGTCAGGCTCTGGGATGGCTCTGGGATGGCTCTGGGATGGCCCTGTACCCTGGGGAGTAAGTGGCATGGTCCTGGATGAGGAGGCATCTGGGGATCAGATTTGTGAAAGCAATTCAGAGCTTGCTTCTTCCTGAGCTTGAAGGGAACTGAGGGTTTCCATGTCTCTTGACAGTCTGGTTCTCAGCATCATGAATTCGGCCTGGCAGCTTTCCCATCAGGAGGATGATCCACAGAACAGCACAGTTCCCCTTTCCTCACTCAGTTTTAGGCTGTTGAAGGAGAGGGCCAGGACTGCCAGCCCTCCTTTTCCAGTGCTCCGTGTGGATTTCCAAGGACTGTGCAGTGGGAACGAGGCATTTGTAGTTTGATCACTCAGTTAATCACCTTCACAGCTGACAGGTACAGAAAGGAGCTGAGGTTCTGGAGCACACTGGGGCTCTCGCTTCCATCTCAAGGCCAGTAAGTCTGGGACAGCAGAAGGAATCAGCAGAGAGCTGGGATAGTTTCAGCCTTTGCTGTCTTCTTTTCATTATTGCTTCAAAGCTAAATCCACAAAGGAAGAAAACTTCCATGGAAGTGGAAAGAACAGAAATTTAGCAAATGTCAGAAAAGGTGTTGGGCTGTATGGCATTCCCTAACTCCCACATCAGGCTCCCTAACTGGGAGCACTGGGGACAGGTGGTTCCCAGTTTGAGGACAACTGGGTTGACTCGGCACTGGGATTCATACTGGTAATTTTTTGCGCTGCTGAGCTCAGTGTCCATTTCTCCCAAATAACCTTCCCACATTATTTCAAACTTCCTAAATTACTTGAACCTAAAGAAGATTTCAAATGCTACCTTAAGTATTTTGGCTTTTAGACCAACTTATCCTACATTATTCTAGGTTAAAAAAAAAACAAAAACAAACCCCCCTAAAAAACCAAAACCAAAACCAACCAACCAACAAACAAAAAAAGCACAACAGAGCAAAAAAACCACAACCAAACACAATTTTTTTTTTTTTAAATTTCTGCTTTCTGTGTCAGGGTATAAATGGTACCTGGGCATTCACACTGTTAGGATAAGCCTTGAAAATGCAAACCTTCAATGCATTAATGCATAAAAATGCCTTTTCTCCTGTCATCTGAATGGCCACTAGAATCTTTGATTGGGTGGTAACCTCAGCAAAACTGCTGTGAAGGACCTGGATTCTCCTTTGCTGGTATTGTGTACATCTGCCTCATGCTCTGATTTTTCTTAACACAGTACCTGAAATTAAAGAATTTTGAGGAAGAGGTCAGAGCCCAGCGAGACCTGGATGGCTTCTTGGCCAGAGCCAGCATCATCCTGGATGAAACAGCCACGTCCTTGGACGATGTTCTCCGGGAGATGCTGAAACACTTCGCCGAGGATCCTGAGAACATGGAGCCGAGCTGCAACTTCGAAAAAATCATGAACACTTTATTCACAGATTCAGGGACCCCACGGGAAGGGAACGGTAATCAACTCTTGGTTTGCTTTGGCTGGTGGGCTGCTGTTCATTTGCCATCCTTGCTGTGGTGGGGTGCTGGACACTCACTGTGTGGTCCCCACGCTTGCACGTTGCATGTGACGCCGTGGGTTGATTTTTTTTTTTTTTTCCATGTCACTCAGACTGAAGGGCCTCATTTCTCCAGGGTTTTTGTGTTTTGGTGGAGTCTTGCCCCTGTTTCATTAAAATCACCTGTTGTTGTGCTCTCTGGGGTGAGGAGTCAGCAGCACTGGGATGTCTTGTCTGCGTGGACCCTTTTGGTTTGATTGTCTTCAGACAATGCTGTTCAGCCAAGAGACTCCTGCTGGTGTCTTGTCAGCAATGGCTCCTTTGCCTTGTGATTCTCTACCTGAATTCACACAGGCTGGGTAATTCTGCCTGCTTTGGATGAATAACTGGGGAGGGTTGATTTTTTGTGACACTCCCAGCCCACTGGAGGAGTTGGGAGACGCTTGATTTTCCTCCAGAAGCTCAACCGGGGCAGACCTAGCCAAGGTTTTTGGCTCTGGTGTCACCTTAAGCTATCAACAAATGTTGTAGTGTAGTCTAAAACCACTGCCTTTTAGCCCAAGATGTGAAGAAGCTTAACTGAGCATTGTTTCTCTGTAGGCACCCATGATGTTTCAGACTCAACAGGAATGAATGTACAAACATGTCCATCGCACCTCAAATGTAACTGTCACAGCCTGAGTGAATTTGTTTAACAGATATGTCAAGTCCTGAGCATGTAGTAAGCATGTTCATGCTTTGGTTACTTCTTGCTACCTGTCTTAGAGCTTCGCATTTCTAATCCCTTTAATTTAGGCTTTCTGCCAATAAAGAACAAAAAGTAAGTAGTGCCATAAAATAGTGTGAGAGCAGTAGCTGGGAAGAGGGGGAGAGAGGGCAGGGGATTGGGAAGGTGACACCTCTCCCAGTCCTGTCTGTGTGTGTGTGGTGGATAATGCTAATCTAATAACCCAGTACTGCAGTAGGATGATGTTGGGAGGAGAAAGCAGCTGCCTTTCTAAGCTGTGAATAGTTTAAGGACACAGTTCAAAAGCAGCAGGACAAATGTTTCCATCTCTCTCTGTCAGCCCCCACCCCTGCATCAGTCCACTGGGCAGATAGGAATACTTGGGATTAGTAGTAGCTTCCATTTAGAAGGAAATGTTATTTACAGCTGCAAAATAAATGAGGACAACCTGTGATATTTCCATCTCTTCTCTTCCCAGTTCATCTCTTATCAGACACAATTCAAGGGGTCACAGCCACAGTCACGGGGGTGCAGTATCAGCAGTCCTGGCTCTGTATCATGTAAGTACCTGGGTTAGATGAGCAAAATCACTGACATCCAAACCTTTTCATGCTGCTGGGAGGAGCAGAGGTTCAGAATGTGCCCTTTTGGGTTAAGATGGTGCTGCTTTCTCCATCCATCCTGTGGGATCTGTTGCTCTCTGGGCTGCTACTTGCAAACACATGCAGGTGACCACAGCCACTCCAGGGCACTCAGCTCTTGGATGTTTTAGAAATCTGCTGTTAACAAGCTAAGAATGCTGAAAAAAATGAGCCAGAAAATGCTAATTGCTGAGAAATGCTAATAAAGGAACTTCTCAAAGGGACAAGCAAACTGGTTCATGGACTGCTTTGGCTGCCAAAGTCTGGGAGCCTGGACCAAAAGATTTCTTAGGTCCTTTGATGGAACCATCCAAACTTTGTAGCTGAAAATTGAAGTCAGACATTCCATGCTATTTAGACACTGATTACTTTGTCTGACAATTAATTTGGATGCTGATTAATTGTCAACACTGTTAAACATTGGAGGAGCAGGCCCTTAAGAAACTAAGAACTCTGTCACCTGGGATTTATGAGATGTGGTGGCTTCACCCCAGCTTGCACTTGACCAGAACTGGGGTTTGAAGTTATTGTCTCCAAGTCAGGCCTGTGGGGTGAGCCAGGCTGTCCTTTCACAGGGGACAGAACCTGACTCCCTGAGCCAACCAAAGCAGTGCCTTTTTGACTCTGTTGCTTTATTCCTGTGCAGTCTTGAAGTCGAGTTGTCAAGAAATATGTTAATTCCCAGAGAAATGACTGGGATATGTGGGATAGGTGCCTAAAGGCATGCACATATTTTAGCCTTCACAGCCAGTTTGCTGGGACAACTGTCACAATAGTTTTCCTTCTGCTTGCACTTCTGCTCCTGCCCTCTGCTTATGGCTGGGGAAAATGGAGAAAAACAGAGGATTAAAAAAAACAAAACAAAACAAAAAGGAGACAATGCCATCAACAAACAAGGAAAAATCTCCCACTTGTTTTTAATCCCTTATGAAAGAGAAGATGTGATCTCAATGTGAAGAAGAAGTCATTGCATATCAGGGCTGTGTCCTGAGAAAGAAGAGCTGGATGATATTTCATGCTTTGCGTGCTACTTTTTTACACCTGGCACATACAAAAGCAGGACCACAAAGAAGAAGATGAGTTTATAAAGTAAAATGGTGTCAACCAAGAGGACTTTGGTGCAGTTTTCTCCACTTTGGATGCCATAGGAAGGGTAACAGCAGTAAGGATATGTAGGTGCTGCTGATGAAGAGGATGGAAGTTTCTCCTGTGGGGTGAGACAGCTCTGTGGAGGGTTTTGAGGAGTGTTGCCTTAACACCAAAGCATTTTAAAGGTCATGATACAGATGCTGTGATTACATACATGAGACTGAAAAGGGTGGGTTCAGCCTGTTAGCAAAGTGAGCCAGAGCTTTAAATGCATCCATGTGAGTAATCCTGGCTTCCATGACAAGAGATGATTTGAAAAATAAGCTCACAGCCTGAAGGTGTCTTGTGCAAAACTTTCCTTGTTTCTTCCTTTTGTTGCTCTGAAGAGGGAGAAGAAAGTGGTGGGAAAGCAATGATGAGTTATTAACTATAATTATCTAATTATTGCACTGTATTTCTGCTGGATTTATTGTGCAACAGATTGTGAACCATATTTTTAGATCTTACATTTTTCTTGAAGTCAGATTGCAAAACAGCTTCCAAACCTCTGAAGTAAAAGGAATTTGTTGATGAAAAAATTTTCCATATGAGTGGGAAGAACATTTAAGATATCTGCTATTCTTTATCCTTGCATTTGGTCTATACTCTTAGCTAATTTTTAAATTAGCACTGCTGGGTTGGTGCACCTTAACCAACTTTTAATTCCTGGTGGATGAGATAGAATTGAGGATCATGGTAAGATTATATTAATGAGGAAGAACAGCTCAGAGATAAGGTGTTGGTGGTGTTGATTCTGCATAAATGATGAGGGGAAATATTAAGAACTGAAAGTAGTTTGGGGTGAGAAAGGAAGGCATTTTGTTGGATATTCACTGAGTTGTGCAGAGCCTGGCTACATAAGAACATTCCTAATGGAGACAAAAATGTGTTTCCCTCTTCTTTGTGCTGGAAGGAAGGCTCTTACTTCTTATCTGATTTATCCTCAGTGAGTAGAGCAGTGGGGAGAACCTGGGGTTGAAATAGATGTTCTGCTTCTGTTGGATTTGGTGCTCTCCTGATGGTTTCAGGTCCGGGGAAGCTCCAGCAAGGTCAGACATTCCATGTGGTTCTGGCCTTCAGGCACAGAGCAGAACAAACCCTTGAGGAACTGAAGATCTCAAGGTTTCAGTGTTGCAGTGAAGTCCAGGAAAACAGCTGGATTCTGAGGCACTGCATGCTTTAGGGCTGTTTTTGTCAGGAATGACCAAAGCCTGATCTTGCTGAGGCCATACCAGGATACATCACCTTATGGAAAACTTGGGATTCTTCTTTTAAAGTGAGGGCTAAGAGTTATCAAAGCCTTTCAGGCCCCGGTGACCGGCAGGGTCCACCTCTGAAAGAATAAAGGTTTCTATTTGTGTATTAATTTCCTAACTAGAAAGCAAATCTTGAGTTTTATAGATGAGCTTCATCAGCCCAGGACAAGATCTCATACCTTTGAAACCATGGCCACAACTCCTTTTTACCTCCTATTCCAGCATTTGCCAGAACAAGAAGATCCAAATTGTCACAGAGATCTCCTGCTGCTTCTCTGGGAAACTGCTGCTGGTTGTGTCCTTGGAGAACCTGGGATGAGGGTTGGTCCAGTCCCAGAATGGGGAGTGCTGGACAGTTTTCCTCAGTTATTTAAGTGGGGAAACTCAGCTGCTGGTAGGAGCTGCAGAATGGAATGACTGAAGCAAGCAGGAGTGCTGCCAGGAGGGTGCTTGAAGCTCTCCCTGAACCACCCAGACCTGCCATGATCCCAGCACAGAGGAGTGAACTGGATGGTTTCCATGTCTGGACTGGGAAAAATGGGCAAGAAGCTCCAGTGGGAGCTGCTGGTTTTGGTGTTGCAGTTTTGTGCCTCAGAAAGGCCAAGAAACCCCTCCTTATGCCATGAAGAAGTGCAAGCCAAGTCCTATCACACCCCATTCTTTCTTTCAGTGCCTGAGAAATGAAGATGAACATTTCTGATTTTTAATTTCTTTCCCCTTGGAGTGAAGGATATATGATTTTAAAACAGCTTAACCGGCTGCTGGTGGATTTTTCTCCCTCATGTTCTACTAGGAGAAACATCAGCTCAGTGGGTTATAGAACAAAAGTCTCTGAGCTGATGGAACTCCCCAGGCATCCCAGCTTCCAGGCTGTATTCTCCTTGCCAGCAGATTGATACAATTGCTGATTTCCAGAGTTGAATCCTTAGAAAAACATGAAATCAAGCTGCTCCATAGTCTGCATGGAGTAGTTGTAGAGCCATTTCTTCTGGCTGGATTGCTAAGGCACGTGGACTGGGCATTAAACTGATTTCCTAAAGTTGTTTTAATAGGCAGAGCAGAGGGGGAAAAAGCCTCTCTGCAAGCAAGGAGTGGTTCAGTGGTTTATGTGCTCTGTGTTGCTATAGAATTTCTGCCTTTGATTGTAGCCTGTCATGGCAGTGACTCCTGTGGAGGAGTTTAACTCAGAGAAGCCCAGGTGGCGTCTCAAAAATAGGTACTGTGAGATGATATTGGATAACCAGCAAGGCTGCTGTTGAGATAATCAAAATTGGAGGAGGAAGATCCCAAATTTAATGTATTACTGTGCGAAGGATGTGACTGGTGTCTCTCTCAACAGAAGTAATGCAAGTCCATTTCATGTGTTTAAGGATTTTTCCAGATCCAGAGGTCTGTGGGTTTCTAGAAAAGTCACATTGTCTCTGATTTAGCTGTTGAATGGATTTCAAATAAAGATGCTTCAGTTGCTGTCTCTTCCTCAGAGTAGGAAAATTAAAACAATTGGACTGCTTAAAACAAATATTTTCATTTAGCTGAATGATTACAAGATTTGGAGCCTTGTAAGCAAGAGCCTCTTCTCCAGAATTTACAATCATCATCTCTCAAGTGTTCTTTGGGATCAGAGAACCATATAATTTTTAAGGGCCTCTCCACCCTTTCTGGGTTTTCTCAGATGATGCTGGAGAGCTGAAGCTCTTGCAGGTGCTGTTTTATGAAAAGAAAACCTCAGATTCAAACTCTGCATTAGGAATTTGAGGAACAAAGATGGATTGTTTTGCTACCTGCAGAGTCTGTACAGGGATGGGATGTCTCCTTATAGAATCGTGAAGGTTGGAAGAGTCCAGCCATTAGTGCAACACCATCGTGTTCACCTCTAAACCATGTCCCAAGTGCCACAGTCAAAATCTGGCAAGTGTGCTTTGAATTCAGAGAACCAAATAATTTTCTTTTAAGGGCCTCTCCCCCCGTGCTGAGCCATCCCAGGTGCTGCTGGAGATGGAAAGGAGTTCTCAATATGCACTGGGCTGGAGGAAATCCTTCCCCTGGAGGGGATGAGCCTTCCTGGAGCCCAGCAAGGTGCATTTCCCAGGCCAAAAGGACTTTTTCAGCCTGGAGTGGGGATGTTGTGGCTGAGACCAGCCCGTGCCAAGCTGTGGGTGAGCTGCCTGGCCTGGCCACAGTTTCGTTCCTCACTTGCAGAGGCTGGTTTCTCAAAGCTGGAGCCTGGAGCTGCTCAGCAAAGGAAGATTTATTGGCAGTGGTTGAGAACAAGAAGTGTCATTGTTGTTCTGTGTGGGGACAGGAAAAGGCTGGCTGGCTGATTACCTCTGCTGGGCACTTTTTCATATTGCAAGGGATAATTTGGTTCTGAATTAACTTCCTTTCTTACCCTTTTAAAAGAGGGTTTCTGTTTCTCTTAGGTCTCCATAATTTGACCCTTTTTATGATTTGGTTGAGCAATGTGTTATTAGTCTGATAGCATCTTGGGTGTGGGGCAGACCTGGGGCACGTGGGATTCGGTGGATCTGGGATTTTGGTGGAGCACTGCCAGTTCTCACCATCCCAGTACCAGCCTCAGCACCACCAGAGGCAGAGAGGAGCACGGAGAAGCAGAATTTGTGCTATAATTTAAATGCCCTTTTTACAAGCTAATTTATTGGGGGATCAAGATAAAACTGCTGAGAACACAACCTGGCATCTCATTAAATCATAGTTCAGCATTTCCTGGGGTGACTAATACTGGGTGAAAATAGATTTTTCAGCTTTCTAGCCAAACCAAGGGAGAATCAAATCAACTCAAACCAAAACGGAACTTGGAGGCTTTGACCAAACCAGACTTGATTTAGAGTCAGATGAAAATGTCTTGCTAGTTCTCAGTTTTTTGGGGCTTTGCCTATTTACTCTCCAGCTTATTTTTATTTTCTTTTTTTTTTTTCTCAGTGGGAATTTGTTTAAATGCTACTTAAAAAAAAAAAAAGTAGTTTCATTTTGAAAGTGACTTTCTTCTTGGCCTGAGCTGTGCTGACTTTTACCTGTGGTCTTGCTTGACTTGGGATTTCTCCATGTGAACCAAAGAACTTCATTTTGGTATCTTTTGCAACTATTTGCATAAGTCTAGTTGGGTTTGCAGTTTTGGTTTGTATTGTATTTGTATCTGGATTCTGGAATTAAAACAAAAGTGGGAGCTGTAAGTGCTACATCAGGGAATAGGATTTAAGTCAGTTAAATAATGGCTTAAATTTGAAGAAAAGCTTGAGCTGCTGAATGATGCATGGGCAGGAGTGACTTGTCCTTGCACTGGAAGTATTGAAACATAATTTTTTTTTCCCAAATAAATGGATATAACAGAGGGGGAGCAGACTCAGATGAGGCTGCATTCTGCACTGTTTCTCCCCTCCATGCAGCCAGGCTCAGGTACATCCCATCTTCTCTTGTGGCACCTCTTTAAATCTGGTTTTAATCAGGTTTGACCTCACTAAATCAACTCCAGCCTGATTTGTAAAAGTGTTACTGATCTACATTATTTGTCCATTGACCTAAGTGCTGGAAGTTCTTAATTTTACTGGTGTGATATTGGGATTTAGATCCATGTGTCAGTGTCCATAGAACTCTTTACAGAGGAGCTGGAGGAGACTTTCAGCAGTGTGAGAAACCTCAGACTCCAGCACTCCAGATAAAACTATTTCAGATATAAAGGGTGGATAATGACAGTGAATTTCTTGGTGTCTTGTAAATGTTCTCCGTGTGAAATATTTCAGTACTGTGGGATCTTCTTCTTGCTCAATCCCTGAGCTTAAGGAAACAGTGAACTCCTGACTAAGAGAAACACAAATTTTTGGTGGCTGCCAGGAAAATGATCTTGTATGTGAGAGAGACCCAATAGCAAAGCTCAATTTTTTACAGTCCGGTTTTCCCCTCTGTACCCAAGAAGCTCTTGAGCTGAAGTGGGATTGTGGCACTGCTGGTTGCACTCCTGTCTCTGGAAAACACAGCCCTGGAGACAATTAATGGAGCTGAAACATAACCCTGTCGCTCCAGGGAGAAAGAAAACTCCAGAACATGTGGCTTGCTTCATTATTGTACTTTATAATAGGCTTTTCCAAATTGCTTTGTACTTGCTTGGTCAGGTCCTGCCTGGTGCACGTGGTAGGGAAGGGATGATGTCTGAGAAGTGTTGGTACAGCTCTGTGAGCCACAGACAGCTGATACCTGCTGCTGGCCATGTCTGGGGTAGAAATGATGTCCAAAATGCCCAGCAAACCTTCATTTTCAAAACACATTACTCGATGAGCTCAGCAGCTGAGGTTTGGAAATGCTGAGAACTGAGCTCAGAATTAATGCTAGTGGTGCAGTAATCATTCACTGCTGGTGACCAGGTGGGTGAAGCTGAGAGAACTGAAGGTGTTGGACCACTTGATGGTTCTCCAGTTGGTCCAAATCCCAGAGTTCATGTCCTCTCTGGCTTGTTGAGCTCTAACACAAGGAGACTTGTCTGCTGTCCAGCCACAGCTGGATTGCAAGCAGGGGCTTGGCTTTGGTTGTGAAAACAAGTGTAGCTTGCACTCCATTTTCAATTGCTTCAAAAGATGTTTATTCCTCACCTTTGGACCTGCCTTGATCTTTCTCTCTTTCAAAACTGATTCAAGTACAAAAAGAACAAGAGGCTGTGGTGAAGGGAAGTTAGGAAATGAATGAAACAGTGTCATCTTTCTCATGCCCTGTATTGTTCCAATTAAGCTGTTTGGTTGCTCTCAGACGAGTGCCTCTTTGAGATTAATTTATGGGTGCAGGCTGCTTCCAGTCTGAGATCAGGAAGTCAAACTCAGTAAGAAAATACTTCATGGTGTGACCTTTAATTTCTTTTTTAATGTAAATAGCGAAGAACTTGATAAAAAATACAGTGTGGTTCCTGGCCAAAGATCCTCTTAATGGAGCAGCCCTCAGGATGCATGGGGCTGAGAATACATCTGAAAAGGAAAGAAATAAGATGGGCTTAGGGAAGAGACATTAGAGAAATAAATCCTCCTGTTGGAGGACTTGATAGGTGCTTGTTCAATGAACAAAAGGGAGCAAGCAGCTGAAATAACTTTGAACCAGATAAAAGGAAGGGAGAACCACTGTGAGGTAGGAAAACACTTCCATACCTCTTCCAGGTGTCTGTAGGCAAACCCTGTGTGCATTTTTCACCACTGGTTTTACAGAAGGGTTGGGAAGTGGTTGGTGGCTTGAAAGGGAACAGGAGAGCTGCATGCCAGCCTGGCATTACCCACCTGCTGCCCCTGCACCAAGCCCCAAAGTTTCCCAGCAGGAAAAGTGGCAGCTAAGCAGGCCCCAGGCTCTGTTTAAATATCCTGGGGTGGAAACAGACCTGGTCTTTCATGGCCTCTGGACATGATCCCCGTGTTTATTCCACATGACTTTTTTTTGCTAGTCTTGGTTCTGGGAGTCAAACATCCATCCCATCCTCTGGATCCCAGCCAAGGGTTTCCCTCCAAGCACTAATCCTGTCTCTGATTCTTGAGTAGGGAGGTCAGCCTGGGTTCTTCAACACTTGTGAGCCTGAAAGGGGAAAACAACAGCTGGGAGCAAATGAGGAAAGCTATTACAACAGAGAGGACTGCCTGAGGCAGAAGTGGGAATATATTGGCTTGGCATTTTGCCTCAGTGTTTCCAGAAGCACTTTGGGAGATCAGGTGAAATGAAGTATAATCTGCTTTCCAATAATGCAGGTGTTTTTTAAAAAGAGGCTTTTTTGTGTGTGTAGAAGCTTCGTAGCTCTGCAAGCACTCGGTGTGTTGTGCTCTCTGTCATTTGTTTTCTTGGCTGTTAAAAAGCAGCTGGAGGAAAGGGCAGAATACACCTTGAAATCTTGAAAGGTATTTCCCATAAAAACACAGGTATCAAATTGAATAAAAAGTAGAAGAATTGGGCTAATAGTAACTAAAAGTCACCATTTAAGACACTTTAGTGGTCTTAAACCACAAACTTAATGTGTTTCTCAAAGCTGAAATGTGGTTTTATACCTTGTGCACCAGGGGAGATCATTCCTGGTGTTGTGGGGCTGAGTCTAATGATCCCATTTTCCCTGACAGTTGCACTATAAAGTCCCTTCAGCGACGTCACGTTTGCATCAGCCGCCTGGAGAGGCCTCAGAACTGGGGTGAGAACTCCTGTGAAGTCAGATTTGTGATACTGGTTCTGGCTCCTCCCAAGATGGTGAGTCTTGTCTTCTTGTTCCACAACTTTGGGGTGTTCTCCTGTGTTTGCTTTTCCTTGGTCTCCTCCAGGGGTTAATAAATGTTGTTTTTAAAACACAAAGGGATGTGAAAAGACCTGAGGTCTTCTCAGCAGCTGTCAAGATGATTTATCCTGTTGGTTAGGGGTAGATTAGTGGGCTGTGTCCTTGTCTCATGACCTGTATCCTGATGGGGAGGAGAACACTGTGTGGCCTCTGTACACACCTGTGATGCCTTTAACACTCCATGGATTTCCCTCTCCAGCTGTAGCTGCTATTTTTAGAAGTAAGAAAAGCAGTTCCTTGCTAAAGCCAGGCTTTTGAAAGGTCCTTGTGAGCCTACAGCTGGTGCTCCACTGCAAAGGTCTGGGTTGCTTCCCAACAAACTTCCCTGATGGGGCTGACATTTACCCTGCACGTGTGGCTGCAGCAGCTGGAGGTGATGTAGCCAAGAGGAAGATCATTCTTTTTTGAGCTCTGGTGCAGTGAGGGTGAGACTTTCTGGGAGCTGCGGTGCTTCTAAGGCCAGCCTGTCCCTGATGTGTCTTCAGAGATTTTAGTGCTTGAAACAGCAAGGTTAAAGCTTGCTCAAGTTCTGGTTATTCAGTGTAGACAAGAGTGGCACAGTGGAACACATTTACTGCACTCAGAATATCCTGAGTTGGAAGGGACCCACAAGGATCATCCAAGTCCGACTCCGATATCATGAGGTGCATCGAGGTTAATTGGGGATCACCATCCTGTCTTCCTAGAAAGTACTGGCCTGACCAAGGTGGTTCTTCAGCTGATGGCTGAATGGTTCAAAGCTCGAGACCTTTTCACACTCCAGCTGGCTGTTTACACCTTGGAGCTGCTGGGTCTGTGCTCCTGGGAGGTGCTGGAGAGGCTGGGGACCTTTTCTGGACAGGATATGTCCTGATTTAATTTCCTGCTCTTCAATTCTATCTGTGTGACCTTGGGACCTGCTGGTCTGGCCTGTCTCCTCCCGCCCTTCACCACCACCCTCGTTGAAATGGGAATGCTGGTGTTTCCTTCTTTCCCAGGATTTCTGGCAGGTCTTTCCCAACCGAGCAGCTCGATGCTTTTGGCATCGACCTCGAAGCCAACAGGCTGAAAACATATTGATGTTCCTTGTGAAAAGCAGGAGGGAGAACAGCTGGAGCTGTGTGCAGTTCCATGGATCTCTCCCTCATTGTTATCTCGGGCCAGCTACGTGCAGAGCACCCGGCGAACGACTCCGCATCCGCTGGGATCCCGAGAGTTTGCAATTCCAATGGTCAGCATCAAATTAAGGGAAGGGAGTGGAGGCCAACAGAGCTCACACTTGCCAATGTGCTTTTTTATTTTAAATGGGTTGGTGGAGCCAGCCCCAAGTGCGCATTTCTGGTGCAGCAGTTAAAATAATTAACCTGCTGACAGCAACACGTTCAGCGGGCCTTGCTGGGGGGAGGGGAGGGTGGAAAGTCCACAAAATGGGCATTTGTTGTGCTGAGAATCCAGATCCTTGGCCTTGCTAATATGGAGGAAGGAAAAAAATGGATTTTTCCTGCAAATATGTATCTTCTCTAAACTGTTCATGCCCTCCGTAAAGGAAGAATGGGAAGAGCATTGGGAATGTTGAAGCAATCCTTGCAGCATCCAGCCCAAGGATTGCTGCTGCTTAGAGGTGAAAGGTGGAGTCTCCTCTGTGGTGGCAAATCCAGGCTGGTTCGCAAACTCTAAAAGCAAGTCCCAGGGAAAATCCTTCACTTAAATCCAAACCTCTCCCTAGAAATTTAAATTGAATGTGCCCTAGTGAGTGTGTGAAGGGACATTCCTGGTGATGGAATTCCAGAATGGTTTGGGTTGGGAGGCACATTTAAGACAATCTCATTCCAGCCCTCTGCCATGTGTAGGGACACCTTCCACTATCCCAGGTTGCTCCAAGCCCCATCCAATCTGGCCTTGAACACTTCAGGGATGTGTCAGCCACAATTTTTCTGAGCAAATGGAAGAGAGGAGGGTGATGTGAGTGATGGAGGAAGGGCAGCGTTAGCAATGACTCTGGGGCCAGCTCAGTGCCACTCACACCTGCACCTCTGCATCACCCACACTGAAGTGTTTGGTTGTGTTCATGGAGAAATTGTTCATCTGTTCAGTTGTGAATCAGGAGAAGCAATTGGGATCAATCACAGATGCTCACTCCTCTTTTCACAGCAGTGAGAGGAGCTTGGAGGTTCTCCAGGGCTGGAGAGTGTTCGGGTGTCTCTGGTAGCTGCTGCATGATGAGTGTGGAGTGTAGAAGAGGTAGATGGGTTAAAACTTGGCATCAGAAGGAGCTGTGGTTTTAATGAGCTGTGGTTCTGTGTAATTTGACCTTGGCAAGTATCTTACCTCTCCTGGTCACAGTAGGAGTAGGTGAGCAGGTCAGGGCCTGGAGAGCTTGGATTTCCTGGGTTTGTGCAGGGATGGAGAGCCTCCTTTACTCTTCCCTTTGCATTTTATTTCCTGCAGTAGGAAGGCAGCTTGGATTCTGTTGGATGCTGGAACCCCAGAGATCAAGCCCGAGTCTCAGAAATATTAAATCCTGAAAATAAACACTTTCTTCATGGCTCCTTTCCCTTCCAAACATTTAGTGAAGACAGACAGGAGCTCCCTGTGTGTGTGCTCAGCTGTTTTTTCCCATCCTCTCCTCTGTGCCATTGGTTACTTGAGCTGAAAACTCCCAATCTCCACTTGTGCTGGCAGAATTGCCCCAGAGTGGCCAAATGAGCCGAATTTTAATGCTCAGAAAATAGAAATCAGGTAAGCACAATAATCTCAGTCTTTCAGATAAGACATCAGTACCTGCAGAAACCTTGACTGCAGCACCTTTCCACCCCAGGAGCAGCAATGCTGGGGTGCTCTGAGGTAGCAAAGATTTTTGTTTGTCTAGTCTTGATGGGAAACCAGGGATAAAATGCATGCTCAGCATGATTCAGCTTTGGATTGGTTTGTGGGAAGTTGGTCAAGTAAAGATCAGTCAGGGCTTCAGATAAGGACCTGTGCTGGTGCCTCCACAGGATTCTGCTGTGGATGTGTGTTCATCTGCAACAGCTTCCACATGTGCCCTCCTCCCTCAGGTCTCTCTGGGATCCTGGGAGCTGAGAAGTTCCTTTTCATTATGGGGTTTGCCTTTCAGAAGTGAAATTAAATGGTTTTAGAAGCACTTTTTCTGTCTTTTTTCCCCAACCCCTGTTTAGAAAAGCACCAAAACGGCCACAGAAGTGGGCAGGACCTTTGCCACGATGTTTTCTGACATAACCTTCCGGCAGAAGCTCCTGGAAACCAAAACTGAGGAGGAGTTCAAGGAGGCCTTGGTGCACCAACGCCATTTGCTGACGGTGGCAAATCAGAGACCCTCAGGGATGAAGGATGGGCACAAGTCACACGGTAACAAACCACTCAAGGTAAGGCTTGGCCAGCACCTCTGCCATGCCCCTGCTTCCCTGCTGTCCAAATCCATCAATCCAAGGGGATTTGGGGTGAGGAGGTGAACACTTGAGGCCAGTGGATGCAGCAGCATTCCCAGCAAGCCCCCAGCGCTGAGGCTTCCCCAAACTTCTGCTGTGTGCACATCTACCTTCCTCAGATTCTGCTGTAAATCTCCAAAAAGCCACTTGAAAGAGGCAGGTGCTGAAGGGATGCAGAGAACCTGGGGGTTGAAATGGTTACAGGACTTTGATTCCAGATGCTTAGTGGAGGGTGGGATTAATGGATCCCTGCTCCTTGTCAGTCCGTGGTACTTAATCCTCACAATCAGAAGGCTCTGAAGGAAGCTGCTGCTTGTCTTTCCTGCAGCCAAAAGGCTTCTTGGCCATCTCTGCATGGTAATTTCACTTAAAAGTTGCCTGCCAGTATTTGGCCTGAATTCTCCCTGTTTGATCTGTAGCTCTGTAAAACATTACTTGCTTTGTACTTTAAAGTTCGAGGGAAGTGCTGTAACTCAGCTTTCTTTTCTGGAATTTCCTGTGTGTTGGTCATTGCTTTGTTTTTCCGTTCAGAAATCCATTCTTTAAGCAGACATCATACCTGAAAAACAAACTGTGCCATCTCCAGCATGCTGCTCCTGTCCCTGCATTACAAATAAGCCCCAAAGCTTTGGGTTGCTTATAGTGCAGGAGCTGCTTCACTTATCACTTTTCTTTTCCCCCCTGGAATAGATTTAAGGGGTTTGATCTGCACATCTGGAAATAAGCAAAGCTCATGTTTTTCCTGCAGAATCCCCTTGCTTATAGGTAGTGCTTTGAACTTTGCTAGACCCCATACCTGCTCTTAACTTTGCAGAACAAGTCCTGAAACCCTCTTTAAACCAAGGTTGTGCAAGGCAGAGATATTTGGAGTAGTAATTTACCTAGAGTAGGTTTAACCCTTTACACCTGGCCTTTCAAAGGGGTTTTTGTTAGGGCAGTTGAAGTGTCTGGCTTTGTGTTTTGCTAAAAATAGAAAAAAAAAATGTCTCCAGAGAGTTTCCTGCTCTGTCATTTGGTGGGAAGGGCTGGATAACACACTGAGCTTGTAGATTTTGGCCCTGAGACTGGTGATTCCTGCTGGCCTGCTTGGAAAAGCAGCCTTGGCCAGACAGAATCCTGATTTCTCCAAGCCAGTGCTGTAGAGAGTGACACTTCTTCCTTCAGCTCTTGCTTTTGGCATCCAGTTGTGGGTCTGGGTTTGCTGAACTGTTGTTTTTTTTAAAGCCATTTTATCCTTCAGCTCTTGGGAGATGCTGCCTCTGTATCCCTCCCTTGCTCTGGCAGCACAAAGAGCTGGGAAAGGAGATTTCCTGGCAAACCAAGGTTTGCCTGGAGAAGTGAGGTTGATTTGAGCCCCTAGGCTGGATTCCTCAGCTCCTGAGAGCCATCTCCAACATCTCCCCACCTTGTGGAGAGAAAGCATTTAATACGAGCACAAACCCATGTGAGACCAGGAGTGGAATTTCAACCTGTCATCCCCCACCCCCAGAGAAATAAACACCCTCAGTAGAGCCCCTGGACTATGACAAGTGAGCTCTCAGGGAGGTGTAAAATCTCTGGGTGACATGAAAATCTGCCCTCCTGGGTCCTGCAGTGATGGGAGAGAAACCAGGCCTTAAATTCTGTGTGTGAGTGGGATTTTTGCAAGTGCTTGTTTCTACCTCTGCTGGAATACTGAGGGGGATGTGACAGTCACATTCCCTGCTGTGCCTACAGCACCGTCACTTTGGCTTGGCTCATCTCAGAGGATTATTTAGGCAAGGCAATGTACTCAATCATAATTAAGTCAGTCTGAAATCCTCTTGTTTACTGAGGCATCTAATTGTGATTTTGTTCATGGAGGCGCCCCTAACAGCTGTGATGTTTTTCTGGCTGTGATTTTGTGTCCTGTGTGGATTTGCTGAGGGGGCTGTGTGTGCTCAGCATCAGCAGGAGGGAGTATACAGAGGATGTAATATTTTTGCACAGACTCGTGGCCCTGATCTTTGTAAAATACTCCTGCAGCCCCCCAGCACTTTTGGGGAGGGCTGAGGAAGAGTCAGAGTTGTTGGAGCAGATTTTTTCTGTTTGGCTTTGTAGCTGCTAAGTGCTGGCTTAGCCTCTTCCTCTAACCCAAATAATGGCAAGAAGCTGGGAGGGATTTGTAGAATGGAAAGCGGAAAAATTAATGAACTTCAGCTAGTTGGATAGGTTGGGGAATAAAAGCGAAACCAAACAGGCCTGTAACTTTGGAGGCCAGTAAACTTAGTCTTTCACGTTTTGCATTTTTTATCTTTCGTAACTCAGTCTTTTAGCAGCCTTCTACAGGAAGGTGGCCTGCAGGAAGATTGGAGAGGGCTTGAAAGGGCATGGAGTGACAGGAGAATGGGGGAGTGAAAGAGGTAGATTTAGATGGGATATTGGGAAGAAATGCTTTCCTGTGAGGATGCTGAAGCCCTGGCACAGGGTGCCCAGAGAAGCTGTGGCTGCCCCTGGATCCCTGGAAGTGTCCAAGGCCAGGTTGGATGGGGCTTGGAACAACCTGGTACAATGGAAGGTGTCCCTGCCCATGGCAGGGGTGGAACTGGGTGGGCTTTGAGATCCCTTCCAGTCCAAACCATTCTGTGATATCTCTGATGCAGCCCAGGTTGAGTCTGAGGGTAGGAGAGCAGAGAGGAAAGCTCACAGGAGGATCAACCCAACAGAAGGAACAGCTTTTCCTACTGGTGAAGTTCCACTGACACCCCATATCCTCGTTTCACACTCACACACACAAGAAAAGAGTGCATGAAGGAATCAAGGCGGGGTCTTAAACATAACCCTTGTGCCTTGTGGGATGAGTTAGGCAGTGCTCTCCTCCTCTGCACACTCCCAGCTGCCTGGAACAGGCTTTGTGCTCCAGAGCCCCCTCCCTTCTGCCCCAGGCCAGGAGCAGCCGTGTTTCTCCTTCCCTGGAAGATGAGACACCCCGAGCATCCTTTACCCCGTGCTCACTGCAGTATGATAAGTAAACATCCCAGTCTGAGGCCATTGTGACTCTCTGGCTGACTCATGCCTTCAGGAATCTCTTTCTGGGGGGGGGAAATTAAATTGCTTTTCGAGTGCATCTGGCTTTGATGTTCAACTCTGTCACCAAATATGGTTGAAGCGCAGAGATTTTTCAGAAATGCTTAAAATGCAGATGTTTTGCTGGTGTCTGCTGGCAACACATCTGTCTGCTCATCCTGGTTGTTCAGGTTTGAGTTGAAACTGTCCTAAAGTTCAAAAAGTCCTGCAGGTGTATTGACAAATTGCAGCAGAATTGACTGAAATAGCTGAAATCTGAGATGATGCAGTCACTGATAAAGGAGCTGATCCTCTTTTGTGCTCCAAACCCAGTGATTGCTGTGCCCAGTGTATTCTGTCTTAAGGAAAAGATTCCCTTCCTTATTTTGTTTGTGGTTCTGATTTTCCAGGTGTTGCAAACAGGTGAGTCTCAGGAGAGAAGGCAAAGCTGTGTAGTCCATTAAATGAGTAGTGTCAAGTCCTTTCTGAAGCAGTAATTTTTATCAGTTTCCACATGAACCAGCCAAAGGAAGAGCTCCCTGCTGCTTTGAGATGATCTGTGGGTGTAAATTTTGTGTCTGTGATTTTTATTTCCCCCTTTAAACTCCATAGCAGAGGTTATAAGTCTTCTGTGCCTGGTTCTGCAACAAATACATGAAATGTTTTAGCTGAGGCAGCTGGGGTTGTTATCACTGCATAAAGGTGCATTTGATTTTCAGAGTGGTTTGTGTGCTCTGAGAATAACAGGAAAAAATCTGACAGGTGCCTCATTTATAAGTGTTGCCTACCCTGACGTTTTCCATGTGCTTTCCATAAGGAAGGAGTTATGAGGATTGGGAGGCTGAGTGTCAATAGCAGCTGTCACATATTCCTGACGAGCTCCTCATTGCCTGTGATGAGCAGCAGATCCTATCAGCAATCCTACTGCACCTTGCAGGCCCCCAAAGCAGGAATAAAAGGGAACATGTTGCATTTTTGGAACCCTTCCCCAGTGTTTTTATTGTGTTTTAATGGGCAGAAATTATGGTTTGGTTGTGTGGATTTATTCAGGCTTTTCCCTGTCGATGGAGTTTGAGGTGCAGACAGCCTGAATTTCCTCACATCTCTCTGAGATCTCTCTTTGCCATGGCAATGCCAAGGGAGAAGCACTTGCTGGGGATCCTCTTCCAAAGGTTTCATGTGGATTCAGGGGAATTTTTGTGGTGGCTGGCATCTAAAGGAAAAGTTGTGTGGGGGGGTGGGGAAGACACCTCAGACGTGTTTAACCCCAGGGAACCCAAGGTCTGATCCTTCCAGTGGATCTTCAGCTCCCTCACCTGCAAAACAGGGATGCAGATAGGAATGGGAGGGGGGAAAAGGGAAGGAAGGGAGGAAAATAAGGTGGTCTGGGGGATTTTCTCTTTTACAATGCTATGAGGATACAAATTGAACCCCCCGGCGAGTTTATTTTTATTATCATGACAAGATGGGATTTGAATGCTCTATTCAAAACGAGCCCTCTCACTCCTATCAGGGTTGAATAAGGAGCTTAATCTCTTTAACAATACATGAGCCTTTACACTGACACAGCACTTCCTTCCTTTCTTCAGCTGCACGACTTTCTCAATATTGGCAAGGGGATTTCTGATGACATTGCACGAAGATTCCCAGTGTACGCTCTGGACTTCACCGATGGTATGTTGGCCAATGTTTATGGAAGCACTGCCCCGATTGGGGATTTTTTTTTTGTGATGTGATGTCCTGTTTACAGTGTGCATTCAATGTGTGCTCTGATATGTGTAATAGCTCTCCTAACCCTTGTTTAAGAAGGGTGTTTTGGCAAAAGCCTGTGAATGGGCACCGTGGAGCCCTAGAGATGAGGCTCCTGCAGCGTTTCCTTAATGAAGGTGTTGGCTGTGCACAGATGAGGATTTTAATTTTTATTAAGCAGTGATTAAATGGATCGATTATCGCCGTGTGTAGACTCAGATCAACTCCTTGCAATCTAATTACTCAGCACTGGCCTGATAGTCCCTTTCTGCTGCCTCTGCAAGCCGGCTCCACACTAATTATAGTGATGCTGTGGGAGCTGAGAATGCTTCAACAAAATGTGAGCTGCAGTAACTTCAGCCCGGTGTTGTGAAAAACAGGATACAGCTCGTCCGCTGCCGCCAGATCACAGGAGCAGCACACAATGTTTATAGTGAGCCTCAGCTTTCGGGCTTGATGCACTTCCCACAGTGGCCTTGGGGGTTTTAAGAGTTGTTTTCTCCCTTTTCACTCGCAGACTTTCACTTTCTTGAAGGCTGGGAGGAATCTTTAGGGCAAAGCGGGATTACAGAGCCCCAGCCTGACAGCAAAATGTGTTTCTTGCAGCTTGTTGGGGAACTAGTTAATATATTCAATATCATACCCAGAAAGTTCTGATAAAACAGAGAATTAAAGTGTAGGCAGGGAGAACCTTGAAGATTTTTCAGAAAAATCAGGAATTTATCCCTTCCTGCTGTTAAATCCACCGTAGCTCAAGTGTGTCCCTGCCTTCCTCAGTGCACGAGTGCTGTGAAGGCTCGTGAGATGAGGGTGATCTTCCTTGGATTAGGCATAACAAACCCAAGATGCCCACCCAAACCCCAGTTTTCAGAGTCATCTCTTGCAGAGCCACCTTCCACAGGCAACTTAAGCTTCAGAGAAGCCTGGCCAAGGCTGTGAATGTGTGTCCTCACTCCCTTCCAACCAGCAGAGGAGCGTGAATGAGATGTTGCCTTAGCACAGGGGTTGAGTGCTGGGTACTTTTTCCAGGTGCTTTGGCACTGCTGGGATGAAGCTATTTTCAGGAGACTTAGCGTGATGGGAGGGTTATCAGAGAAATTCCTCTGAGGGTTTGAGGGTGTTTTGGGGAGGATGAGGGGTATAAAATGATTTTCAGGGGAGCAGCAAGGGTTCGGATAAAACAGAAACATTGATTTTTGGCGTGTGCATCACTGGCATCAGATCTGGCTGGGGACTTCAGCTCCTAATCTGGACACTTCATCCCTTTGGCTGTTGCTTTCTAGAGCTGTCAAAGGCTCATTCTTCATGACAGAGGGATATTGAAGCACTTGGGAAGGGAAGTGCTGCAGAAGCACCTTGTGGGGATCCGTGTTCACCTCAACACAGAGCAGTGTCTGCTGTGCCTGTCTGAGCACAGCAGGCACAAAAGCAGCAGATTTTGGTCCTGCAGCCAATTCTGGTTGTCAGCAGACTTGGAAACTCCCTTCAGGGTCCTTATTGTGACTCTGGCTGCATCCAGATGTCCCTGTGGGTGCTGCTTCAGCTCTGGGCTCTTGGCTGTAAGCTCTACAAGCTTTGCATACATTGATGTACAGAAGGGGCGTGAAGTTGGGATAAAATGCAACCACAGGTTAAAAAGTGTCAGTATTTTGTTATATAACGTCTGGGGAATGGAAAAGAGCCCAGAGAAACTCTGGAACTACTTCAGCTCATGTGGGAGGTTCTTTCCTTAGGAGCAGTTGTGCCCTTTTAATAGGAAACGGGGAAAAGGGGATTTTCTAAAAAACACTGTATATTGGTATGGCCATTTCTTCCCAGAAACCAGAAATTAAGATGAATTCTTTAAGGAACTGCTTGAAATGAAAAGCAGATGGAGCATGAAGCATCTGCCATAAACCATTGAGACTGAAGGTGATCAGGAATGTGGAATTCCTGGAGCATCTCAAAGCAGTGGTGCATCAGAACATGAGGGATTTGAGCTATCCAAGTATCTGCACTTCAGAGAGCCACATGTGCACCATCAAAGAGCTCTGAATTACAGAGATGCTGGGTTTTGAATGGTTGGTGTCTTTAAATCCTCAGTCTGAGAAGCATCCTGGGGTTTGGGGTTAGACAGATAAATCTGTCAGGGACAGGGTGATAAATTATGAGGCTTTTGTAGGACCAGCAAATCTTTGACCAGTTGGAGTTTTGTGGGATTGGTCCTCTTCACACACTGTACAAATTATCCTTAAAGGAAAAGTCTTCCTCTTTTTTTTTTTTCCTCCCCTTTTACTCCAGATTAGGAACTTGCCAACTTTGTTCTGTGGCAAAGCCTTGTGCATTTTGCTGAATGGGTTAAAGGATCAAGGAGGAGTTTTTCTAAACTTTTGCTCCAGGATTTTGGTGATAAAGATGGCTTGTAATAGATGTCTTCCAGCAGGAACATCTGCAAATGAGCAACTGGGTTCTGCTGAGCCTGAGAACTCCTGTAGTTTTCCTTTAAACTGGAATTTACTCCATTTGGCATGTACCTGTAACCCTTGTGTGTAGGATTCTATCTTAAAATACAGTGTGACTGAATTTCATCCTAATCCTGTCAAATTGGCTCAAAGCACTTGTGTGTCAGTTTTATTACTCTTTAAGCCTCAAAATGTAGGAGCTTCCAGAAATTTCTTTATATTGAGGCCGGTTTGAGTGAAAGGGGATTCTGCCTGGACTCGGATACAAGATTTCTGAAACTCCTGAAAGCTGCTGTCCTCATTCTTCAGTGTTATTTTCTGGTACAACACAGAGGAACAAACACAATTGCAGTGCCTGAAGTGCCCAGTGGGAAATTTGAGGTGCCTGAGATTTTTATGGTGAGCTTTGATGCAATGTTCTTACATATCCATATCCCTTCACTTCCTGGGGAGGAAAGTGAAGGAAAAAGAGGAGAACTGAGGTTTATTCTCTTTCTCCCGATTTTTTTCTTGGCCTGTCTTTGATACCTGGCTGTGGTGGGTGGAGAGTTCTGCTGGAAGTGTGGAATTCTCCCTGTCCTTGGTCCTGCAGAGGGTTCCTAACCAGCTCCTGAGGTCTGCTGGCAGCATCCTTGGGATTTACTGTGATGTTTTACAAGAGGGAGATCTCCAAAGCTCCCCACAATGTGGGCATGCTTAGATGGAAGGCTTGAAAACTTTGGAGAAATGGGATTTGAAAGAGTTTTGCTGGCTGTCTAAAGTAGCTCAGAGCTTAAGCCTTGATCTGAACCCAGAACTGAAATGTTGACCATGGGCCAGCTTTGACATGTGCTAAATACTCATCAGCTTTCCTGCCTTGGCCACCTTGTCTGTCAGGATTCCATTCCTGAGGAAGGAGGGGAAATAAAGGGATTGCAGAGAGGCTTTTCCCCTTCTCATCCATTCCTCTCCTGCCCTAGATCAAATACGGGGGAGCTCCTGCATCACTCTGCAACCCTTCATCCCTAAATATCACCTGGGTACCAAAGTTTAATATCCTGAACTTGCCAAAACATCCAGCCTGGGTTGTTTTGGGGTCTCTGTGTCAGTGGTGGATGAGAATATTCTGAAGAAAGATTGTGTTTTGTCTGTGGATGTTTCCTTCCAAGAGACCCAGGATTTCCTGGGAAGTGGGCTGAAGGAAGTGAGATAGAAAGGGAAGGTTCTGAGCCCTGATCTGATTTTTCGTGCCTCTCTGCTCTCAGCATATGCTTGGCTTCTGCTCCAAACTCCCTGGGTGGATTTCCTTTTCCAGCTGAGTTCTTAGTCCCACTTGTTCTGTGATTTACTCTTCACAGGACTTCAGGGAAGATTCATCTTCACAACATTGATCAGAGTCCAGAAGCCATCACATAAATGAAAGCCCAGCTTGAGGGCATTGGGAGAAGTTTGTAATTCTGAGTTTTACAGTGTTTTTAATATTAAAAAGTAATTAAAAAAATAAGGCTCTAATAAACATATCCTTGCTGCTGTGCTGCAGGTCAGTGTAATTAAACTTTCTTTCATGGGATATTTCAGAGAACTGGGAAGAAACATTAACAGGAAGTTCAGAGAATATCCATCAGTTGTGATTTTTGATTTAGTAAATGTACAATTAATAGACTTCAGGTGCTGTAAAACCCAGTTTTTAGGGCTGCTGGTCACTTACTGCTGTGGAATCCCAAGCAAATGGAGGCCAGAGTTGCTGCAGTTTCCCCTGAAACTGTAATCTTGTCTCTACAAAGTGTGACATTTCAGAAATCCAGGCAGGTAAAATGGAACTGTCACATTGATGAACATAATTTCTTCCCATTCCAGTGCGTAGCTATGCCTTAATTTCAGGGGAATGCTCTGAATTCCTGTAATAATCAGCTACTCAGATTCCTCAGCTGGACCAAGAGTTGATTTTTCTGCTATAAATTTCCATAGTGCAGGTGGAGTGACACGTTTTTCAGTGGCTTTATGAGCCTGTCACAAATGAAATGTCATCATAATGCAGCTCACCTTCTTCTGAATGCGACCATGGCAGTCCATGGGCTGCAGAACATCCTGAAAATGTTTCACCAGGTGTTGGCTTTGAAAAGGCAGAAAGGTAAATTGTGATTAATGCTGGATTTCAGTGCCAGTGGCAGCTGGATCTGTACAAGGAGAGGCAATGTTTGGTCATGACTGCAATTTAAGAGTGATCAATCAGTTTTGGGAAGGAGTATATTTAATCTGGTGCAATTATTGTCTCCATTATAAAGTGAATTTCACTGCCCACTGGAAGGATTCTTGATCCTAGAATCTTACCTGGATGATTATGGATTAAAGAAAGTGCTGGAAGTCTTGGACCCAGCCAGAATGAATCACAGAAGTTGGAAAAAAGTCCTCCAAGATTGAGTCCAAGCTGTGCCCAATTTCCCCCTTGTCACCAGCCCAGAGCACTGAGTGTCACCTCCAGTCCTTCCTTGGACAGCTCCAGGGCTGGGCATTCACTGCCTCCCTGGGCAGCCCATTCCTGTGTTTAACAACCCTTCCCATGAGGAAATTCCTCCTGATGTCCGGCTGAACCTCCCTTGAGGCCATGTCCTTATGCATAAGGACCTCCATGACCACCAATGGCTCCTTTGCCAGGACTGAAACTGAAAATGAGCTCTTGTGGTACTCTTCAAGGTTTCTTCCTTCTGCCCTCTTATAGTATGGTTTAACTACCTGAATCTTTTTTAAAAAGATATTATTTGCCTCTCTGATCTGGTTGTCCTTTCAGAAATTATTTCAAAGCTTCCAGGCATCGTTGCCCCTGACCTTTGATGTTGGAAAGACTCCCTTGTCCAAAAAGCAATATTTTGGAGTGACAGAGAATCCTCTGAACCAGGGTGTGACCATGTCTACTCATGGAACCACCCCTCAGTCCTGTTTGTCTTGCCAAATCCTTCCTTTTCTCTGAAGGTCGCAAGCAGTTTGGAGTATGAGGTTGGAGCCTGCAGCTGTTGGACTTAGGATCACAGGAAGTCTCCATCTGTGAGAATTAAATTCCAGGCCCTTTGGGTTGCCAGGAGTGGTCAGGAATGTGACCTGTGGTTTCTGGATCATCCCAATAAATGGAAAGGAGTTTGCCTGGGAACAGCTGGTCCGATGACTCCCAAAAGGTCAAGCTCATATTTGCGTACTTGAGGTGTCTCTTGTCAGGTTTTAGCCTGGAGTTTGAGGATGCTGAGCATCAGAAGTGCTGTCTGTGTCTGTTCCTCTCCTGCCTGCAAGCAGGCACCTCACAAGGTGTCCTTTATTCATGTGGCTGCCTGCTCATTACACGTCACATATGATTTTTGGGTTTTTACATCCTCCTCCCATCCTTATCTCTGCCCTGCAAATGGTGCAGAAAGCAGATGTTAGATAAGATCCCAAAGTCATTGGGAGATTTTTGTTCTTTTCATTCCAGTGATAAAGATTTTCGGGGTGGCACCAATAACCTCTAAAAGCCAAGCACTCCTTTATCTGATCCAACTCATTGGATTTTACTTCTCTCAGCAAGGGATTGATGCTGCATAAGCTTTGGTGGGCATTTGGGAGCTCAGGGCAGATTCCTGCGTGAGAATTCTCTGCTCTGGAGCCTTCCAGAAAGGGGAATTGGGCAGCTCCAAGCTCTTCCAGCTGTCTCAGAGGAAGAGCCCCATCAAGGATGGTGGCACAGGCAGGCTGGAGGCTGAGGAGACTTTCTCCAGTGCATCCTCTCTGTTCTGTGGAAAAACTTGTGTTCTCCTGGAGCAGTATCAGCTGCTGTCATCTCATCCTTTCTCCTGTGCATCCCCAGTGAGCTCATACCAACATCAGCCTGAAAACAGGAAGGGGAAGGGAAGCTACTTCAGAGGCTCTTAAATTCGTACTGTGACACTTTAATTCGCTTTCTGGCTGCTTTGTGTTTTGGCCTGGTGTGTTTTTTTCCGATGGAGATGAGAGGGGTGAGTGGATGGAAAAGAGAGAGCCTGTTCTTTCAGCAGGGCCTGTTAGAGCAAATCTCAGTGTAGCCATTCCTGACCTCTGGGGCTGTTTGGTTTTGTGTCCTGCTGTCACTTTTTTGGCTCAGGGTAGCATAATATCAATTCAAACCTACAGCCCTAAACTTCTGTCTAGGGAAAAATGGAAGTGCTTCATGTTATCCTGCCCAGGACAAGAGTAGAGAAGATGAGATCATCATGAAGCTCATTAGGGATCCAGTCCAGAATGCCTGAGAGCTTGGTGTTAAAGGGGGTGGTGGGAGTTTATGAACCCTAAATTTAGAGTTTCTGCCTTGATCCTCTTCCAGGCTTTGGGGAGTGGCAAAACCGAGCAAAAGGATTCTTGTATTTCCTGTTTTGATGATGTCAAAAATGCCAGGTGGCAATTTTGGTGCCACTTCTGTTTCGTGCAGAATCACATATTAATAGTTTGGTTTTGTGTTTAAAGTGTGGACTGAATTTCTGCTTCTCGACATGAACTAACGGTGCCCATGGATGATGTGAGAAGGTTTTCAGTGCTTTACCAACCTGATTTTTGTTGTGGTTTGCCCCAGGTATTATTGGGAACAACAAAGCTATTGGAAAATACATCACAACCATGATCTTTCTGTACTTTGCCTGCCTCCTTCCATCCATTGCCTTTGGGTCCCTCAATGATGAAAATACCCGAGGAGCTATTGGTGAGTTCATCAGTTCTGTGCTTCTTAAATTTCTCAGTTTTGTGCATTTGATTCCATGTATTCAGAATGTCATTCTGGTCACAGAAAGTTCTGATAAGTTTTTATTGACGGGGCAAAACAAAGTCAAAACCACGACTGAAGGACTTTTTCTAATTAAGTTCATGACTTTTGTAGGAAATCAGAAAAACTGAACACTGATTTGGGTGTTATCATCTGACTTGTACTGATAACACATGTATGCTACTGTATTTTTTAATTCTGCAGACTTAATATAATTATTTGCACATTTTTCTTGGTACAAGATCCTGTGATTTTGATCTGGATTTGATTGCCAGTATTAAAATCCCTAGGACAGAGCTAAACATCATCCTTTATCCCAGCTGTAGAAGCAGTTCAAACAAGTAGTCACAGTTCAAACAAGCACTGGTTATAAGTGTTAAAATAAATATATTTAAAATGTATATATAAAATACACAGAAAAAATCCCAGAAGCTGAACATCTGGAAGCCTAAATTATGGATATGAATATATTATGGGTGCGAATAAATTATGGTACAAATAAATTATGGGTTCGAATAAATGATGGGTACGAATAAATGATGGGTATGAATCAAGGGTCGCTTTTTGATTTATGAGTGTGTGACTTCTGCACTCTTTAAACATTTCTTCCACTGGTTAGTGGTTGGTTTCTCTGCCCTGTGAACGCTCCTGGATGAGGGAGGGATTGACCCAAATCCCTGTTTTTATTTCCACCCTCCCCAATTGCAGATGTGAGGAAGACAATTTTCGGGCAGTGCATTGGAGGGCTGCTTTACGCCCTGTTCTCGGGGCAGCCCCTGGTTGTGCTGCTGACCACAGCTCCCTTGGCTCTCTACATCAATGGTGAGTCTGCTCCAGGTCTGCACCAGGGGACTGAGGGCTTGGAACTTTGGGTGAGAGCTCCGTAGAGCTTGAGTTGTGTTTGTTTGGTAAATTGATATTTAATGGCTGCTCTCAGGGAAAGGTTCTTCCCCAGAGGGTGGTGGGGCACAGGAACAGACTCCCCCGGGAAGTTACAGGGCACAAAGTCAAGGAATGTTTGGACAAAGCTCTCAGGAACATCATGGGGTTGTTGGGGTCTCCTGTGTGGGGCCAGGAGTTGCATTGATGATCCTGGCAGGGGTCCCTTCCAGCTCAGGATGTTCTGGAATTCTGCAAAACCTCAATGAAATTCCTCCCCTTTCCATCAGTATCAGAATATCCTAAGTTGGAAGGGACCCACAGGGGTCATCAAGACCAACTCCTGGTTTAGTTCAAATTGTTTTTCCCTTTAAAAAAATCATTTTGCAGAGAAAAAAACTTCATGAAAATAAGCATTTTTTCATCTTCACTAAGGAAATCTGTTTCAGTAATGGTTTTCTCAAGTGGCTGTGTTTAACCAGCTTGAGACAAAGTTTTTTGGGTTTGTTGAATTCTGGTTGTGTTTGGTTTTTTTTAATTGATGTTTTAAAGTATGATCAGCAGCTTTCCAGGTACTGCAAGCTGATCTCAATGAACCAGAGATAAGCCAAAGGAAGAAGCTCAGTACCTGTGGGGATAATCAGAGGATGGGCTATGACCAGCTGGGAAGAGCATAATAGCAACAGCATCCCAAAATGTCAGCGAGAGCAAATTCCAACTGCTTTTGTGGCCTCAATTCCTAGGAAAAATGCATTGAGCAGTGGCGGGGGGGGATATTTTCCCAAGTGTCTCTCCCCATTTCTCGTGATGGAAGGAGAGAACAGTTTGTGTTGATGCAGCATCCCTTCGGAAGTGCAGGAGTATTAATTTAATGGTGTCTGTAATAAATGCACTGGGGCAAAGTCTTGAAATTGCTTTCTTTTGGCCTGGAGCAGATGGGTATCACTGGGTGGCAGTGACAGGAGTTGATTGTGACACGTGAATGCTTCACTTTTGCAGTCATCCAAGGAATCTGTGACGATTACCACTTGGATTTCAGCGCTTTCTATGCCTGGATTGGACTCTGGAACAGCTTTTTCCTTGTGATCTACTCCCTCTTTAATTTCAGCCTCCTGATGAAGCTCTTCAAAAGGTAGCTATCAAGAAGTCATATTTTGATCGGATTATTCTTCAAATGGAAAAATTACACATTCCACAAGCTCCTTAATTATGATCTTGCTGCAAAATGTATTTTGTGAGATAAGGAAAGTATCATTTTGGCTTATTGTTCCAGCTTGAAAGAAGTTCTCTGATTTACTGGGTTTTGTTTCTAAGTTGGAGCCTAACTCAAATTGGTACATTTTCATGTAAATTGATGAATATGCTGATTTTTCTTTGAACAGAGTTGAATGCAGCTCTGTTAATTCCTGGGCTTTTTCCACAGGTCAACAGAAGAAATAATTGCACTTTTTATATCCATCACATTCGTGCTTGATGCCATCAAAGGCATTGTTAAAGGTAAGTCTTGCAACAGTGTTTTTCAGAGCAGATCTCTGCTTTGCTGCCTTGTCAAAGGCAAGCACAAGGCTGCAAAAATATGTGATGTTTGCTTGTTCTGCGTTCATTCAAAGTCTTCAGGGAAAAACAGAAAATCTGTGTGTGTGAGATGGAAGTAGCCCTTTGTCAGCAGTTTACCTGGCTGTGCAGAATTTTTAGCAGTTCTAATTTCAGCTGGTTGAGACAGAATTGGTTTCTAAACTTTGACCAAATGGAGAAACCATGATGTTACTGATGTGAGAGCCTTCTCCCGATTCCAGTTTGGTTTTGAATAATCCTGACCAAAAAAAAAGTCAAATTTAAATGCAGTGTCCTTATTCCTTGATACACTATTCAGACTCTGTGGAGGGGAGTTGAAAGATGGGTTGAGATTTCCTGGTTTTCCCTGAGCTCTGAGACCCTTCTTTAATGGCAGCACAAGGACTGCAGTGCCTCCAGCACTTTCCTAAAGTTCCTCTGCCCTTTCCAGCAACTTGGTTTTCCCATTTCTGGGTTAAATTCTGAATCTCCATGGAGAGCCTTGGGGTTTAACAGATTCCTCTGACACTCCTCTCCCTCCCCACGGGGATTGGCAGGAGGTATTTGAGAAGGTGAATCACAGTAGCTGAAATACCTTGTGAGTGGCAGCATTTCTGTTCATCCCATTGAGGAGTTGGACAATGCTCCATCCCTCGATTTTTATGACCTGTTGTACAACATCCCAAAGTTTGGGCTATCCTTTGAAATCCTTCAGGATACAGCCAAGCACACTCCTTGTTTTTAAGACACTCAGGCTTGCAAGGGAATGCTTTTTCCAAGAGATTTGACACTGCAGAGCAATTTGAAGTGAGATAGTTTCTGGCTTCACTGGGAATCCTTAATTTGCCTTGTGTGCTTTGATTGTGCAATCAGAGTTTTTTTTCTCTGCAGAACACCTGCGTCTTTTAAATATCCTGCTTAGAGGTGGTGAGGGAGAAAATTTTCTGGGATAGTTGTTGACTCTGTGAGCTTTGCTGAGTGTGTGCTGTCAGTGCCCTGTTCTGGAGGCTGTGGTCCTCAACAGAACATTGGCTCTGTAAAAATTAGCAAATATTCACAAAGTTTCTGTAGCCCAGAGCTGATCTCCCGTAGCAGAGGTGTGGGGTGCGGGTTAAAAGTGCAGGAAGCATCCACTGGGCTTGTCTGCCAGACTTTCAGGAATATGCAAGTAAATCCTTGGAGTATTGAAGTGGGAACAGGAGAAGATCCTGTAAGACAAGGGGCAGTGGTCTTACTGACAGAAACCAGGTTTAGATTGGATATTAGGGAGAAATTCTTCCATGTGAGGATGCTGACGCCCTGGCACAGCGTGCCCAGAGAAGCTGTGGCTGCTCCTGGATCCCTGGACATGTCCAAGGCCAGGTTGGACAGGATTTGGAGCACCCTGGGCTAGTGGAGGGTGTCCCTCTATGGCAGGAGGTGGAACAAGATGATTTTAAAGGTCCCTTCCAACACAACACATTCTGTGATTTTAGGTGTGATCTGCGAACCTGTTGAATTCTCTTTGTACTTGTGAAGGGATGAATTTAGAGGAATGATGGTAATAAAGTCAAACCAAACTTTTCCAGCTCACGTTGGCTTCAGCTGCACCTGGGAATGTTCAGGGCATCTACATGTGGGACCAGAGCTGTTTCCAGACACAGGAGGGCACCAGTGCTGGCAGGCACAGACTTTGTCCTTAACCTTCTTAGTGCCCACATTTAGAAACATGACACCAGTGTAACTCATGGCCACAGACTCACCTTTGTTCTTCCACTCCTGTTTTCGAGGAGGTGATGGTTCACTGTGGTCACCTCCTCCTCCCACTCACAATTTTGGTTGAGCAGTTCAGTAGGAAGTGAAAGCTGGTGTTTATCCCATGCTGTTTAAACGTGTGCTGGTAGTGCCTTATCCAGCTGGCATCAACTCTGGGCTTCCTGAGTGCCAGGGGACAATGCCACCTCTTCCCAGATGTTTTCCCAGCCCATTCATAGCCTTGATTTTTTGAAAGGTACACATTCAGGAAAGGAGAGGAGGGCCCTGCCCTGCAGAGGAACCAAAGCCGAGAGCGTTCACGCGGTCCCGGTGACACTTTGTTTTCGCTGCCTGGCCCAGCCACCGAGGCTGTGTTTGTTTGATCTTGACATCTGCACTGGGCAGGAAATGGTGGTGAGCAGGCAGAGGAAAACAAAGCCAGTTCATATTGTTGGAGGATGGAGAAGGGCTCGGCTTCAGCCAGGGCACCCCCGGCTCTACTGTTCTCTCTGGATGCTGGCAATGAGGTTCACTGAGCTCTGGTGTGAAAACAATGTGGACATGTTCAGAAATCAAATCCTTCCCAGCGAGGTGGTACGGGATGAAGGTCTCCACTCTCTGTGTTTGTGTGTTCTTGTTGCTTTAATTAAAATACACGAGTAAAGCAAGGTTTTTTTCCTCTATCTAGGAGGGACTGGAGCAATCCTGCCTGGGTTGATGCATATAAATTGAATTGCAGCCTCAGAGACAGAGCATGGAGCGATGTAGTCCAGCTGAGCACAGGGCACCAAAGATCAGCCCCAAATATATTATTGCAATATAGCCATCTGTGGGAGCTGGAGAAAATCTACAGGACCCAAACCAAAGTCACTTGTTTGTTATTCATTCCAGTCTTAATCTGGAGGAATGCAAATATGCTCTCTGTAGTTCCTGGGTTGTTTGTGCTGCCGGTTTCTCTGGTGCTCAGATGTGTCTCTAAGACTTGGTTGCACTTAGGGTGAGCAGGCTTTTCTCCCTGGCCAGCTGTGAATTCCCAGGAAATGCTGCCAGAGTCATTTTATCAGGCCAAAAGTGTCCTTTGGCGTTCAGAGCCGGAAAGTGCAAATCTTCTAACGACCCATTCTGTGCCAGGCTGTGGGTCATGGCAGTGCCCTGGGCCCCAGTTTTACCTGTTTGCAGAGCAGGTGTGTGTCCTGCCAGGGCTGAGGCAGCTGGAGCACAGAGGGAGGAAATAAAGGAGAGCAGAGCCTCTTCCGTAGCACGGGATGGGGAACGCGTGGTGCTGACCGGGCTTGGGATGGGATTGCTCCTCACTGGAGGCAGCCTTTCTGGAGCCTTAAGGTGATTTCCTCACTCCTGGCTGCTCTTGGTGCAGTTTGAGAGATTAAATTTTGAACTGTAAACCTTCTGTGATGTTTAAATTTACGTACAGATGTATTGAGTGTGAGGCAGTCTTGTCTCTCATGGCCTGCATGCTGCGCTCACCTCATCCACTTGTGGAATGCCCAGACTCATTTTAAAACACCTTTAAATCCTTCTAAAGATGGTACAAGAAAGATCACGACTGCATTTCAAATGGCTTCTTGGCTGAACTTGGGGCATTTTACACTAGGGTGAGCTCCAAACCAGCAGTAACACAACCTGGGCTTCAGCCAGACTCAAGGTGGTTGCGAATATTGGTTGTGTTGCACAAGAACATTCAAAGTTTCTTTTCAAATATTCAGGATTAGTTTGTCTCCTCTGCTTTCCCTGTGGCCGCTGCAGATGGAAAAGCTGAAATGTTTGGGGCTTTCAGAACCTGGATTATTATTTGAGGGTGAGGGAGATGTTAGAAGGTGCATTTTAGACTGAGCTTCAGGTGCCTAGAGAGGATGGTCTTGCCCTGAAGTTCTCTATGCAAAGTTTGAAGGGCTGTTTTGACTAAAATGAAGAAAAGTAGTGGGACTGCAAAGCTCTGGCCTGGTGATTTCCATGCTCCTGTATTTCCCATGGGTACAGGGAAGTGTGGGTGCTGCATGTTGCCATTTGAGCAGATACTGTGGTAACACTGAAGCTGCAAAGCCCAATTCCTGTCTTCTGGTTTTAATTGCTGCTTCAGGCTACTCTTCCCCAAAGAGGTTAAATGGTCCCAAAAGCCATATTTATACACTTGGAGACAGCCAGTGACATAAAAATGGGAACACAGTAAATGCTCAAGAACAAGAGGGTCTTTACAGCTGTCCATTCCTTATATAAATGCCTTTGAGCTGATCTAAAACATTTATGGACAATTCCAGGGGCTTCACTGGGTGTTCTGTTTGTGCAGTTTTACTTCAGGTGCCCTGTAACTCTAATGTGCATTGTGAATTTAAATGTTCTGCCAGATTTTGCATATCATCCACACTTATCTCTAAAATCTGGACTAGCCTTGGAAGAAAAGTAATTACTGTACACTGTGTAATCCACTTAAGGATCTGTGCAGCCTGGCTGCTCTTAGTGTTTCCAGAGAATCCTGATGGGATTTGTTTGCCAGGCTGCTGAAAGCAGGTGTCTAGATAGAAATACTTACATGTATATCTAACAGCAGTACTTCCAGTATTTGGAACAAAACCATATAATTAGCACTGGAAGTCCTTACAGTGTTGCTTTATAGAGTAGTTTAACTTTCACCTGTTAAAATAAGTGAAAAAATCAATTTGTGAAGCACTGGCTTCCTAAGAGCAGCAGCTCTGATTTCTCTCTGCAGGCTTGAGAGGCAGAGCTGATGAAGCATAACGTTAATACTTCACGATCAAGCAAGAAGCTCCCTTAATTTTCCTTGCTTTGATTGTCACACTGCTCTCCTAACGCTTGCCTGTTGGTTGTTTGTGCAGTTTTTAAGAAATATTACCACCACGGGCACACAGGAGGTGTAAAATCACGGGCTGATGCTATCCCAGGCCTGGGCATCAACACCACCTTCTTGATGAACTCCTCAGTGAGTGAGAACCAGACTTGCACTCACGATGGGCACTACGGGCGTGAGACCGCCGTCCTCAGCCTGATGTTGATGTTGGGAACCCTTTGGCTCGGCCACACGCTCTATCAGTTCAAGAAAAGGTGAGTTGTTTAGAGCTCAGGCTGCTGATTACTTCATGTCCTCTCCGAGGGAGTAATTTACAGCTTAGGTCTTAATTCTGCAACCCAGGAAAATCAGGTGGAAGCCAAAGGCAGAGATAAACTTGGCAGGGCTGCCTGGAAAATATTCCCAGCAGAACAAAAAGTTCACTCTGTGGACAGTGCTCTTCTGTCTTCGGTTTGGCCTCACAAATGACTTTCAAAAAAACCTTTGGATTCCCCATTCACATTGGGATCCCCGTATCTCCCTCCAAACAAGCACTGAACCGTGTTGCTGGGCAAAAATTCCTGATGGTGCAGGAAGGTCTACTGGGAATGTACCTTCAGTGTGCTCTTGGGAGTCAAACACCGGCTCTAATCTGGGGTTCGCTCCTATTGCTCTTAAACCTCTTCATTTGAAATGCAGGAAACAATTAAAGTGGAAGTGAGACACTAATTGGTCCTTGAAGGCCACTTTTTTCCCTAGCTTGCATTATATTTTCTTGATTCTCTGTGTTTTGCTTCTGCATTCATCAACCTTCAAAGCTGTAGATTCCAGAAGATTTAGGTTCTGAATGAAAGACTTAATTTGTCACTCCAAGTATCTCTTCAGAATTGCAAGATAAGACTGAATTTTCACTTCTAAAGCATTAGATGTTGTCTGGATTGAGTGATTGATGTGACAGGCGGGTGTTGATGGGAATTCTTTGTCTCTTTTGCAGCCCATATTTGCACGCCAGGGTACGCGAAATTCTGTCCGACTGTGCCTTACCCATTTCAGTCCTGACCTTCTCTGTTGTGGGTTCCTATATCTTCAAGGAAATTGAAAGTAAGTTCTGGTTTTGCTCTCTGGAATACTGGGGTTTATGCAAGAGAGAAGTGAAATCCCAAAAAAGTTTAGCTAAAAAATAAAGTTCTTCCGTATAATTTCACAAATGCCGTGTGTACCTCCCACCAAGAGCTCAGATTTCCTCACCATTAGATTTGTGTCATTCAAATTATTGAATGATTAAATGAGGCTGGGGCAAGAAAAATTACCCAGATGTGTCTTTTCAATGAGTTTGAGGTGTGTGTCACAATAGGGGAGATGAACAATTTCTGGCAAAGAACAAAGGGCAGAGTAATCAGCAGGCAGGAAGGGTTGTTGCCAGTCATATCAACATGGAGTTGGTCATCCCAGTTTGTCCTCTTTGTCTCCAGTTTGTTTTGCTAATTTAGGTGAAATGGTGCAGAGCATCTGGGCAGCTCTAAGTTACACAAGGAAATCTAAAAATGAGACACCATTCATTGGCCAGATAGATCAACTTTTCCATATCAGGAAGTGATAATGGGGACAGGAATTGCATTGTCCTGCAGTGACGTGAGTGGGTGATGTGAGGAAATGTATGGAAACAAATAAGAAATGGCTTTTTTTTTTTTTGATTGTGATGGCCATTCCATCCAATTGGATTGCAAAATTATGCGTGGCCATGTGTGATTTATCCCTAGCTGTGGATTGCTTCCAATGGCAGCAGAGTTTTGATTGAGATTTTATACTAAAATGCCTTGAACAGCTTGTTGGAGATGAGGAAGTTTTCAAATGCTTCTGTGGGTTGATAAGCTGAGCATTATGATGGTGGTTAGAAATAAGGCTTCTTCATCTAAAAACACCTTGCATCAAAACAAGTTTCCCTCTTTTGTTTTGCTCCAATGTCTGTAATGCCTCGCTAGGAGTAGCAGTGGTCTGTCCCATCAGGATGGCAGCCAAGTCCTAAGTGGATGGAGGAAAAAAATAAACCAAACCAGCCAGATGGACCCATCTTCCATGGCCTCCAGGCTCCCACATGCCAGAGCATCACGCCTGCTTTCCTGCTTGCTTCCCAGTACTTTGTGGTGTGTGTAAAACATTGATGGTTGGACAAGAAGGTGCCTCCTAACATCCTTCCCCTCCTCTTTGCAGTGTCCAAATTTAACTACAACGCCTCTGACAGCTTGTTTGTGCTGGCCCCTGTGCAGTCCCTGTCCATTGGGTCAGTGATGAGTGCCATGGGACTGGGATTTCTCCTCTCCATGCTCTTCTTCATCGAGCAGAACATCGTTGCGTCCCTCACCAACGCCCCAGAGAACAGGTAACACCTTTGGTGCTGCTTTTCCCTCTGTGGAGGGATTGTCACCACCACTGCTTGCCCAAAGCTTGTCTGAGCATCAGAAAATGTGTTCAGGATGTGTTTGTAAGAATTCCTGTTGTCACAGGTGGAGGTAACTCTGCTGCCTAACTCCTCACCATCCCCAAAGCCCAGTGTTGTGGCAGTGAGCCAAAACCACAAACCCTCAACAAGCTCATCACCTCAACCTGTTTCTTCTTTTCTCTCTGCTCAACACCATCGTTTGACCCCCTAAAGCTCTCAAGGCATTTTTCAGGAAGAGTTTTGGGAGCCAAGAGGTGGCGTAGTCAATGTGAAGTGGATATTTTGTACGGTTTGAGGTCTTTGGATGCACCTCAAGATATTTAGGGGGTGTTTGACACATGTGGACACTTGCACTGATCTTGCAATACAAAGAATTTGTTGAAAATAAGAAGTCAATGACCTACATAAATGTTGTAGCACAGCATGCTGCAGCTGAGCAGCAGGAGTGTTTGGAGCTGGTAAATTCCAACTAAAAAAAGGTGGAAGTGCAGTAAAACAATATGTCCAATGTCTGATAAGTCTCACTTATGTGCAAACTTGAGATGTGGCACTATTAAAATATTCCCTCTGATGTTTTTGTGCCAACTGCAATCAGACCTGATGTCAAGAATGAACACGGATGACTTTTTTCCAGGGAAACTACCATGTCTCCGAGGATTTTTTGCTAATGTGATGCGTGGGAGGGTTCTCTCCTTGCATAATATCCATTAGCATTCTCCATGTTGTAGCTGGAGTGACACAGTATTAGGAGAGAGGAGACAAGCTCAAATTCAGCTACACTAATTTAGTTTCCTTTGACCACCTCTTATCTCTATTATATCCCTTTAAGTGTTGCATAAATCTGTATGTAAGTGGGTCATCTCTTGGCTAATAGGAATTTCTTCTGAACTTTTGGTATTTTCCACTAGAATGTCTTTAAGGAATATAAAATGTTCTTTGGATTTTTTCAGAGTGCCTGGGTACAGGGCCGAGCTGATACCGATCAGGTTTTGGGGCAGGGATTTTTAAAGATGGAAAAACAAGGCAGGGATTTTTAGAGGTGTAAAAACTAGGATTTGACACCATCTGTTTGTGGTGCCATCACACACACCTTGCACTATCCCAAGTTGTTCCAACCGCCATTCAGCCTGGCCTTGGACACTTCCAGGGATCCAGGGGCAGCCACAGCTTCTCTGGGCACCCTGTGCCAGGGCCTCACCACCCTCACAGGGAAAGATTATTTTCTAATATCTCATTTAAGCCTACTCTGTGTCTGTTTGAGTCCAGTCCCCCTTGTCCTGTCACTCCAGGCCCTTTTAGAGTCTCTCTCCATCATTCTTGTAGCTCCCTTTAAGTCCTGGATGGCTGCAATTAGGTCACCCCAAAGCCTTTTCTTCTCCAGGCTGAACAATCCTAATTCTCTCAGCCTTTTCCTTATGGCAGAGGTGCTCCATCACTCTGATAATCTTGGTGGTCTCCTCTGGATTCATTCCAACAGGTTGATGTCCCTAAAGCTTTCTGAAAAGAATGGGAAGGACAATGAACAATAACCCTGAGGGTGGTGAAGGTGCCTTTGCTCAGAGAAAGCAGCACGTGAGCAGGAGCTGTGTTTCCAAAGCGTGAGCCAACGCAGGAAACACGTTTGCAATCCCACCCTTCCTGCCAGCACCTTCCAGAGGCTTTGCAGGCTAGACACCTACCTGACCCACTCATCCCACAGCCTCCTCAGTCAGTGGAAGGGGACACTCCCAGTGGGACCAGGCTTTTGTCCCAAAACTGAGCCCCACCCAAGATTTCTGCTGCCCAAACAATGGCTTTGATCTTCATGTGCTGGGTCAACTCTACCAGCTCCATGTGCCTCGTGTCCAGGAGTAACTTGGATGGCTCCAAGTCTGTGCTGAGGTGTTCAGTGCAGCCTCTTCGGGCGGCGTTGACACGTCTAAATGATGCTTCCCTTTCTGGTGGTGCCCAGAGAGAATTCAGCTGATCACTTGCATTGTGTGAGGATGTCAAGTGCTCCAGTGGCAGAGATACAGCCTTCGACCTTTCAGTGGGGGGTTAAAGTCTGAGAGCTGAATCCTTTCTCAGCCTTTTTTCTAAACTTTCCTCATAATGGCTCAGCAGGATGGGAAGATCAAGGGAAGGGATGGGAATATTCAGGAAAGGGCCAGACCTTGGAAAAAATGGCAGGGTTAAAGTAGATAAATGTGAGTTCTTGGTGCTGCTTTTCTGCACACTGGCAAAGTGACTGTGCTCAGATTCCTCAGTGAAGGCTGTCAGATTCCCCATCCCCTAAAAATCAAAACGGAGAGGCTCTGCAGCATTTGGTGAACTTAGGAGCAAATCTCCTTGGCTGGCTACCAACCTTCTGGAATGTGTTGCCTAGAGAAGCTATAGCTGTCCCATCCCTGGAAGTGTCCAAGGATGAGTAGGATGGCATTTGGAGCAATCTAGGATAGTGAAATGTATCCCTGCCCATGGCAGGGGGTTGGAATTGGATGATCTTTAAGGTTCCTTCCAACCCAAACCATTCTGTTGATCCATTCCATGATTCTGTGATTACCAAGGAGGAGCTGAAGTTTAATGAATTCCTGTCCCATTTTCTTATCATGCAGTAGCAATTACATAATTAAGGGATTACTGCAGCATTACCGAGCACGTGTTCTTCTTGTGGGGAAGGAGACAATTCAGGGCTACAAACAAGAAACCTCAGTGTCAGTACTTGGACAACAAATGCTCAGGATTTTATCCACTCCCTATGTGGACTCTGCGAGCAAACACATGTGTAGGATTTTGTGTAGGCTCTGTGATAAATGTAGGATGAAAATGTTCATGGGCCATTACTTTAGTGGGCTGCCTTTCTGCTCAGAGTTGTTCTCTCCAGATGACAACAGCTTTTGGAGCAAACCGTCACATTTCACTACCTTTAGTGTTCACACCGTGCCAACGGTAAATCCAGAGGTACGAAATCTGTGTGCATGTGTATGACAGCACTTGAGTGTTCAACAGAGTCAGCCTGTAGGGTTTGCACCAGGTGTAAGTGCTGTCCCCAACCCCTCGTTCCAGGCTGGTGAAGGGCACAGCCTATCACTGGGACCTGCTGCTCGTGGCACTGATCAACACGGGGCTGTCGGTCTTCGGCCTGCCCTGGATCCATGCGGCTTTCCCGCATTCCCCCATGCACGTCCGGGCCCTGGCCTATGTGGAGGAGAGGGTGGAGAGTGGACACATCTACGAGACGTAAGTAGATCCCTTTGGATTCATTTGTGGCTTCCCAATCCTTTGGGAACTGTGGGTTGCGTGGTCGGGGTGTTGGCTGTTGTATTCCAGATATGAAAGTGATGGAAAGATGCACCCGGTGAGCCTTGATTTGGCTTCATCCCCTGCACTCAAGCACTCAAATTCATGCTCTGGCCAGTGGCAGCTTCCTACAGGGATCCTACCCACTCCATTGCAAATTCTCGTCTGGAAAAGTCAGCCAAGGCCATTTTGAGTTTCAGCCTTGTGGGAAGCTGAGGAGATGCTTTGGCTGGATCTATCCGGATGCTTTCCCCAGAAAGAATCCAGAGCTGATTCATTGCCTGAAACCTGTCTGGTGGTTATTACGAAGGGCAGAAAAAATGCACCATTCTTTCAGAGCTCCCATAAAATCTCCCACCACATTTTGGGAAGGAGATGCTTAAATTCTCTGGGTTTTAAACAAAAGCAAGTGTGAAGCCATGGCTGGGTCACGGGTTTCTATTTAAGACCAGCTCTGAGTTGAGCAACACATTCTTATCACATATCTATTTAAAAAAAAATTAAAAAGCTTTTTCTCTTGAACAGTCTCTGCTCTGGGGCAGATCTGGCCCGTTTGATCTCAGTCTGTTGTAGTTGAGTGCTTTTACCACAGAAGTGGTAATTTCCACTCACATACTATTAGTTTTAATTATCCTGCCTTGGTTTCCATTTTCTGAGCTGCCACTTATCAGAAGTGAGGCTAAGTGGTCATTGACTTTGGGGGATGGATTGGGTCTGTCTTAATCTCAGTCTTGCCTTCATGCTTGTTTTGGTGCCTAATGGCCCAGCTCAGCCAGGCACAGCTGATTTTTGGGTCAGGGATGGACAGATTTCACCTTTCACATCTGGAAATTGCTGAGTTCTGCTGCTCCCTGTAGGTCTTCTACAGACCTTTTCCTGGCAGATCAGTCCCTTGGGTTTGTATTCCTGTTAGGTTATGTTGTTATTGATTGTTTCTACAGCTATATGTCTCTTGAATAAATGCTAAATCCTATTTAAAGAAAAAAACAACTTTGAAATCTGAGTTCTGTAGGGTTTTAATCCATGCCCCTGTTCTTTGTGTCCATGATGTGCTCTGGGATACCTCCACTCTCTTTCAGTTTCTTTGAGAGATGCAGAGCTCACACTTTGAAACACATGTGCCAAACCTCCCTCCTGTGTCTCCTGTTGTCACTTTTAATATTCAAGTGCCTCTTTTTCCTGTTTTTCCACTGTCACGATTCTGTATTCTGGCTTTACCTGGACAAAGTTAAGTCCCCTTGTTCTCTCCTCCTTCACCCAACTGCCCTAAAAAAGAAGAGCACCAGAGAGACCTTTTTGGCCACTCTGACCTAGATATAGCTCCAGTGATTATCCTGGAAGGGCTGAGGGCTGCCCTGACCTCCCTGAATGTGTTCCCTCATGGCACAGCTCTGCTCTGCTGGAGGCAAATCAGTGCTGGGAACTGGATACTGGGAGTGAAAAAGGGAATGAGGGTTTCCTAGAGCTTTGAACTCCCTTTGAGACCAAAGCTTTTGTTCTCTGCGAAACACTGGGGCTAGAATAGGAGGCTCCAAGCAATATAGTCATCCTTTTTTTTTTTTTTTCTCCCCCTCTTAACCATCTCTGCTGAAAAAGAAATGAAGCTCAATTAGAAAACCAGCTCTGTCTCCCTTGGCAGGCTCCTTCCCTGCACTCAAATCAAAGCTCCCACAGGATGATGACATAAACAAGGATAAAGATCTGTCCCAGTGAAAGCAAAATTTTCTTCTCCCCTGTAGAGAAACGATTTAAGTTTCCTGTGGCAATCTGCAAACAGGCTCTTGTTGCTTACTTGGAGAAGTTCAGGAATGGCTAATCCCATGCTAGCCATATTTAGAGGATTTTGGGGAAATGAGCCTGGATTATGCTCTTTAATCTCCATTAATTACTTTATTTCCATCACAGCACAGACTTTCTGGAGCTGTTTCCTCAAGGGCCAAACCAGATTCTGAACACATGGAAATCAAGGATTCCTCTGTTGACTTAATGTGACTGTGATGTTCTTATTCTGGAAATGAGGTGCTAGAATTAGCAGAAGACCAATCTAAAGATGGGAACATCAGTTTTAAAAATCATCATGTTGACCAATTATGAGCAATTTTAGCTATGTTCTGATAAAATATTCCAAACTAATCAGTGGCATTTGCAGGAGCTGGCAGCAATTGCAGTACATCTTGTCTGTGATCAAACACAGTGCTGTGATTGCTGCATCCCTAAGAGATGGCTGTAGAAAATTCCATGGACTTCAGAAATCTCTTACCAAAGGGCTGCCACTCTGATCTTGTACTTGCAGCCTTGCATCTGACTGAAATGTGGTTTTGAAAATTTGATTGAAATTTGTGGGTTTTTTTCCCTGAACTCTTCCATTTGCATGACTTCCCCTTGCAAACTTGTGTGTGCTTGCAAGGGCAGGAGCCTCCCCAGCTGGAGGGGAGATCTCTGTCTGAAATAGCAGAATTTCTTCTTCTGTGGCTGACCTGGTGCTGGAGAAACTCTTGCTGTACCTGGCTGAGGTTAAATCAGTGAATCCTTAAACTCCTGCTTCTCTGAGCCACCACAGAGGCTCATCGTGGTTCTGGCAGCTCTGGAGTGACCAGACTCTGGAATTACTCTGGTCCAGCACTTCCAGTTGCACTTTAAGCTGTTCGGCTCCGTTCATCTCCAGGATTTCTGTGGTGATCCAGACCTGGGGCAGTGGGAAAGCTGCCAAACCCATTTAGGTGATGTCCCAGTTTTACCAGAGCTGGCAAGAGTGAAGAGCTCTGCTCTCCCTCAGCTTCTCTAGGCACTGGCAGGGACCCCTTGGATTTAGGAGACTTGTAAGAGGATCCAACAAAATCTGCTTGGAAGGAGAAAAGCTGTGGTTTAAACCTGCTGGAAGGTTACTTAAGTGTTAACACCTCTGTGCATCCTGTCCTGGTAAGCCTGGATGATTTCAGGACTTTGTGTGCTGTTTGTGGTACCTGTTATTCCTTAGGTCTCATCACTCCTGGTGTTAATTCTGCCTTGTTGTCCAAATTCTCAGAGCAAGCTTTGGGCTGTCACCCTTTCCCTCCCTCTCCAAATACAGGTGTGGAAGGCTCCTTCATCTCCTCAGCTTCATTTTGCTCCTTGAAGGTATAAACAGGTTTGAAGTTCATCCTGACTTTACTTCTAAGCAAAACTCTCCAACTAAATATTGCAGTAATTCAATCTTCTTTAGGACAGAAGGAGTTAGGAAGTCCCAGCAGTGCATGTGCAAAGGAGGGAAGTGTGTTTTGATAGATCTTTGATGTTAATCCTCAGAGAAATTTGTGTACAGGGTTAATTCAGAATTTGAGGGGTCTCATCCAGGGAATGAGGTCACTAAATTACACCAAAACAGCCTAATGACAAAAATTTTCCCTCATAATAGGGTGATTTATTCACTAGCTTATCCACTGAATTGTTGGCTTTATCTTGTATTTAAAAAAAATAATAAAAATTAGGAATCCTCTTTTTCTCTCTTTGTAAGTAGTCTTGACAGATGTGGGGTTTCTTTCCTCCTATTGTTTCTGGTGATTTTTTTCAGACTGGGAGGAGATGCTCACAGGTTTAGCTGCAGTGCAAAGAAAACACAGCAGCCTCCCCTCAAGTAGGTTGCTAAATCTGCTGCCTGCTTTCCTGTCAGTCTTCCCCTTAAAAAAGCTCAATTTGTGGCCTGTCAGCTCTGGAAAATTTGCATTAATTAATGACATGTTTTGCATGGTAATAGGCAATTGCCCACAGCAGGATTGAATCCCTGTGTGGTGCTCTCAGCATTCCCTTCCATGTAAACAGGGAGATCCTTGTATCCATCAAAAATGCTGACTTGCTGTCAGGAGACTGCTGACTTTCTGTTGTTTGTTTATTTTTTTTTTTTTTTTCTCCAAGAGGTTCCTTACTTCCTGGACAAGTCAATGAGTTTTCTTTGGGACAGAAGCCAGTTGCATGTGCCCAGGGTAAATCAAGGGAAGGATTACTGCCCAGAAAGAGGATTCTTGCCTGGTTTGTTTTTTTTTTTTGTTTTTTTTTTTTCTGCATAGTGCTAAACAGAATGAGTTTCGAGGGCAGTTTAGTTCAGGATAGGATCTGTAGAGTTTTGCAGAAGGGGAGTTGAGCACTTTTCCAGCTGCTCTGAGCTGTGGATTAAGCACCTGGCCTGGCTCCAGCCAGGCTCTGATCTCAGTGCAGTGGGGATGAATTTCCCTTGCCCTGTGGCACGTGTCCTGCTCCTCCACGGAGCAGCCACTGGGATAAATCACGGATCTTGGGGTGGTATCCCATCTCCTCACCCTTCTCTTTTCCTGCTTCCAGGATCGTGAGTGTGAAGGAGACCCGGCTGACCAGTCTGATGGCAAATTTCTTGGTGGGGCTGTCTCTGCTGCTCCTGCCCTTCCCTCTGCAGTGGATCCCAAAGCCGGTGCTCTTCGGCCTCTTCCTCTACATCGCCCTCACCTCCATTGATGGCAACCAGCTCTTTGAAAGGGTGGCTCTGCTGCTCAAGGAACAGGTACCTGCAGCTGTGTTTGCAGCCTGAGCGCACAGCTCTTCAAATTGTTGCTCTCTCAGTGTGGGATTTTTATTTTTTTTTTTTTGAGGATTTTTTTGGGAGTTTTAAATCTCCCTGTGCTGTCGTGTCATCTGCAAAGTACATGCATTTAACAAAAGTAATAATATAAAATATAAAAAGCACAACATCAGGAAATTATGATCTTTGATTTCCCCAGCAAAGCTTCAGGCAGGTAATTTTTTGGATGCTGTTTTACACTTTCATTTTGTGTGAAATACCACAAGATGGGATTTTAAACTCAAAATGAAATTACTTGTGTTATTGAAACCTCTCTGATGTGGGCTGAAAACAAACCTGGGAGATGTTTTTTTTTTTTTTTAAATCTGTCTCTGTTAGAGGTGCTAAAAAGGTGTTGTTTGGCAGTGTAGGTGGTACCTGGAGCAATCTCCAGCTCACCTTCTCTTATGTAACAAGGGTTTAATAAGCCCAACATTTGGCTCTGCATCTCTGCTAATCTGTCTTGATCTCCAGTATTACATGCCAGAGGTTAAAACTGAATTTTGGGTAAAGATTACATTTGTCATGTCATTTTTTGAATGAGGGTTGAACAGCTACTGATCTATGTCACTTATTACTTCTGGTTTTAGTAGGAATTATGTGGGGAATTTTCCAGGTTTTGGCGTGGAAAATTAAAAAGTATTCTCAAATACAGAAAACTCCCTTTTGTGGAAACCTTTTAATGAGTCATGGCACAATCTGAAAGCCACTGAGGCTGAGCTGGTGCCAGCAGACAGTCACTCACCCTCTTCATTGATGTATAGACAGTGAGTCAAAGCCTCTGTTCAGACATGAGCAAGGAACTGTCAAAAGAAACCACCATATTTAGCTTATTAATGTCATTTTTTTCCTCCTTATTTCTCAAAAATGGGTGGCTTATAGGAGCTGAGAAAATCCCCACAGTCTGAGCACAGCCTCTTCCTGCACTTTTCCTCATCTCTTGGTCTTTCCCTAATGGGGTTCAGCCAAGAGATGGGAGCACCAGGGGCAAGCCTGGAGCCTTGGAAGGCTCTAAAATAATGAGGAGCTGGGTGTCAGGTGGAGGAAGCGTGGACAGGAGCAACACCTGGATGCATCTGCTCTCCTTCCCCCTGCACATCCCCACAGGCACCTCTGGCTGTGGAGCCCTGACAATGCCAGTCCTCCTCAGGGAATCTCATTACTGCACTTCCCAAGATACTGCATTGCACTCCAGATATTCCCAGAGGCAGTCGTGGCCCTGAGGAGTGTCCTGTCTTGTCTCCAGCTCTCAGTGCCCAGTCATTCTCTTGGTCTTGCTGCCAGTGCTGTGGTTTAAGGCACTGGAATTAACCCTACAAATCCCATGTTCAGCTGCTGAACCTTTTAAGGATTCTGATGCTGATGCATTGCTTGTACAAACTGATGATTTCCTTCAAATCCTGGTGTCCCAAAGCCCCATTCTGCTGTCACAAGTCCAGGTCCCTGCATGTCTAACTGGGGTTCTTCTCTTCCCAGACTGCTTATCCTCCGACCCATTACATCCGCAGAGTTCCCCAGAGGAAGATCCACTATTTCACAGGCCTGCAGGTCCTGCAGCTCCTCATCCTCTGTGGCTTTGGAATGTCACCCCTGCCTTACATGAAGATGATCTTCCCCCTCATCATGATAGGGATGATCCCCATCAGGTAGGAAGCTTGGCTGTCTTCTTTTCCCTGTCTCCCATGCCTCGTTTTTTTGTTGTTTTTTTTAATCCAGTCCATCAGACTTGGATTACTGGAAGTCTGAGGAGAGGAGAAACTGGGAGCTGGGCTTGTGTAGTCTAGAGGAGAGGGAGAGGGAGAGGGAGAGGGAGAGGAGAGGAGAGATCTCACCAATCCATATAAATATCTCCAGGATGGTGCCAGACTTTTTCCAATGGTGTCCGGTGACAGGACAAGGATAAAGGCCACCAACTAAAACACAAGAAGTTTCACCTCAACTGAGGAAGAGCTTCTTTATGTTGAGGGTGACAGAGCACTGGAACAGCTGCCCAAGGGAGGCCATGGAATCTCCTTCTCTGGAGACATTTCAAACCCACCTGGACACATCCCTGTGTCACCTGCTCCAGGGGGATTGGACTGGGTGATCTCCAGAGGTCCCTTCCAATCCCAACTATTGCATGAAGTGTGAGTGGTTCAGGAGGGTTTTCTGCATTTTCCAGACTAACCAGCTCCTGGAAGTGGGTAATGAAGAGGGTTGGTTTGACCAGCTGTTCAGGCCTGAGGAGGAATCAGGATTTCACTGCTGCTGGGAGTTGTGCAGAGGGTTCTGGGCTGGCAAGTGCTTTTCTTCCAGCTTCCCAGGAGGCAAGAACTCCAAAACCTCTGCTTTTTTTTTTTTTTTTTTTTGGAGAGATGTGAGATGCCTGATCTTCCTGAGAAGCCATAGCCCAAACCTGTAGGTGGTATTTGATACTTTTCCTTATCACTCTGCAATTTGATTTCCTCAGGCCAGTGCTCACAGCAGAGCTGGAAGCTTTTCCTAAGAGGAATCCTTACCTCTTATCCAGTGCTGTGGTGACCTCACAGACCTCCTGCACTGCTGGGTGCCCCTGTCAATGATCACTTGGGTGAAACTGGCCATGTTTAGACTTAAAATATATGTTTAAAGCTGGGACTCCACAATATCCTACAAGCTTGAGAGAGAATCCTTAAGAAATTGGACTAATTTCTTCCTTAGGGTTCATTAGCAGCCACTGCCCATCATTCTCCAGTTAAATCATTCATGCTCTGAGTCCTTTGGATATAATGAGAGGCCATAATAAGATCTTAGAAGGAACAAATCAAGTTTCCAGTCCACTTGATTATTTTTAGGCCAGCATGGTACCAGTGGTATCTGCTGGACTTTGAGCTTGAAGTCCCAGAGCTTTTCCCTCTGATCCCAAAGTTCAGGACTACCAATTTGCTAATCTGCATCACCTGCTGTGGTGTTTTCCTTGGCTGATAAAGATGGGTCCAGTCCTTCCTGAAACAAAAGCAAATGTCAGAGCTACCGTGGCTTTCAACAGGATCATGCAGGAGCCATTTGGGCTAGATTTTATAAGATAAACAGGTTTGGAGAACACAGAAATTATTGTTCCTGTGGCAGTAATGCCTCACCTGCCCTTCACACTGGTGGCACTTGAGGTGCCTGGATGAGTGGCTGGTAAATATTTCTGCTGTGAGTAGTGCTGCATGAGTGGCTCTTGTGGGAATCACAGCTTTGCACACAGGGCAGCTCAGTGCAGAACAGAAAACGGGGGGGCACACTCAGCCAAGTTCAGGTATTGGACATGGAATAGAAAACTCAATTAGTGTGGAGAGAATGCAGTCAAAAAAACCTGATCTTGTACTGAGAGCTAGATACTAATATGCAAGTATATCTTCTTTTCAGTAAATAAGGTGCTGTTACTTTATACCCTCTGTGTTGCTAACTCATTTCTCTTTCCAGGGCAGTTTTTTCCCAGCAGCTGGATAATCAGCCCTGCTGCCAAGGGGAAGATGCTGCTGCCTGGCACAGCGTGGAAATTTGCCCTTGGCTTTCCTTCCTCTGATTTCTTTTGCCTTCATGTAGTTTCTGTGGCCTCCAGCCAAGAAGACAGCACCATGATCCATGAGCCCTGTAGTTAATGACTTTTTCCCAAAGATTTGTCACTCTAAATAGATGAGGCAGTTGAAGAAATTTAATATATTTTCTCCCTTTTTTTTTATTATTTTTGAGAAGTGAAGGGAAAAAGAGGAGATGGGACAGTAGCCAGGGGGCAAATTCCAGAATCAAACAGAAATGAGTGAGGCATGGCTTGGTGTCCCATCCAAAACACCAGCCACGTCCCAAAGCCACATTTCCATCCATCCAACAGCTTTTAGAAACATGATTTGTGTTGTTAATACTGAGGGATCACTGGTGTGGTCTTAGACAGATACTGAGAAGCCACTGAAATCCATTACTGCAGTGGGAAGCAGCCTGCTGGAAGAAAACCTGATCTCTTTGGGTATTCCCAGTTCCTGGCTCAGATTCAGAACTTTGGGATGATGAGTTTTTGGTTGCCCACAGAAGAATCTTCTCTCCAAGTTGTCTCTTGTATGGGCTCTCAAGCTTTTTGTTCTATGCTGGATCTATTTAATGAGATCCTGGTATTTCTCATTAATAAGTGATGTTTGGAATCTCCTGCTCAGCTGTTGAAACCTGAAACTGATTTTTTTTTTTTTTTGGTGCTTTATGAGTTATTTTAGCACCTGAAGAGTCGCTTCCTTGTTAAACAAGGGGAAATGTCACGTAAATGTGCACTGGCATTTACAAGAGCAACTTCACAGCGCCTTTCTAAGCCAAATACATTAATTTGCGAGGATGTTCTTGCAAAAAAATCAAATTTCAATATTTTTTTTAAGTAAGGGAATCTCTGTCTGCACGTGGAGAAGCCAGACACCAGGTCGAGATGGTCTTGTTTGGAGTCACGGCTCTTCACCTTTGTATTTTTGTCACCCTGGGGACTCGGTGGTGACAGAGATTTAGGAGAGTGACGTTCCTCCTGCGAGGATGAGGATGTTACAGCTGAAAGGAGGAGGCTCTTCCAGAGGGAAGTTCCTCCTTTGCTGTTCCTATGGACACTATGTTTGCTTGCAGGATTGGTTGGTTTTGCTCTCCCTCACTTCGTGTCCCCCTCAGCTGGGTGAATTTCACGGCCAAACTCACCTGGGAGCTTTGGGGCAGAGAGAAAAACGCTGCATAAAGCAGGACTGAGTCCCTGTCTCTGCTCTGCCTTAGGTACAACCTGCTCCCGAGGATCATCGAGGCCAAGTACCTGGATGCCATGGATGCAGAGTACTGAAGGCAGCAGGGACAACTCCTTTGGGGCTGGAAAAGGCGTGGGACCATCTCCTGCAGTTTTCTTTCACCACTTTCTTCGTGCTCTGACGTTGGCAATGCACTCCTGGCACAGCTCCACGGGGCCTGTGCCAGACCAAGGGAGCCTTGGACTTGAGAGGACGATGCTCTCTGGAGCTGTGAGGCGAACAAGCTTTATGGAAAATGCTACTTTCCACATCCCCAACCACACAAACCCCAAAGATCAGCCTGGCTGCACGGTTGGAGCATCCAGAGTTGTCCTGTGTTCCCTTGTTTGAGGGTGGGGGGGGTTTTTGTAATGCACCACATCCTTCTCTTCCCCAACACTAAGAACAGCAACTGACCCTTGTTTTATAGAATGACAGCCCTGTCCTGGCCTTCGAATCCAATTCCCTGTGCACCCAGCATTCCCAAAGTGGTGTTCTGGGTGGGATGGCCTCCTGCTAAACCACTCATGTCAGGAGAGATGGTAGCTGTTTTCTCAGATTAATGGGTTTGGAAACAGTTGCAGTGTGTTCTGCTACAACCCACGGCTTTGGATGAATTTTTAATTCCTGCAAATGAGCTGGGAACATTCAGGGGCTGGGCTCGCACTGCCCTGTGGATGAAACCCCTTCTGGGTTTGAGCTGTTTGGGCATTAGTTTGGATCTTTCTCCCATTTCTCCTGGGTAATCAAACACAGAATTGTAGGTTTTGCACAACTGCAGCATTTTTTGCTTGCACCCAGAGGGCAGTTGTGTCGAGGTTGCATATACATATGTACAGTAGTGCCTATGTGTACATATATACATATGGAGTTGTGTATATATTTTGCATAGATATACAAATAGGCCTGGTTCTTTCTAAATTCACAAGTGTTTTGTGCAGTCAGTGTTACCCACCATGTCCTGACCATATACTTGTTCTCTGCTTCAGTGCTGCTTTTTCTCATTTGAGATATGGTCACTTTTATTCCTTTGGAAGCTGCTCAGTTACTGGTTTTGTTCACGTGTTGCTTTATTCAAGGTGTTTTCGTTGCTTTCTCCTTCCTGTGGCTTGAGATCCTTCATCATTCTGTCTCGAGGCTCCAACATGTGAATTTTTCATTTAATTTTGATGTACAGAATGCAATGAAAGTTTTCCTCTTTTCACCTAATCAATACTTACTTGTTGGTCATTTCATTGTTTCTGTTGTGTAGCTGATTTCCAGTTTCCCCCCAGACCTTATATTATATTTCTGGATGAATCTTAACTTCTGCTGTCTTTTATATTTCAGTTTATTTAATTTTGCTTGTACTATGGTCAGTTTTCTTCTTGGAGTACTGTGAAACAAGCTGCCCTTTAGTTCAGTGCTTGGCACATCACAGGTCACAGCTAAAAATGTTCAGAAAATTGTAGGCCTCGGTGATGAACTTTCAAAAGAGTAGAAATGAGGGAAGAAGAGGAATGTAAAATATGAATTAATCAGCACAGAGAAGTGCTTCTTACCAGTTACTTGCCCAGTAGATGGTGCAGAGTTTTCTTTTCCTCCCACCCCAGCATGGTGAGGGAGACCAACCCAGCCATGAGGGAGGAAGGCTTTGGGTGCAAAGCTCCTGTGCTGACACTAAGCCAGGCTCAAGCCACTGCAAATTTGGTGTATTTGCACTAAAGATCAGAAGGTATTTAATCTTTGTGGAGCTGCCCACAGCTCTTGATCACGTGTGCAGAACTAATGTTTTCATTTTCTTACTAAACCCTTTGTATTGAGACTCGAGGGAGGAGAGCAGCCAGAGTTCCTACATCCATGGTTTTATATCCCTGAGGGAATTGTAGGGGAAACCCTTCAGCTTAGCAAGCAGAACAGTGTCACAGATAGCAAAACCACAACTTTCACGTGGCACCAAGCTGGTGTGAGGAGTCTCGGGGTCGAGGTGACCACCCCAGGGCATCAAGGCAGGGAATTTGGCTTTCAGCAGCCTCGGGGGCAGCAGGGTTGGCTCCTGCCACGTCTGGCAAGAGCAGGTACAAACCTGAGCGTGGTTTCTGACCACTTTCCCCAAGATTCCCTGGCTTTTGAGTCGTTTCTGTGGCAGGATCACTCGGAGCTCTTAGCCAGGGTGGCATGTAGGAACAGGGGCAGACAGGATTTCAGAGGTGGCAGAACTCTGCCTGATCTTCAGTCAACAGCAAAAGGGCAGGTGACAGCCAGCAGTTCAGGACCTGCTGGAAGCCATGGAGTGCAGAGGGCTGCTGAGGCTGAAATAACACGTTTTTCCCACAGATGTCAAAAGATTTCAGCAAAGCTGCAATCAGAGGTGTCATCCTCTGGCTGAGTAAAGCTGTAACATGCACGTGTCCTGTGGGTGAATTCCTGGTGTCTCCACAGGAGGAAGTCACCTTGTGGGGTGGTTTAAGTGATGTTTTGGGTGCTGTGGCTGGAGGAAGGACAGGATGTGCCCAAGGGAACGTGGCTTTGGTGCTCTTTGAGGCTCTGGGTGGGAATTCCTCAGGCACAGAGCCATAGTGAGGTAGACTGGCCTGCAGTTCTTGCCAGATGAAATAGTTTTGAGTTGCACCATCCATCCCCTACTTAGAAGGGCCGGAAATGTCCCCATTTGAAGTCTTTTTGAAAGATCAATTCCAGAGAGTGTCAAATGTTGCAGAGAGAATTTAAAATCCAGGCAGCAGGGAGGGTTAAATATCCACCACAACTCTTGTTTATGTCTTTTATTTTCCTTCACCGGTGTGACTTCAGTGTTTGTATTCTCTTTGTAGCATCAGTAGGATTCTGTTCTGCAGGGTTTTTTGTTCTTACAGAAGTCAGGGGCCAAAGAATAGACTGATGGGAAATCAGCACAGCTTGATTGGGGGGAAAAAAGGCTGTGCTGGATTGGTTGAGCATTTGGACCTATGTCTCAAAGTTTGGGTAGGAGGGAGATGTGAGACTCGAGGCCTCTTGTGTCAGAAGGGGTTTTCATGATCCTGCAGAGGATTTGTTTTATTTTTACATGCCTTTTCTCTTCTTGTTTGCTTCTGGTTTTGCTGATTTAAGTGCAGGCGTTTCCAGGAAGTAGCTGACTAGGGAAGGAGGGTTTGTTCAGAGTTGATTGAGCACTTTAATACTTCTGTGAAGGTTTAAGACAATTAGAATGTAAAAGAAGTTTTATTATAAGCTCTTTATATACGCACAATGCTCTGTATAACTGTTGCCAAAGAACTGAGTCTGAAAGGTGTCAAGAGGTGTTGGGCGAGTCCGTGGGGTTCACCTGGCATTGCAAGGTAGGGAAAAGCTTCTGAAACGAGTGGATTTTGGAAGTTGCCATTTGACAGCTGCCACAACGATCAGAAACTGGGGATAGAATAAAATTCTACTCTCAAACTTGTAGTTTTTGATCCTTGTGTTGAATGTAGGAGCTAGAAGTGAGCTTGACAATTAAAATTGGATTTGTACCTGACTGGCTTTGTTGGTCTGAGACTTTATTTTGTTGCTTTTGAAGACGTCCTTGACGTGCTGCATGTGGGATTTGATGTGTTTGTCCATGTAAATGAAGGGAAATTGGTGAAAAGGTGGAACTTGCAGAACAAGCAGTGCAGCACTTTTGGGATTGTTTAGGAAGTGCAGCTGACAACTTCCCTGCAACAACCCCAAGCTCCCTGGCACCGACATTTGAAGTTATCTAAGAAATGTCAAGCTCTGCTTGGACGTGCATCAGTGCTGCCAAAGGATGGGGATGGAGTAAAGGGGTTCAGCTGCTTTGGCTCAGAGCTGCTGCTGGTGAAGTGGTCCAAGATGAGCCCCAGGACTTCTTGAGCCCCAGGATGAGCTTCCTGATGGTCCAGGGAACTGGGATGCTCTGGAAAGAAACAGGGTAGATGGCCACACTTATGCACAGTTGTAGGTTCTTCCCCAAAATTCCACATCCCCAGCTGTGCCCAGAGACTGAGACTTTGCAAACTTCTGCTCGTGGCTTTTGGCTGCTTTAGGAGCTGCTGCTGGACTGGGCTCTGTGGACCCTCCTGGGAGGAGCAGGAAGTTCCCCCAAAGTTGGAGAGAATGTTTGGAGGTGGGAGGAAAGGGGTTGGTTTGGGGTTTTTTTTTGTGGAGCTCTCAGCACAAGAAAGGGACCTGAGATGTCACATCACCAAAAGCAGCTCCTGTTTTCCAGTGTGTCCCACCAGGCATCCACACCATCATTGTCATGTTCATGTTATTCCTTTCCAACCTTTTTTAATTGTTTGTTGCATTCTGAATCTGCCCTTTGTGGGGTTTCTACCTGCCTGGAATGCTGATGGGCAGAGCCAGGGGTGGCTCGAGCACTTCTGTTGTGTCTGTTCTCCCAAAACTCAGTGCAAGCTGTTTGCTGTCATCTCCTGACCCAGCTCTGCTTTCCCAGCCCATTCTAGAAGCTGGCTCTGGAATTTCCACTGTGGAAATGCCCAGGTGCTGGGAGAGAATTTTTCCTGGAGAACCTGAGCCTGTGTCTGGCAGTGGCTGCTCCTTGGGGCTCCTTTGCCACATGAGCAATGATGAAGAATTCATAAGTGTCCAGCAGTTGTCCCCATCCCTTCGGAAATCTCCTTTATTACCCCTGTTCCAGTTGGGATATCCTCCTTTCATCTGCCAAGCTTCCAAAACAACCTAAATAGACATAATAGGATGGAGCTGGGTTGTTTTCTGTATTGAGGCCTGTGAATGTTAGAAGAGAATCATCTCTAATTGTTTTCCTGTCTAATGAAAGCACTGAAGGACCAAACCCTGCCCATTCCACTCGTAGCTGCAGCACTGCTTGCAAAGAGCAAACCCTGAACGTTGTGGACAGAGCAGAGGGGAGGGAGTTGTTGCAGTACAAGCTTTAGAATCACAAATTAGCACTTTCCTCTTTGGCTTTTGGGTGTTTTCCTTTCACACTTCCCTGGCTGTGTCTTTCTTTGCCTTGTACAAAATGCTGCATGAGCTCGGATTGCTTGGCTCTGCTCTGATGTGACATTAAATATTGAAGAGCCTGTCCTGGGGGAGCTGCTGCCTTCTGCTCCCCATCTGCCTCTCCTGCAAAGAGCTGCTCACTTGGAGAGTCTGCTCTTCATCCATGAGACAAATACCTGCTGCTGCATGAGCAGTGCCCCTTACTCAGCCACAGAAGGGGAGCAAAACGCAAAGAGTTGGGAAAAAACAGCTTGAAAATAAAGTCTCTCCCTCCTGATCTGAGTGATGCTGGCACTCCTTAGCACGTGGGGAGAGGCAGGAGCTCTGCAGCAGTGGGGTGTTTGTGATGTGATCAGGGGCTGCAGGAAATCCTCCCATCAAATTCAACACTAGGGGATTGATTGCAGTGCCGGGGAGGCTTTTGGGGGGGCTGGGAGAATTTCTCATCTTCCCAGCAGCAACAATTGGTGTCTTGGAACGCTTGTCTTAGGTGAGTTTTCCATGGCTGGATGAGCTGGGTGGTGCTGCAGTGTCTGGGAGGGAGATCAGGGGTGGCTGGAGCAGAAGGTGCAGCCCCGGGTGCCCTGAGCATCCCCAGTGCTGGGGGTGAGCTCTTTGATGTGAGTGATGGAGCTCGGAACGTGTCCCCTCCTGGCTGGAGCTGCTTCCCCTGGGAGCTCTGCTGGCGCCTCTGCTGTTCAAAGCATCACATTTCTCAAATTTGGGACCAGTGCCACTGATTTCAAATAGCACCTCCAGGGGAGTGCCAGTCTGCTTGAGCAGGATTTTATGGGATTCAGGAATGGGTTGGGGTTGGAAGGGACCCTAAATCCCATCTCATTCCACCCCCTTCAGGGCAGAGACACCTTCCACTGTCCCAGGTTGCTCCAAGCCCCATCCAGCCTGGCCTTGGACACTTCCAGGGATCCAGGGGCAGCCACAGCTTCTCTGGGCACCCTGTGCCAGGACCTGCCCACCCTCACAGGGAACAATTCCTTCCCAATATCCCATCAATCCCTGCCCTCTGGCAGTGGGAAGCCATTCCCTGTGTCCTGTCCCTCCAGGCTCTTCACTGCAGAGCTTCCCTTGCCTGCCCAGGTGTTGGCAGCTCCCTCCCATCTCCACCATTTCTGATATTAAAGAGTAATTATGATCCTGGCATTTAGTGGCCAAGTCAGGAAGCTGCAGCCCCTGGGATGTGTTGGATGTGTCCACTTGGAGCTGGGCTGTGCTCTGAGGTGCCCAGCAGGTCCAAGTGCATCTATTCCCATGGGAGAAAGAATGATCCAGCTGCAAAGCAGAGCAGCCACTGGGGAGAGAGTGAGGAGCTGCTGATTGACCCTGGGAGGGTTTGGCCTGTGGTGTCTGGTGGGGCCACACGGGTTTCATCAGGGACTGAGGGCTCTGCTGGTTTTGGAGGTGTTTATCCCCTCCTTTCCCTGTCCTCTCTGTTGGTGTTTGCACCTGACTCAATGATCCTCACGGGTCCCTTCAAAGTCGGGACGTTCCATGATCCTATGAGATGTTACCCCAGAAAACAGGAGTTTTCTTGCTAAAAACTGCAACAGTTCAGCAGCTACAAACCCCCTAAACTTTATCCAAGCTACACCCTCAAATTAATGCAAACCAACCCCTTCTCCATGATCTCACCTGAGAAAGGCGTATCCTAAACATATAAATATCTTAAATACTCCCCCCTTTTCCCCTCCTGCTTTCCCTGGGGGAAGTGTAAATGCAGGATAAGCCCTGTCTAAGAAGATAAACCTTCCAGGGGCAGATCCAGCTCATCTCCCTTTCCCTGCAGTGTAGGGTGGATTTCCAGTGATGTGTAACAGTGCTGGGTTTATTTCCCCCCATGATGTGTAACTGGTTAAATCCTTCTCCCTTTGTCCCATGATTCTCAGACAGGATTTTAAGTGAGGGAGATCCCTGTCCAGGGATTTCTGGCCCATAGACAATGCTAAAGAGGCTCTCCCAGCACATGTCCCTGATCTGGTGTTGATTTTTCCAGTGAAGGATTTATTTTGATAAGAGTTGCTTGGGGAGGAGAGGGAGAGGGAATTCTTTGGTTGTATGAGGGAGTTCTGTGTTTAAAATGGAAATAAAAAAGAAATATGCTGTTTATATATCTCTACTTTTTGCCCAATCCCTGTCTTTTCTTTAATCTGAAGTTCCCAGCACAGTCTGGGTTTCTCTCCCAGTGCTGAGGGTGTTTCTCTGGGGACTGGGGATATTTGTGCAATCCCCAGCACTTGGAGGATTTGAGCATCTCAGCTGTGACTGTGAGAGAACATGTCTGATACATGAGAGCCTGGGGAGCCAAAAAATGGATTATTTCATCATTTAATGGGGAATAACTCCACCTTTGACCTGATTTGGTGAACTGAGAGCATCTGGAGGTGGCTCTGACTTCCTTGGCATCACCCAAACCAGAGATGAACCCAAATCCTGGTGAATGTTGTCATTGACGAACCTGGGAATGAGCCTCTTCTCCAAGGAGTGGATTTGTTAGCTGCCACAGGATCCAGGCTTGGATCCAGCATCCAGTTGCCCTCCAATCTCCTTTAACTCAAGGATCCTGAAGCAGCTCATGAGGACAGGAGGTTGAGGTGAGGCTGGGAATGGCTGTGTGTGTCTCAGAGCAGGATCTGGGACAAACCAGAGCCTGCAAACTTGTCCCTGATCTCCAGCTTCTGCATCTCCCCACGTTCCATGGGATTCCTTCTCCAGCTCTGGCCTTCATCAGCATGAGCTGTCCTAAAACACCGCCTCATATAAATCTATGTATTAAAAAAATCCCAATTCATAAGTGGACTGAATCCCAGGAAAAGTGGGAGCAGTTTGGGTGGTGTTAATTTAGGGGTTTGCCTCTGATTTTTGGGATGGGAGACGCTCCCTGCTCTGCCATGGGGATTGCTGGGATGTGCCAGGAGCAGAGCACTGAACCTGTCCCAACCCAGGGCTGCTCCCTCCTTCCTGCACAGGCTGGAAAGTCCCAAAACAGGACAGAAAAATCTGTGAGAAGTGGTTGTGCTCAAACAGAGCCTCTGGGAGATGTGGGGATCTTGCAGATCCCTGGGGATGGATGCTGAGCAGCAGGCAGGAGGTGGGAGGGAGGTGCTTGGCACCTTCTGGATGTCACTGCATGGATTTCTTTTGGATGAGCCCCTGTTCAGAGCAGATTTTATACAGATATTGCTTTAAATGTCGGCGGCATTTGGTGCAGAGCTGGGGAGGGTCGGGGTTGGGTTTGATGTGTTTCCCTCACATTGCCCTTCCTTCCCCACCAGGACACAAGTGGTGCTCTGCCTGGAGCTTTGCAGAAGGCTTGAAATGTGAGGTGGCCAAAAATTTCATGGATGAACTGACCAAGGAAGAGCCAGGCCCCAGGAATATGATGTGTGGGTTTGCCCTGTGCCATGGAGGACATGGAAAAAAGGATTATTTAGGTTGGCTGAGTCTTCAAACTGATGATTTTGTCAGTAACTTTCCCTCCTCGATCTCCTGCTTTGGTTTAAACTGAAAAGGGAGCTGGAATATTCCTCCCTGCACTTCCCAGCCCTATAAAGAACTGAAATCTCCTCCTGGAGTGATCCAGGTGTGACAGGATCTGTCACAGTCCCCAGATATCCACGTGCCACTGCAGCAAAGCTGGGGAGAAGAAACGAGTCCTTCCCTGTCCCCTGAATTTTGGGGGGATGCAGAACCCAGAGATGGACCAGAAGAGAGAGCAGCAGAAATCCTGCAGTGTCAGCAGGGTTTGTTTTGTTTGTTTCTTTTGGCATTTTGTTGTTTGGTTGGTTTTTTTTTTTTTTTTTTTTGTTTTGTTTGATTAGGTTAGTTTTTTTGTTTGGTTGGGTTTTTGTTTTTTGGGTTTTTTTGTGTTTTTTATTTGTTTTTTTGTTGTTGGTTGGTTGGTTGGGTTTTTTGGGTTTTCTTTGTTTTGTTTTGTTTTGTTTTGTTTTGTTTGGTTGGGTTTTTTGTTTTGTTGTTTTTTGGGTTTTTTTCTTTTAAATGTTCGGGGTGGATTTTGTGTTTGTTTCTGGCCCTGCTGGCTTTCATCGGGGATTTGATGTGCTGAGAGCCGGTGCCATCTAGGGGACAGAGAAGAGAACAGGGAACGTGTTTCACTCCCAAACCTCCAAAACGTGCTCCAACCTCCCGAGAGCCTCATCCCAATCCCTCTCCATCACCTGGGCACCGAGTGTGGAGAACCCCGGGCTCAGAATGGGAAGATGGTGGGTGCAGGGCTTGACTCAAGCTCAACCAGCCCCAAATCCTGTGTGGAAAGCAGAAATCATGGATTGGTTTTGGTTGGAAGGACCTTAAACCCCTCTCATTCCATGGGCAGGGACACTTCCCACTGTCCCAGGTTGCTCCAAGCCCTGTCCAACCTGGCCTTGGACACTGCCAGGGGTTTTCCCTTCTGCCCAAAACCAGGGACCCAAAAAATATTGGCAGAGAAGGTTTTCATGGAGTGGTTTGCTCCAAAGGGGACAGAGCCCTGTGAGCTCCCTCCCTGCAGCTCGATGTCCCAGAGCAGCGTTCCCTCCTCCTGCTGCTCTCCACAGGGACCTGTCCTGCTCTCCTTTAGGAAAGGTTTGCCCAGGAGTGTTTGCTCTGCATCCCTGCTGGGGAGGACCCAGAGGTGTTATAGGATCACTGAATTATTTAGGATGGAAAAACTCCCTGAGATCATCCAGTCCAACCATTCCCCCACCACTGACCCACATCCCCAAGTGCCACATCCACACAGCTTTTGAATCCCTCCAGGGATGGGGACTCCAGCACTGCCCTGGGCAGCTGGGAAGGGCCGGACGCCCTTTCTGTGAAGAATTTTCTCTAAATATCCAATCTAAACCTCCCCTGGCACAACTTGAGGCTGTTCCCTCTCCTCCTGTCCCTGTTCCCTGGGAGCAGATCCCAAATCCCCCCTGGCTGTCCCCTCCTGTCAGGGAGTTGTGCAGAGCCACAAGGTCCCCCCTGATCCCCCTTTTCTCCAGGCTTTTCCCCAGGCACCAAAGGGGGGGGGGGGGGGGCCTCTCTCTTCTGGATAACTCTATCTGAGCCCCCCAAATAAACCTCTCATCTTACTGCACACACCTAAAAACAGCCTCTTCCCAAACCTTTGGAAAAGGTGGATGGAAGACCAGTAGGTGGAAAAGCTGCATTTTCATTACTTTGAATAAGTAAAATCACCAAAAAGAATCTGGCAAATGGGTGAATACAGCCTCGAACCAGAGCTGCAGGGCTGAGGGATTTTTGTTGGAGACTTCACCTAAATCATTTTTTCCCCCCCTCTTTTTCCTATTTCACTTTCTTGGGGTTTTTCCCTAATTTCATCAGCCTTCCCTCTCTGGAAATCCTTTTGGCACCCACCACAGGCAGCTTCAGGGTGGACAGGAGGAGCTGCAGCCAAAAGTTTTCTGTCAGGGGCTTCTCTTCCACCACCTCATCCCCAAATGTCCCTTCCAGCTCATCCCCATCTCCCCAGGGCAGTCCCAGCTGAGCAGGACATCGGGAGGAGCTGTGGCCACATCTGATGGAGAACAGAGACAACTCCTGAGAGCCCTCCCAGGTAACCAAAATTTGTAAATTTGGTGACTAAAAGCTGCCTGTTGTCTGGGCAGGCTCCAGCAGAGGGAGTGTGGCTGCACGGATCAGGATTAAAAAGCTCCTCTCTTCAGCAAATCCACCTTTTGGAGATGAATTATTAGGATGTCTCCTTTGGATGGCGTTTTCCCGTGACATTTCCAATTGCTGCCCACCTGCTCAAACAGCAAAACGCAATGAGAGCCTTTCAAAATAGCAGAAAAGTTTCATTTTATTATTTTGTTTTCTATTTTAGGCAGGACTGATAAGGGGGGAAAAAAAAACCACCCCCAAATCCTATATTGGAGTTTTAAATCATAGGTAAATCGTTAATTTACATCCCAGGGGGATAGGGTTGGACCACAAGGCAAGGGATTAATTTTCTGGGAGATCCAACCCTCTCTTGGGTACCACATTCCCACTTCTATCTTTCTTTTGTTTGCTGGGTGATTCCGGGGTGATGTTCCTTGATGATCATCAGGAGCTTTTTTTGGGAGAGCCTCAGAGGGAAAGCAGGAGATGCTCACGGAGAGAAGGGGATGAGATCTGGGTCACTAAAACACCTCCGTTTTTGTTATTCCTCATCACAGCCACGGGAGCAGCACCGTGGCAGCTGCAGGGAAGGTTTGGATACCCCAGACCGGCTCATCCCGAATTTCCCTGGAGGTAAAATCCACCCTTAGAGATGCTCCTTAAAAGGTGGGAGTCCCAAGGGATTAATTTAATCCATCTGGGCAGGGAGAAATGTCAGCATCTGTGCTACAGGGAATATTGCCTCGGGATTCTGGTCCTGGAAACACCGGGAAGTTCAGGACGTTGGAGTTAATGAGATTTCTCCGAATTTGCATATTAATAACTGCGCCTGTTACCTCGCCATTAGACTTAATAGGGTGTAATATTCACAATTAATTGTTAATAAAATAGCCCCTTCACGGCCATTTGTACATGAAAATGGAATAATAGATCTGGGCAGCTCCTTCCTGAAGTGCTGGGAGGACTTTGGTCACCCCTCCCCTGCTGCAGGTGCAATGGGAATTTTTTTATTATTATTTTATTTTATTATTATTTTATATTATTTCGTGTTTTCTGCTTCCTGGCTTTGTTTGGCATGGATAATCTCCCTTGGGGTTCACCCCACCTTGCTCCAGCACCACCCCTGCTCCTCCAAACCTGTGCTGTCCTCTCAGCCAAAGGCAGAAAGCTCTAGTGAGTGCTGAGCTCAGGCACGCTGGCCATTTCCTCCCCTAATTGCCATTAAATGCAATTAGTGCTTCCCAGCTCGCCCCAGAAGCAGTGTCTCAGCAAGGTCACCGTGGCCTGGGGCTGGAGAAATGCTGCACCAAGATTTTTTGCTAGAAGAAGAATAATTATTTTAATTATTTCTTCACATGAAAATTGGCATTTTCCCTTCTGTCCTCCCCAAAGTCAACCCAAGCAAAGAATGTCCCCTCTGGATGCTTGGTGAGTGTCCCATGAGCCGGGAGTCACTTTCTGCCCCTGTTTTTGCAGGAATTTCGCTGCTCCCCAAGTTATGAGAGCAGCTCATTACATTGGAAAAATGGGGGGAAGGTCCCCTCAAGGAGTTCCCAGACCTGCAGGAGGTCTGAAAGGGAAAAGCTGGAGGTTGCATCCTACAGAAATGGGGTAGGATGAGACAGAGTGGGGTAAAGTCTGCTCCCTGGAGCTCTTGCAGGATTTTGAGGCTCTGCCAAAAGTCCTGGAAAGCCAGAACAAAGAGCCCAGGAAGCTCCTCACTTCTAAAATCACCTTTTTTTTTTCTCCCTCCTTCCTCTTCTGCCAGGACATGAACTCGACCTCTGTGCGTGAACCAGCGAGAGGAAAAAATCCTTCCCTGTCTCTCCTTAGTGCACAGGAGCTCCTTGCCATGATGTTCTCCCAAAGGCAGCCTCCAGGGAAGCTGGAAAAAAATCTCCAGGGAAGTTGGAAAAACACCTCCAGCCTGTCCCCCACCCCCTATCCTTCCTCTATCCCCTCTCCCAGGGGTGGGAGCAGATCTGTGCCTCGGGCACAGATTGTTTCGCTGAAATTCTCCCGACATCTGGCCACAGACTGCCTGAGCCGGTCCTCAGGGGGTGTTTTCATCCTTGGCTGAATTTGTCTGGGTTTGGAGACTGCAGAATCCGGCGGTTCCCGCAGCAGGGAGTTCTGCAGATCCCCTTTTCCTCCCTGGAAATTCCGGGTGTATTTGGCAAATCTCAGTGAGCTCCCACTCCTCAAGCCGTGCAGGGTTTGTGCATCAACCTCATCCCACCTTGGCTCGTCACTGCACTGGAGGGGCTGGGAAAAAAAAAAAAAAACCAAAAAAACCAACCAAACAAACAAACAACAACAAAAAAAAAACCCACCTGTCACGGAAAAAAAGAAAAAAAAAATAAATCCCGAAGCTCTTCCAGCACGTCCTGGCCTGGCGAGGAAGCTATTTTCACCAGCCTCCCACACACGCTGCGATGCTCGAGCAGCAAAGGAGGAACCCCAGCGCTAAGCACAGCTTTAACAGCCCTGGTTTAGCTCACCGGCGCTTTCCTTGCGGATGCTTTTTTTTTTCCTTTTTTTTTTTTCTTTTTTTTTTCTATTTTTTTTTCCTTTTCGGGAACATCTGCCCCAAAAATCCCTAGGGATCGGTGCCGGCTCTGCCCGGAGGTAATAATGCAGTGTTTGGCATCACTGAGATTGCAAGGTGTTTTTCCCAGGCTCAGCCCTCCAGGCTGTCCCCTGGGTGTCCTGGGATGAGATTCCCACCTCGCTCCCGAATCGCCGGGCTCGGGAATCGCGAACAGCTCCACGGTGACGTCCCCGCACCTCTCCCCCATCCCGAGGGATGCAGGACGGCCCCGCACTGTCCATCCTCCCGGGAAGGCAGCAGAGGGGCTGAATTCCCGAGGGAATGACCTTGGGAACAACCAGTGTCGTAGATGCCTGTGCTTCGCATCTTCCACCCCGGGAGGAGCAAACTGTGACTGACATCTGCTGCCCTGGGTTGAAATATCAGAGTGATCCCAGCTCCAAAGTCCCCATGGAACATTTGGTGGGGAGGGAAGTGGATGTGGGTCTCTCCATGTTCTTTCCCCTTTGTGGTTTTTTTTTTGTTTGTTTGTTTTTGTTTTTTTTAATATATATAGTCTCGGTTTTGGAATGGTAATTTGATCTTTAAGGATCTGCCTCTCCCTGGCTGTTTGCTGCTCCTCAGCGTGGAGCTGAAGGAACACGAGACCCGCTACAGGCCAGGAGTGCTGGGGAAAAAAAAACAAAAAAAACCCAAAAAACCAAAAAAAAAAAAACAAAACAAAAAACACCGAACGAGAAAAGAACCCCTCTCCTGTAAAATAATCCTTAAAAAAAAAAAAATCATGGGGAAGGGCGCCTTTCCCTGTGCCTGCCCTACTTGCTGGGTTCCAGGCTGCTTCTCCTGCCTCTCAGCGCTCCATGGCATCTCCTCAACTTCCAGCCTTTCCCTCCAGATCCTCACACGCTCCCCGCTCCCTCCCATCGCTGCAGGATCCAGCCTGGACCCCCCCGCCCCGCTCTTTGCTCCTCCCTGGGGCTCCGAGGAGCCGGGGACCATCTGGGTCCGTGCCCGGCAGAGGCGAGGGGAGGGCGGTAGGAGGGACGGGCGAGGCGGGGAGGGGAGAAGGATGCTCCGGGGGTGGCTCTTTGCTTCCTCGCCTGCCCGGAGCTCGCAGGGGATCGCCTGGAGGATGTCTCACCCCCTCGGCACAGGTAACTCCGGGACCCACCCCCCCGCCCCATCGCCGCAGAATGGGGATGCTACAAAAAGGGAGGGAAGGAGCCGCAATCCGGCTTGGATTGAAACAAAACTTCCAGGGGGAAACGGGGTTTGAAACAAAACACCAACAAAAAATAAAGAGGATGCAGGTTTGTGCGGGATGCTCGGAGCATCCAGGGAGGTGAGCCCTGCCCTGAAGTTTCCTTGTGGACGGCTGGGAAATACTTGCAGGGGTGGAATCCCGCGGGTGGCTCTCCGAGCCTCTCTGCTGTGCGTGCTGGTGATGCTCAGGCTCCGGCACCGAGCTGGGATGCCTGGGCTGTGCGTGGTACCCTGGGATGCTGCATGCCGTAGATCCCGCATCCCGTGGCTACTGACAGCCCGTGCGTGGCCACCGCATGCCAGGAGCAGGGATTTGCGGTCCCGGCTTTGAAGTTTGCGTGTTCCACGGGCAGGGGATGCAGCCGGCGGGGGCTGTGCCCGCACTGGAGCTGTGGGCTCGCGGTGTCGCATCCGCTCCCACATCTACAGAGGAGGCTCTGCAAAGGATTAAATGTATGGATGCAGAGGAGAAGTGCAACGGCAGCAGGCACAGCTCGGCAGGGAAACGCGATCCACAATCCGTTCTGTCTCCTGGAAAAGCACATGGATGGTCAGGGAGATTGTTGCAGGCAGCCCGTGCTCCTTCCCAAGTGGAGAGCGGCTCCCTCCGAAGCATCCCCCGGCAAAACGCGTGTCCTTAAGGAGACTTGGGAAGCGTCTTCCTGCCGAGCACGTGAGATGCAGCCGCAGCTTTGGGGAGCTGAGAGGGGTGGAGGGGGGTGGTGACGGTGGGGGAGAGGATGAGAGGATATTCGATTTTCTTCGCCCTGTTTGCGACAAGATGTTCTGGTTTGTCACTGGAGGTGTCACTGCTGGGGGAGCGCTGGAGCATGCTGCTGAGGGCCAGCCCCAGGAGGCTTCTGGAGCAGCACCTTCTCTTGGTGGAGAGCACAGAGCAGCAGCAGCCAGCTCGGGAACCGCTCCCAAATCCATTCATGACTGAGGAACCTCCCGCCCCAGCCGAGCCCGAGCTGCCGCCCTCCAACCTCACCAACGCCACGGACTGCGGCGAGGAGATCCTGCTCTATGGGGACACCGAGAAGGTCGTCATCGGGGCCGTGCTCTCCATCATCATCCTCACCACCATCGCCGGCAACGGGCTGGTCATCATCTCCGTGTGCATCGTCAAGAAGCTCCGGCAGCCCTCCAACTACCTGGTGGTGTCCCTGGCCGCCGCTGACCTGTCGGTGGCCTTCGCTGTCATGCCCTTCGTCACCATCACGGACCTGGTGGGGGGCGAGTGGCTCTTTGGGAAGGTGTTTTGCAACGTGTTCATCGCCATGGATGTGATGTGCTGCACTGCCTCCATCATGACCTTGTGCATCATCAGCGTGGACAGGTAAGGCAGGGCCTGGCTCAGGTGGGCTCTGATATTTGGGGTGTTTGGGGAGCTTGAGGGCAGCTAGAATTGTGTTCCTGCTTGGATCGGTGCTCCAAGGTGGTTTTTTGTTGTTTCTTTTTTCTCCTCAAGTGATGAGGGTTTTCTATGGGAATGCAGTGCTTCATTCCCATTGCAAGAGCTGGGGGTTCAGGGTGTTTTCTCAAGTAACTTCCCTAAGTTACTTCCTTAGTCTTCCCCTTTTGGCAGCTCCTTCATGTTGTTCCTGGGGAACAGCACCTGACCTTCTCCATGGAAGGTGCCTGGGCCATGAAACAATTCAAGAAAGCAGGAAAAAAACCCAGATGCACTTTGGAAATCCAGGTTCCAGGGCTTCTGGAGCCTATCCTGCGGGATTCTCTGCTGTTCTCTGGACTCATGCCTTGGCTAAGGATGTCAGCAGCTCCCCACACCCCATCCCAAGATCCCAAACCCCTTTGGTTTAGCTCAGTGAACACATTTGTGAGGATTTGCTGGCTTCACCTCCCACACCTGGGGTTGGAAGAGAAAGGCTAAGCCTGCCTGGCAAAGTGGCCAGGCTTGGACAAGTCAGCACCTTGGTGGCTCTAATTTTAGCAGCTGCGTCATCGGGACCATGGTGCTGACGAGCCGGTGGCCGGGGCTGACGTGTGCTGGCATCTCGGGGGTCACTTTGGGCTGAGCCAGCACTGCTGGGCTGGGCTGCTTTGGGAGCAGCAGCTCAGGGAAGGGACACATCCCACATCTGAGATGTGCCCTTTCAGCTGTGCCACCTCCCTGGTCACCTCTGCAGGTGTGACAGCAGGTGACAAAGCAGAAAGGACAGAGAAAACCCTGCTGCTGCTTGACATCCTCCCCAGGGCACACCAGCAGCGAGTCCTGCTCCCGAAGCCTTCATCCCCACCATCCACTGCTCCCCTGGGAGCTGCAGATCCACAGCCCTGGGCAGCTCAGAGCTGCTGGGAGAGAGAAAAACCCCTGCCAGGCCACAGGCAAGGTTCAGCTCTTCTGCTGAACTTGCTTTCTTTTAATAATTTTCCTGTTGGGAAAAAAAAAAAAAAAAAAGAGCAGGTGTGCTCAGAGCTGGCAGGAGCCTGAATCTGTGAGAGGGAAAGGATGAAATGCAGGAATGGAAAGTGTCAGTGCTTCCTCCCGGTGGGAGAGGAGCAGGGAATTGGCTGCACACTAACTAGACTGGCTTTGCTTGAAAATTTCCTTCTCCTCCTTCTCCTTCTCCTTCTCCTTCTCCTTCTCCTTCTCCTTCTCCTTCTCCTTCTCCTTCTCCTTCTCCTTCTCCTTCTCCTTCTCCTTCTCCTTCTCCTTCTCCTTCTCCTTCTCCTTCTCCTTCTCCTTCTCCTTCTCCTTCTCCTTCTCCTTTTGCCTTGCCTTCTCTTTTCCTTTTCCCCCTTTCCCCCTTTTCCCTCTTTCCATTTTCTCTTTTTCCCTTTCCCCTTTCATTTTTCCAAGCATGTCAACAACTCTCCCCACCCCATCCGTACACCCCAAAAACCCAATACGTGCAATCCTTCTGTTTCCTTTTCTTTCCTTTTCCTTTCCTCCTTCCTCCCTTCCACTTTCCCTCCTCTTCCTCTTCCTCTTCCTCTTCCTCTTCCTCTTCCTCTTCCTCTTCCTCTTCCTCTTCCTCTTCCTCTCCCTCTTCCTCTCCCTCTTCCTCTTCCCATTTCCTTCCCCTCTTTTCCCAACCAACCAATCCCACCCCATCTCATCCCATTCCTTGGAGCAAGAATTTTCCAAAGACACACACACACAAATAGGAGAGATCTTTCCCCAAAAACCCTTGCCATGGATCCCACCTCTCCATCGTGTCCCTCCCCATCCAACATCGCCATGCTGGGGAGCAGATCCACATCCAAGGACAACGTGCAGGCAGATCCTGAGTTTGATCTCTCTTAGTCTTTCCTGGGAAGGAGACAGAGAAAAGCTGTGTCCCAGGAGGTTGTCAAAGAGCCTGAATTTTCTGTGCTTGTCCCTCATGTGCTGGCACAGGAGCTGCACCGTGATCAGTTTGCTCCCAGAACTTCATCCTCTCCTCACCACAGGCCTGATGGGGAAGTTGGGTGGTTGCAGGGCAGTTGCCTGGAATGTGTTTGCAGCTGGGAAAGGAGAAAAACTGCAAGGACTGAGCAGAGGGAAGGGACTGGATAGTCCCTCCCGTGGTGCCCACCCAGCTCTGGGTGGGAGGAAGGGCGACCTGCAAGTGCAGGGGGCTTGTGGGGTCAATCTGTGCTGGAGCTTGAGGAGGGAATGGGAATTACTGGGATGTCCTTTGGTGCACATTAGAGGAGGAGATGACTGGGATGCTGTCCTGCTGCTTTCCCCCTCAAGGATCCCCAGGAATGGGTTGGGAGTTTTGTGAATCATCCCAGGGCAGTGTCTCCAGCATCCTGTGCAGCATCACTGCTCCACATCCACCCAGCGCCCTCAGGCAGTGTGTGGAGATGGATTGAGGATCCCGGATCATGCCTGGATCTCCACTTCCCCCCTGAGCCTGGGATGGGCAGGATTTTTGGTTTGACTCTTCATGGAAACATCTCCAAAAGCACAATTCTCAATTCCTGTGCTGATACCAAAAAAAAAAAAAACCAAAAACAACCCAGAAGCTCAAGGGGAGCTGAGCTTGCAGAGTTCCTGAAAAACCTTCTCCAAAAGAGATGAAACTGTTATCTTAGTGAGGATCCAACCATGGGGACCACCTCTTCCTCCTGCCCTGTGAGGAAGAAGAGGAAAAGCCCTGGTTCTTCTCAGAAATAGAAATATTTCCTCTGGTTCTGTCCTGAATCCAACTTGGTCAGCACTGTCAGGCCTCTTCCTGCCAAGGAGGAGGCCCTGTTTTTATTGATGGCTGAAGTGTCCTCAATATTTCGCTTAGCTTAGATGGAAAAGCTACTTGGTTTGCCCAGGATGATGAGGACTATTAAAATGTAGGCTGCCGTTATTGATTATTAATGTCGAGGCTTCCTAAAAGCCTCTCGATTGAAGCTGGTAGAACTAATCTTGTCTGAAGCGAGATTTGATTGATTTCCTTTGAAATCAGAAAAGAAAAATGCTGGAAACATCCATCTTCCTCTTATATTTTCCTTATGTAAAAGCCTGCCAATGTTGCAGATTTTTTAATGTCACAAACCAAAAACAAACCAAAAGAAAAAAAAAAATCCCCGCTTTTGGCTGCTCAGCTTTGATGAAACTCTCCATAAAAATGCCAAGGAGCTGACAAAAGGAGCTCCCCAAAGCCCACACATCACTTCTGGCATTCCTGGTAGAGAAAAAACTCTCCATCCATTTCGCAGGCAGCTCTGCTGGGGCTCTCCCCTTTCCCTGGCAGGTATTTTCCACCCCAAATCAGATTACATGCCCCAAACTGGGGTCACCCTCAGTAAAAGGATGCCTCCCAAAAGACAGTGGGATGAAAACCACACAGCATTTTGCTGGATTGTCTTTCCCATGTCCTTCATCCAAATGTTTCCCAGGCTGGGTAGATCCCTGCTCTGTATCTGGGATGGATCCCTGGGATGCTCCAGCAGCTCTGACTTAGGGCATGTGCAGGTGTAGGAGCCTCCAGCTGCCTTTTGTTTCCTCCTCTCCTTTAGCAGGATGAGGCAGGAATGGCATCAGGTTGGAAATCAAGGAAAGAACTTATTTTGGCTGCAGATGGAATTTTACAACAAAGGGGTAAATTCCTTGTGGGGTCAAGGAAACCCTAATTCTGGGCTCGTTTGTCCTCCTGTGTGAGTGGGGATTCACCTTTTCCCAGTTCACCAGCTGCAGGATGGGGAAAAGGGCTCCTCAAAGAGGTTTGGGTGATTTTTATTATTTAACCCCTGCCATAATGATCCAACAGTTGAAGGGGGCCTAGAGGGAAGCCAGAAAGGGATTTTTCATCAGAGAATGTAAATACAGGACAAGGGCAGGGTTAGATGGGATATTGGGAAGGAATTATTCCCTGTGAAGGTGGGGAGGCCCTGGCACAGGGTGCCCAGAGAAGCTGTGGCTGCCCCTGGATCCCTGGCAGTGTCCAAGGTCAGGTTGGATGGGGCTTGGAGCAACCTGGGATAGTGGAAGGTGTCCCTGACCATGGCAGGGGTGGGAGTGGGTGGGATTTAAATCCCTCCCAACCCAGCCCAACCCAACCCAACCCAACCCAACCCAACCCATTCCATGATTCCTGTTGAGTGTAGAATAAACTCTCTGAATTGGCTCATCCATGGGGTTTGCTGGTGCAGCCCAGCCTGGGGCAGATCTCCCAGCCCACAGCCAAGGGGCTGCAGGATCTGCAGGATCAGGGATGTGGCAGGAATTTAATGGGATGTGTGGCTGCACCATCAGCTCAGCACGGCGGGAGCCCTGCAAATCCACACCAAGCACCCACAAATCCTGGGAATTGCCTTTTGTTACCTGATTACCCCTAAACTTGATTAGCAGCACGACACACGCACACAAAGACAAACTGGAAAAAAAAATTCAAAGGGAGAGGATTACACTCGAATTGCACAGCCTGTCAGTGGCACCTCGCCTCATGTAAACCCTGCCTTATTTTGAGGACTTCCTGCTGGCTTCAAAATTATTACAAAGACCTCAAAATGGCCCCATTTCCTCCAGCAGTGGCTGCAGGAGGCACCCGCAGATGAAATGTGTCAGCTTTGCCTGCTTGTTAAACCTTGTCACCGAGTGTTTTCCTCGCTTAGGGTGTAAATTCCTTGAAGTTTCAGCAAATCCCAGGCGGATCGTCTTCCAAAGAAACTGGGTAATAACATAAGAGAGGAGGGCACACAACACAGCAGGGATTTATTGATGAAGTTCTTGGCTTGGATATGTAGAGAGGTGATTTTTGGGGATGTTAATTTGGGAATTGCAAGAGCAGAGCAGGGTTTTCTCCCAGCCTGGCCCCATCAAGGGCCATCAGGAGAAGCTGTGGGTGGTCCATCCCTGCAAGTGTCCAGGTTGGATGGGCTTGGAGCCTCTTGGGATAGTGGAAGGTGTCCTTGCACATGGCAGGGGGTTGGAAATGGATAATCTTGAGGACTCCATCCAACCCAAACTATCGTGGAATTCTCGAACATAGATGGTCACAGAGAGTTTTGGTTGGTTCCTGTGACTAAGGCCAGCTTAAAAAAAAAAAAGAATACAGAGGAAAATAAGGAAAGAATAACTCGGTGAATGAATTCAAAACCATTTTATCAGGGAGGCAGGGGAGAAGACTTTAGTCTCTCAATTGATTTATCAGTCAGGAGGGAAGGAGAAATTAAATTTTTTTTGTATTTTATTTCCATCTTCTAATCTTGGGGGACGATCTGGAAAAGTGAAATAATCAGGGAAGAGAAAATCTCCTAACACGGTAAGCCTGTCAGGAAAAAAAAATTATACAGCGGAGGTAAAATTCTCCACAGATATTTTCTTTTTTTTTTTTTGTTCTGCTTTCAGCAGAAAGTGCTCATAGAGCTGCTGTTCTCACTGCCCCTCTGGAGTGACACTGCTTATCCAAGAACAATTAAGAGGTGATGTGTTCCTGCCTAAAAATTCCTGGCAGCAGGAAACTGGAATCAAAAAGGCTGTAACAGAACAGAAATCCATATGACTGGCTCAAGGTTTTTGCTGGATTGATTGGAGCTGAGTCGCAGGCAGATGTTTTCCAGGGGGAGCATTGGCTGATAGCAGCCAACTCCTCCCCAGATTTATTGCTTTACAATTCTAATTTACCAACAGCTGACACAATTTCTTTATCAAACAAACCCCTCCAATAAAAGTCAGGATGGTTCACGTTTACACCCCATGGCACAATGAGGAACTGATGGTGGGTGCAGCCTCCAGCTCCTTTCAGGCAAAATAATAAAGTAACTCCTAACCCAAGGGGCCAGGGTTGGGGAATCTGTGGGTCACCAGGTGTTTTTGGGATCTCTTTCTCCAAACTCCACTCATTTTCCTCTTGAGGGAGAGCTGGACTCCATCACTTCAGCAGCTACTGGCTGTGCAAGCGAGCAGATGGCTCCATCTCCTTGGGTCACTCCTATTTGAGATTCCAGAGGTCAGCAACTTTCAGGGAGTTGTGCAGAGGCACAAGGTCCCCCCTGATCCTCCTTTTCTCCAGGCTGAGTCCCTTTCCCAGCTCCCTCAGCTGCTCCTAGTGCTCCAGACCCTTCCCCAGCTCGGTTTCCTTCCTTGGACACTCTTCAGACCCTCAATGGCTTTTTTTTTTGTCGTGAGGGGCTCAAAAACTGTCCCCAAACAGCAACGTGCACTCTCCTGCTTGCAGGGCTCATCCAGACACATCTTTAAGTCTTCTCAAAGGCAAGATTATTTCTTGGTCTCCCAGGGCCATCTTAACTGCAGTTTGTATTTCTTCACCAACAAATAAGAGAAGGCTGTTGTGCTTCCCACTTCCACATTAAACACTGCTAGGAGTTATTTCTTTCATCTGGAATCAGTCCTGTTGAACATGAGTGGGCATCACTCACCCCACTCCTGGGTGTATCCTTGGGAAGGGCGACACTCTGGAGTGAGTTACGTGCCAGGGCTGGAAGCTGTTGCATGATCTCTGTACGGAATAGTTCTGGTGGAAAAATGAAATTCTTAAAGCATTTTTTATTCCTGAAAACTAAGCTTTTTAAAGCATTTTCATTCCCCAGGGGACCATGGAGAGTTTAGACTGCACTCATCACTTCAATGACAGCTGGTGTTATGGACTCCCCATCCCTGGAAGTGTTCAAGGCCAGGCTGGTCAGGGCTTGGAGCAACCTGAGATAGTGGAAGGTGTCCCTGCTCATGGCAGGGGCCTGGAATGGGATGGTCTTAAGGTCTTTCCAATCCAAACCTCTCTGTGATTCCACATGTGGGGTGATTGCAAGAAAGCGGGGAATAAATTGTGGTGTTTAGTCAAGAGATCACAGAACCAAAGAATCACAAGTTTGGAAGAGACCTTCAAGATCATTATGTCCAACCCATTCCCTAACCCCTCAAGTAAACCACAGCGCCGAGTGCCACATCCAATCTTTTTTAAACACATCCATGGATGGTGACTCCATCTCCCCGGGCAGAGCACTCCAGTACTTTATCACTCTTTCCATGAAAAACTTTTTCCTAATATCCAGTCTAATTTTCCCTTGATGCAACCTGAGGCTGTGTCCTCTTGTTCTGTGAGCTGCTGCCTGGAGAAAGAGACCAACCTCACCTGAGCACAGCCACCTTTCAGGGAGCTGTAGAGAGTGATAAGGTCACCTCTGAGTCTGCTTTACTCCAGGATAAACAACCCCAGCTCCCTCAGTCGTTCCTCATAGGATTTGTGTTCCAGAGCCCTCACCAGCCTCGTTGCCCTTCTCTGAACGCTCTGAACGCGCGATCACGTGCATGGGGAGATTTTCATTTGGTGAAAAATTGGTCCTCTGAGGGCCAAAATCCTCTCACAGCTGGTTAGGAGTGAAAACCACCCACCGGCACCCACTCCTAACCCCTGCCAACTCCTCCTCCCCGCAGGTACCTGGGCATCACGCGGCCGCTGACCTACCCCGTAAGGCAGAACGGGAAGCTGATGGCCAAGATGGTCTTCATCGTGTGGCTCCTGTCGGCCTCCATCACCCTCCCTCCGCTCTTTGGCTGGGCCCAGAACGTGACGGTGGAGCGGGTGTGCCTCATCAGCCAGGACTTCGGCTACACCGTCTACTCCACGGGCGTGGCCTTCTACATCCCCATGGCCGTCATGCTAGTGATGTACAGCCGCATCTACAAGGCGGCCAAGGTCAGTGCCGAGAAGCACCGCTTCATGAACTTCCCCAAGCACTACGAGGAGGAGGGCGTCTACTGCCTCGAGGCTTCCTCCAGCCGCGTCCACCACAGCTCCCGGCGCACCAAGGCCGTGGAGGAATGCGCCACGCTCTCCAAGCTGCTCCGGCAAGACCGCAAGAACATTTCCATCTTCAAACGGGAGCAGAAAGCCGCCAGGACCCTCGGTATCATCGTGGGGGCCTTCACGTTTTGCTGGCTACCCTTCTTCCTGATGTCCACGGCGCGGCCGTTCATCTGCGGCATCCGCTGCAGCTGCATGCCCCTGAGGCTGGAGAGGACTCTGCTCTGGCTGGGCTACACCAACTCCCTCATCAACCCCCTCATCTACGCCTTCTTCAACCGGGATTTGAGGACTACTTTCTGGAACCTGCTGCGCTGCAGGTACAGGAACATCAACCGGAGGCTCTCGGCCGCCAGCATGCACGAGGCGCTGAAAGCCACGGAGAGGCATGAGTGCATCCTGTAGTGCCTGAGCCGCTGGCTTCTGCCTCTCCATGCTGGGTTCCTCGCTTCCCTGGACTCCCAGGGGCTGGCAGGAACCTTCCAGACGTTGTCACTGAGAGTGACAGTCCTTCCTCTCACCCTGTGAGGAGCCGCAGTTTTCCTCACCCTGGGAACAAGTGGAGGGAACTTTGGGAACGGCTCTTCCTTCTCACTCTGCTCCAGGTGGGAGTAAGACCTGGGAGGGTTCAAGGTCTACCAACGACTGTGGGCAAGTCACACCACCTTTCTGTGCCTCAGTTTACCCATCTGTTATTAAAGTTTAAAAAAAAAGGAAAGAAAAGAAAAGAAACTGGCCCAGCCAACCAACCAAACAAAAACAAAAAAACCCTAAAAACTTGATAAAACTGTGGCTCTCCACCTTCAAAAAGGGCTCTAAGGTCTGTGGAGGGCATACAAAATCCTGTGTAAAGACAACATTGGCTGCACTTCTCTGTGGAACCTGACAGCAGCTCCATTGTACATCCAAGCCTCCATGCCATCCCAGCTTATCCGAACCCTTTTCCCCGATGTAATTGCATTTCACACTCTGAGCTCATGTCCAGGTTTGCACGTCAGAGCAGAAATACCAACGACTTCGTTTCCCCCCAACACTGTAGCACTGCAGCACTTGAAGGAGACGAATTTGCAGGATGAAACACAAACCAACACGGAGTTTCCTTTATGGTTGGATAGGGAAGTTTGACGCCTCCTCCTCATCAGGGCAATGATCAGAGAGCAAAGCCAGTTGTGTTTATTGGGTTGTACTGTAATTCATTCCCAGACAAGTGACGTGTGTTCATCATTTGTGGCTAATTGACTCCATAAAAGCACGCTTTGGTTGACAACAGAAAAAAGCATATAATTTCCCTGACAGCTTTACGGTGTTTCAGTATGATGTCCAGCAAGCTTGAAAAAATACACTGAATGATGTTATCTTTTTCATAAAAAAAAAAAAAAAAAGAAACAGAAAAAAGGTTTGGTTTCCTTATTTTGGTGTAGAATCTTTGATCTCTCTGACTTGAAAGTGTCTCTTCACTTTTTTGTGGTGGTGGGACTTGTTTTCCTGCAGTTGTCTTTTCTCATGATCAGCATTGTAGCATCAAACTTGCAGCCCCACAAACCTTTACCTGTTTGATCATAGAATCATAAAATCCTAGCATGGTTTGGGTTGGAAGGAACCTTAAAAAAACATCTTAAAAAGCATGGGCAGGAACACCCTCCACTATCCCAGGCTGCTCCAAGCCCCATCCAGCCAGGCCTTGGACACTTCCAGGGTAGTTGATGTCTGCTCCAGTTCCTGTTGAACATCTCTGGGTTTTATTGTCAAAGCCAGATTGCTCAGAGGCTCAGGGAAAGTTCTTTGTAGTCCTCTTTTTACTCCAGATTTGCTTTATCTGGCACGACTGGTGTAGTCCCACCTCTGGCACCACAGGAGCTCTGAAGCCTTCATCCATATCCGAGCTGGTTGTTGGATGTCCTGGCGGGGTTTGGCTTAGCAATCAATATTTCTCCTTTGATGTGTTTTGTGTTCTCATTTTGGCCTCTTCTCAGCAGCCATTTCTACCCTGTCTTATTTCAGACCTGCCCTTTTTCTAGAGAAATGTGATTTCCAGTTTGGACTGGTGGGTCACAGCAGGGAAAGCAGCTCAAGCCCACAGGGAATGTCCCGAGGGACTGCGAGGTCAGACACAGCGATGTTCCCAGATGTCCTCTGAGCTCGTGTTCCTCACAGATGGAGTCAGAAATGCACAGAGGAGCAGGGGAGGTTGTAGCTGCTGTCTTCAGGGGAAGATATTTTAAGACAGAGCAGGGATTTGAAGGAGAACCTAATCAGGAATGATCCTAAAGGATTTAACTGGAGTCCCAGGCACCACATCTGTAGGGCACGCTCTGACTGCCCTGCTCAGGACCTGCTTCACAAAACCAACCCCTTTTTCTCCCAGAAAACACTCCAGGCCAACATCTCCTCTGTCACAACCTCTCAGCAGCAGCTGTCACTGCTTCTGTCCTGCCACGGGGACACGAAACTCCTGCAGGCTCCCATCTCCTCCCTCGGCTCCTCCAGCTCCTTCCCTGCCCTTTTGACAGAGCTGTCTGGAGAAAAACTGACCAGCTGCTAATTCAGGCTGTCTCGGCAGGGTGGAGAACCCCAAGACAGCCCAGCTCACATCCAGCAATAACAGAATCTGGTTGTGCAGCTGCAGCGTATTCATTGCTGTGCCTGAGGTCACTGTTTTACTTATTTTCTGTGTTAGGGTTTTTTAAACTGCCTTTAAGAAAATCAAAATTTTGCCTAATTCCTCTTAACATCCTTATTCTGATGGCATTTCTGTCACTCCTTGAAAGTATTCTGCAACAGACCTATGAAACAGTGTTTCACTTTTTGAATGAAATCGTACCAAATAGTTGTTTTTTCTGGTTTGAGGGCTCTTCAAGAATTAAAAGAGTAAGGGAAATAATAGGATTCTGGATGATCTAAACCCCAAAGTATTTCCAACCAAGGGATCAAGCAAAATGGTTTATTTGTCTCAAAAAACCCCAAAAAACCAAAAACAAAACAAACAAACAAACAAGTGTTTGCCTTGACTTGGAATTGAATGCTTTGTTGCACTCGAGGCTTACCTGATAAATGCTTCTACAGCTTAAAATGAAAATATGAAGGAAAAAAATTAAAAGGAAATCTTCCCTCTCAGAAACAATTCCAGAAGCTTGCATCCAAAAGTCCTTTAAAAATAAAGGCAACAACTCCACTAAAACAACGCATTTTCCTCCAAAAAATAATGAGATAGGTTGCTTTTCCCAGTAGTGATTGACTCAAGCTTTGAGACATCAGCCTAAACTCTGTTTTTTTAACTCCCCATGATCAAATTGTGTTTGGGTTAAATAAAATAATGTGCATCCAAAACCACCAGGGCCTTTTCCACACACGAGTGAGCACCAAGCACTTCGTTAAGCCAGTCAAGATCTTTGTAGATGAGCCACTAAATCATGCTGAAAATACTCTGTGAGCTTTTTGGGGTTTTTTGGTTTGTTTTTTTCAATCAGACAGGAATCAATGCTTTTGCTATCTGAAAAAAAAAAAAACAAACAAACCTACCTGGCTTAAAAATAAATCTGAGCCATTTTGAAACTGATTTTAACGCACACACACGTGTGCCTAAGCAAACTACGAAGAGAAATTAGCTCTGAAAGAGTCCATATTTAAGCAAAGAAAATGAGTTCGAGGAGAAAATCACCAATTTAGGACGAAAGAAACTTTTGTGGACAATGAGAGATTCCCAGCAGGCCAACAGCAAGACAGTGGAAAAGAATGAGGAGCCTCAGGCAGAGAAAATTGAACTAATTCAGGCATTAAATGAGTAAGTCTCCAGTCAGCTTTTTATTCCATTCCCTGTGCAGGGGAAATACAAGAACACAGCCAGGGAGATCTGGGGAGAAAAGGCATTTTTGAGAAACCCTCCAGAGAGGTTTGTAGGGTTTTGATAACGACTCTGAGCAAAGACAGGCAAGGGATGTAAAGCCCAAGTAGTAAAATCCTGTGTTTCTCCCCAGAAATCCTGAATCTTCCCTCTCTGAGCTCAGCACTTCAGGGACTGACAGGCAGAGCTGGAAACTGTAATAGGGTGGTGCTTTGTACCACTTAATTAGTGGTTTGTTTGGAGGGGTTTTTTTGTCTTTATTTAGAGCTAGGATGAAAAAAAAAAAAAAAACCACGAAGGAAATGAATTTTCTTGTGTTTGGTCTTGGTTGTTTATTTAATCTTTTTTAAAGCATAGAAAGTTCAGTAATACTTCTAGCCACCAGCTAGAAACGAGCAAAATGGAGATGAACCCAGCTAGCTGCAAGGTCTCTTAAAACTAAACATTCCAATAGAGAATTAACACCTATATTATTTATACTTTTGACCCAATAACCAAATTCCTGTGACACTCAGTGCAGCACTAACTATCCAACCAGAAACTACTGCCTGAAACCACGAAAAAGAAAAATAAAGGGTACCGAAAAGAGACACTACCCAAAATCCTCCATCTTGTCCCACAAAAGACAAATAAAAACCTATAAATTCCAAACCCTTGGGAAAAAATTCCAAACCCAATGTCCTAGAAAAACCTCAAATTCCAAACCCTTTGCCCTGTGAAAGCACATTTCTATTTAACTACACACCCACGACTTTAACTCCATCACTCAAATTTGGAAACCTTCTCCAAGGCCTCAAATCAAAAGCGGTGTTCTCCGGAGGGTCAGTGCCAGAAAGCACAGAAAACCCCCAAAAAATCCCAGATTTCTGGGATCCAACAGAGATTTGCAGAGGCAGCTCAGCAACCCCAGCCCTGTTCCCCCTCCCCACGGGAGTCCTGCCACCTCCTCCATCTCCTGGGGACCAAGGAATCCCAACCACATCAGTCTGGAAGATGATCCAACCTGGAGCACAGAGCAGTGCTGGATTCTGACAGAGCCAGACCAACAAAAACGTTTGTGCAATCCTTCCCTGTCCCACCAATTAAAGGTTCAGCAACTTTCTGAGCCAGGAGCACTCCTGGAATGTTTATTAACCTCCGATGCCTGCTCTCCTTCCTTTCTATTTCATTTTTTTCCCCACTCTGTCATCCCAAGATAACGAGTTCCACAATTTAATAACTTTTTAGGCGAAGGAGTCTTTCCCTTCCCTTTTTTAAGCCAGCTGCTGAGCTCTTTAGGCTCTGGCTGATCCCTGCCTCAAGAAGGAGGATGAGTGATCACCCCTGTTCCCCCTCTCCAGCCCAGTTAGGATCTTGCAGCCCTTTGTTAAGTTCTTCTTTTTCAAACAAAAATCTGTTCAATCCATAGCTCCTTTTCCAACAGTAGGAGACACTTTGGGAAAAATATTAGGACAAGGACAGCCTGGATCATGTGCTTTCCCACCCTTTGCTATGTTCAAGGCATCAAACCATATTTAGTCCAGGAAATTCCCTGTTTAGCCACAATTTCTGGGCAAGGCTCAGTGTAACCCTCTGTTTTTCCACAGGGAATGCCCAATCTTTTATCTGGGATTGGATAACCCAACATCAGAGCCCTGGGTGAGCAGGACCTGGTGCCCAGGGCACTGCTGAGCTTGGCAAGCAGAAGGGTGATGGTGGCAACTGAGGGGGATTTTGGCAAAACTCAAACCTCAGTTTCAGGAACCTGACCTGCTTCTGAACCTGACTTTGCTTTGAGCCTGGCACAGATTCAGAAGACTCCAGGCCGCCCTTCCAATTTCAGTATTTTAGGATTTGGATGATTTGTCTCATTTCCCACTTGATTTATCATCCAGATTGTTTTGGCAAGATGATTTACAGATCTCTGACCTGCCATGTGAAAAAGCTCCTGCTATTTTGAGTCTCGTGTCAATAAAACTGAAAGGCAGCCACAAGACACTTTCCATCTGTGTCCTTAGGTAAGAAATGGGTTTTATTCTATATTTTATTGCCATTTTAATCCAGAAATGTTTCATGTTCGCTCTGCAAGATCTTTAGGAGCCTGAGTATTCCTTTTCCCTGTCTTGTGCATTACTCTGAGATTGAGCTTAAGCAACACCCCAACACCACCAGATGAAGGGGCAGGTTTAAATCATCATATTAAAGCAAAAATTGATATTTCATAGAATCACAGACTGTCTTAGGTTGGAAGGACCTTAAAGATCACCCAGTTCCAGCCCCTGCCACAGGCAGGGACACCTTCCATTAGAGCAGGTTGTTCCAACCTGGCCTTGAGCACTTCCAAGGAATTTTTCCAGCCCATCTCAGTACTGGCACCCAGGGAAGGAAGCAGACAGCTCTGCTCTGGCAATTCCACTTTTTTTTTTTTTTTAATGACAAAATCTTCCATGTAGAGCACACAATTTCAGAAGAAAGCAGGACTTGAAAGATGATATTACAGAAATGCTTTAATCTGTGAGGAGCCGGATCTCCCTTGCAAACAAGTGTGGAACTGGGGGAGTTTTAAGGTCCCATCCCACCCAAACCATTCTGGGATTCTACATCCAGCCTGAGGGAGGATGACACAAATACAGGTGAGATCCACATCCTGTGAATGCTGGACAGAAACATCACCTGGTGTTGGATTTTTTTATAGGAAGGGGCTGCAGGCATGGTGGTCTCAGAACTTTTATTTCAGGGCATCATCTTCTTTACAGGGAGATGGTGAAAGCTCAACAACAACAGCCAAAATTTTCTTTGTTACAAGAAGGTCTTTTTAAAAGATTTTTTTAAAGGTCTTTTTAAAAGATTTTTAGCCAAGAGGATACTATTAAAAGCTTACGGGCATTTTTATTAAAGGTACATGTACACCTTGCTTTTAACAATGCTTGCCTGCTGTTAATTTAAAAACAATGGATAATTATTATTAAACTTACATCTTTCAACTATCTTGCTTAATATTTTCTCAGGCCTATCTCTACACAGCTTCTTGTCCTTGCATATCTATATTCTTGCATTCTTCTATTCTAAATTTTGCTTTCACACAGCTCCTGAGAGTTTTCTACCTTTTCTATTTCCCACAACCTGGGTGGGCAGGAAAACCCATGCTGGAGCTGGTCCCTGTCAGAGTCAGGAGTTGTTCACACCACCACACCTAGAGAAGCTCCCAGGATTTCTGTGCTAACTCTGCCGTGTTCCAGCATCCAAGGGCTGAATCCAAGCCCTGAGCCTGTCCCTCCAAGGGGGGGGCGCAGACTGTTTATTAATTTATTTATTATTTTTATACCTTTTTATTGTTTCCCAAGCTCCGTGCTAATTTCTCTTAATTTAAATTACATATTTTATTTCTATTACCACTGTGCAGATTCTGGCTTTATGCTGACAAGGTCTTGAAGTATCCAAGGATCTTTTCACTCTTCTCCCAGCATTTTTCCACCCCTAATCCCAGACTATTTCCTGGCTTGGACCAGGGCAGCCAGCAGCCCTGCGTGTTTTCCTGCTCCTCCCACCAAAAACAGGGACCTTGGACAGCAGCACCAGGACTCTGCTTGGCAAAGAGCTGCCCTAGCAATTAAAAAAAAATAAAAATTCTTTACAGGCTGCAGTGTGTGCTGTGCTAGGGGGTAGCTGGAAACTCCCAGCACTTGCTCCAGACAATGAAAATTAACTCCTTCTAGGTGATGAGAAAATTTGAGAACCTTATTTGGAGCCAATTTTCCAGCTTCTTTTCCTTCACATTTCCAACCCTTTGAGCATGATCAGTGGTCTGTTAGCACAGCATTTGGGACAAGAGGGAGGCAGAGAGTGGCCAAGTGCCAGACACTTGGTGACAGTGTGTGACAAGGCAGCCTGAGCTCGTAAATGGTGAGCGTGGCTCGGGAGGGCTCTGCTCAGAGCCTGGGATGTGTCTGCTCAGTGCAGACAATCCAGATGTCTTTGGGCACTTCCAGACTGTGGAATGCCTTGGTCATTCTGCTCCCAGGACACAGCTTTGGGCAGGCGTGTGTGCTGGGATGAACGTGGCCAGACAAAATGCAGCCACGTCTTGGGAATTGGTAAATAAAAAGGAGAATAAAAAGGTATTAGAGAGTGTCCAAAGGAGGGCTGTGGAAATGGGGAATGGTTTAATGGAGAGGTCGCACCAGGAGAGGTTGGGGTCTCCTGGTTGGTTTAGCCTGGAGGAGACTGAGGGGACACTCACTGGTGTCCGCAGCTCGTCCTGAGGGACAGATCCAATCTCTGCTCCCTGGGACAGGGGCAGCACCCAGGGAAGGGCTGGAGCTGGGTCAGGGGAGGTTTATTTTGGGTATCAGGGGAAGGTTCCTCATCCAGAGGGTGCTGGGCACTGCCCAGGCTCCCCAGGAATGGGCACAGCCCCGAGGCTGCCAGAGCTCCAGGAGGGTTTGGACAATGCTGCCAGGGATGCTCAGGGTGGGATTGTTGGGGTGTCTGTGCAGGGACAGGAGCTGGATCAGTGATCCTGGTGGATTCCTTCCAGCTCAGGACATTCTGTGGTTCTGTGGTAAATTAGAAGCAATAAGAGGTCATGAGTGTGGTCCTAGGATCACCTGTGGTTTCCATCAGTCTTAACTTCACATTTCCATGCTCCTTCCCATCCCAAGGCCATGTGCAGGTCCCCTAAATGAGAATTTAAACCCTCAGGTAGGGGTGGTGTGGGAGTGTGTTGGACCTGTTAATTTGGGAATTAACATTCCAGGATCTTTTATAGAGAGCTTTGGGAGGGTTTTTTCATCTCTCCTTAAAGGCTGAAGGGGAAATATTCCCGATAACAAGTGCTTTTTCCAAGCATTGCATTTCTATAGCATTGTCAAGAAAAGTCTGGGCTACATATGGAAATGGAGGCAGCTCAAAGGAAACTGTTCTGGTTGACTCTCCTTGGAGACATTAATCAGAGTTTTGTGCTGTCACTTCTCAAGAGCCACTTCTCTGCTGTATCTTCAAGAGACATCAAAATGCCAACAGCCCCGAGCAAGAACAGATCCTGTGTGGAAACAGAGGGATGATTCCCAGAAATTTTGTTCCTGGGATGCAGCCTGAAGGCTCAGCACCCTGGGGACCATCCAGGCTCACCCAGCCCTGCCTCCTGACCTGGGCATGGCCTCCTTGGCAAAAAAATCCATGGGGAAACACCTCAGACAGCTCTTGGGATAAAATTTGGAGCAGTCTTGGCTCTCAGAGCCAGCTGAGGTTCCTAATGTGGTGGAAAAGTGTTGGGAGAAAGGTGGAAAGAGCCTTTGAGACTTCAAAACCTTGTCAGCACAAAACCAGGAGTGCAGAATCTGCATGGTGGCAGTGGAAATAGAAATATGTAATTTAATAATAAAAAGCATTTTTCTCTTGGGCACCCAATATAGTTCTGGAAATTAGTCCTAATCAGAAAATCTCTGGCACCACCAGATTTTAGCCCTAAAACCTTTCAACAGTTATTTCCCACAATGCAAGGTTGTTTTCTACCAGGCAAACACCCCACAATACATTTCTGAGAAAGGATCTAGGGTTGTTTCTGTGGTTAGAAAAATGATGGCAGGAGCAACAGAGATGTAACAGAGAAAGTAAAAACATCCCTGTGAGAAAAAGCTGCCAGAACCAAAGATCAGGGGAAGAAAAAGCCAGCAATTCCAGATGTACTTTTGAAATCAGTTTCCACCTCTGCTTTTTATTTTTTTCTTTTTTTTTAATACAGCACATCCTTCTTATCAAAATCACTGATATTTTTTTAAAGCCTTAAGGAAAATACATCAGCAAAGATGAGCTACCAGAGCCTAGGAAAGAATAAATCTGTTCAACCATCAGCAAACCAATGCATCAACACCATCCCATTTTTAGGTTTAAATTCTATTATCCAGTGTCCTCAATCCTCAAAATGAGCTGCAATTGGAGCAGAAACTCCAATAATGTTTTGCAGTGAGTGAAAAGGGCAGACCTAGAGGTGAGCAAGTCTTGGGCATGGCCACTGCTGTACGTGGTTGCCACCCAAAACAGGGAAAATTTATATATATTTGGGAATAAATATTCCCAAAGCAGGGGATATTTCAGGCATGTCAGGCCTGGAGAAATATTATTCTGGCAGCCTCCCCACGCAGGAATTGGCATTAATTGGTGAAAATTAACTTTTCTCCTGCCACAACTCACACAGAGATCAGCCCAACCATCCGCTCCTGGATTGAGGAATTTGGGAATGGGTTCAGGCCATCCCAGTGGGCTTTGTCAGCACAGCTACAGGGATTTGGGGAGTGAAAAGGAGCTCAAAGGCCTGAGCTGCTGTCCTGTGGAGTGGCCACACTCCCTTTCTTCTCCTGGGTCACATCACAGCACGACAGAGCCATCTCCTCCCAGAGCCCATTGCCAGGGGAGAGCTTCAGGATCTCAGCTCTGTCAGGGATGGTGTCTAGACATCAAAGACCACGTGTTTCCTTGAATTTCTTTCAGGCAGCACCTCAAAAGGATTTGGACCTGACTGGATAGAAAATGAGCTTCTTTTGCTTTTCACAGCCCCTGCCAGTGATGCATTCCCAAATCCTTGCAGTATTTGGACACACGGCTTATCTCCACTCATCTCATTTCCAGAGTCTCCAAAACACTTCACCAGAATTCACAATTCTCCATGGACCACAGGAACAGGTGGAAATGTTTAATTTAAGATTACTGACCATGCTTAGGGAAATGGCACAATGCTCCCATTGCAGTTGCTGTGGAGAAATAAAGTTGGGAAGTTATTTCCTTGACCAAACAGAGATGTCTGGTAGGAATGAGATTAATTTCACCCTAAACAAGCTGTTTCTTTCCAGACACAATAAAGAGAGCCTGAGGGATTTGCTTGGAGAAGATGGCAGTGCTGGAGGTATCTGAATTTGATCTGAATCCTTTCCTGTGTAAAACTCTGCCAGAGTTGGAGCTGTGTCTTGGAAAGCTGAATCCAAACATTTGGCAAGATTGCCAAGGGCTTTGACCCAGAAAATCCCACACTGATAAGAACTGCTGTGGTCTGTGTGAGTGACACCATTACAATCAGACCCCAAAATGGGTTAGAAACCTTGCAATTCCTGACACAGAAAATTAGGGGGAAATAATGAGCAAGAGGAGGCTCTGAGGGCTCTGAGGGCTGGAGCTCCTTGTTATGGACACAAGTGGAGAGAGTTCACCTGGAGAAAAAAATGCACCAGGGAGACCTTGGAACTCCTTCCAGAGCCTAAAAGGGCTCCAGGAGAGCTGGAGAGGGATTTGGGACAAGGGATGGAGGAACAGGACACAGGGAATGGCTTCCCACTGCCAGAGGGCAGGGATGGATGGGATATTGGGAAGGAATTGTTCCCTGTGAGTTCCTGGCACAGGGTGCCCAGAGAAGCTGTGGCTGCTCCTGGATCCCTGGAAGTGTCCAAGGCCAGGCTGGACACTTGGGCTTGGAGTAACCTGGGATAGTGCAAGGTGTCTCTGCCCATGGCAGGGGCTGGAATGAGATGGGATTTAAGGTCCCTTCCAACCCAAACCACATAATATGGGTCTTCAGTTTGAGGGCAAAGCTTTAAGTATTTCAGTTTTTGCTGGGAGCTCTCCAAGGGTCAGAGCTGGGATGATCCAATGCAGGAGATCCCAGTGTCCATCCTGCCCCAGCTGGGTCTCCTGGGGATGTGGCAGGAGATAAACTTGGTTTTCCACTCCTCTGCCCACCTCCTTGGGCTGAAGTGGCCCTTTAGAGCAGTCTCCTAGTTTTAATTTGAGTGTGACAAGAGCATAAATGCTCAGCTGGACGTGGAGAAGTCCCCAGAGGGGCTGGGGGAACCTCAGCCTTCCTTCAGCTGACCCAAAAGAAACATCTCGTCATCTTTTCAGGCTCATTACTGGCAAATTTAACTTGCTCAGCCTCACTAATATGACAAATCAAGGTCAAGGCTGACCTGGGAGGGTCCAAGGACCTCAAACAAGGTCATGAGGAGAGATCTGTTTTAATTCAGGGATTAAAATAAAAACACACGCTCGCAACATCTCGCACGCCACCAGGACTAAGTCAGTGACACTTCAAAAATATCACAGCTTTTGGAAAGCTGAGAAGACATTATTTGGGATTTAACCAGAAAACATCTCTCTGACTGACACGATGCCACCAGCTGATGGGAAGTTCAGTTCTCTCCCCACCCCCCAGTGTCCTATAAAAATAAGTGATGGAGAAAAAACAGAAAAAAAAAAGAAAAAAAGAAAAAAAGAAGAGGGCATAGTGAGAAATCTCTTGGCTGTCAAAACATCCATCAGCAAAATGAAACACAATGTGGACACATCACACTTAGCACTTTTGTTCTTTACTGCCAGAACCAAGGCAGAAATGTTCCAGTTTAGGATCTGGACAATAAATCAAACAGCCAGCCTTGGAAAACTTCTTCTGAGCACTGAGAAGAATTACCTTGATACCTACAGAGATGAGACCCACTTACATCCCTCCAAAGCTTTTATTAAGGCTTTTCTTTGCACTTGTGCTATTTTTTTCCTGCCTCACAATATCTCACGGCAGGTGGGAAGGAGAAAAAATAGTCTGCAGCCTGGTAATTAACTAGGTTTGGATTTAACTCCACAAATTACAGCGAGATGTGACTGTCTCAGGTAGTTCTAATGCTCCAGTCACTGTCACACCTCTCTGCTCTTCCCTGGCTGATGTGCCCAGCTCCTTTTCCCCCTGCCAGGTGTGCAGTGCCATTATTTGCATTCCAGAAGAAGGAAAAGCAGGGGGAGGACTGGAGGGACCCCACAGACACCTTGTTACACACCACCTTTCTGGGCATATCAAGAACCAGCTCCCCCCGTGGTTTTTTATCCCCTCTCAGGAGTTTTTCAGCCCCCTCGCCATCCCAGCCTGGGTTGTTTCACCACAAGGTGAAGGTCTGAGCAGTTTCCAGCTTGGCAGCGAGACCTTTCCAGGAGGTGACTTTTTGTTTTTAGCACTGATTTCCTTCACTCCCTGCTCAGGATATTTATAGAGAGCAATAATACGACGTCTTAGATTTCACTGTCAAGGCAGGATGAGGCAAAAATTCTTTTTGTCTCCTCTAACAAGAAAAATTCTTTGCTCCCCTGCCATTCAGTAGCTCCAGTCTGGATCCACTGGTGGATCCAGGAGAGCCTGGTCACAACTGGATGTGCTCTTCCCATGAGGTCAGAGATGCTTCCTGGACCACCACAAGTGGCTGGAAGAGGAGGACTCCAGGTGGGATTTCTTTAGGAGAAGCCCTCAGGGATTTTGGCAGCTTCAGCACCACGCTGGTATCTGGTCAGCAATTAGTGGGATAATCAACTTGTCCTGAAATTGATGACCAATAGAGCAGGGAAACATCTCCTTTCTGGGGAGCACCTTCTGTCCCAGAGGTGCTTAAGTCACGTTTGTAACTCTGAAAATTCTCTTGTGTGATAATGTACTACAAGAATACGTACTGATGGAGTAGGGGGGAATGGATTTAAACTTCCAGAGGGCAGGGCCGGATGGAATATTGGGAAGGAATTTTTCCCTGTGAGGGTGGTGAGGCCCTGGAATGGATTTCCCAGAGAAGCTGTGGCTATCCCTGGAAATGTCCAAGGCCAGAGCTTGGAGCAGCCTGGGTTAGTGGAAAGTGTCCCTGCTCCAGGGGTGGAACCGGATGATTTTTGAGGTCATTTTAAACCCAAACCATCCCATGAGACACATTAATGTGGGCAACTGGTGTCCACGGCACTGGAACAAACTGGAAAGGGAGGTGGGGGGGACTGCTGCGCCCACAAACTGCTCCTCCAACAGATATCCAGGCAATCTCCTCGACCTCCTTGGCCTCAGGAATTCGAATTTCAAGCCAAGCCACCTAAATTTAATGTGTGTCTAGTCCTAGATGCTGCTGCTGTTGGTGCAGCTGGGCTGTGCACGCTTCCAGCGCAGGGGAGATCCCAAAAGGAAAACTTTCCAAGGCCCATAGCAGATCCAAAAAAATTCCCCTTCCTTCCTGCGTAAAGCCCAGCTGCAGACTCTGAGAAATCCAGGGGAGGAGTGTGCCAGCCACACACCTTAGGGTTTTTTAAGGAGGGTTTTGGTTCAGAGAGAGCCCACAAGAAGGACTTTCACTAGGGGAAGTTGTGCTTGTGTGCCCCACTGCAGCCAGAGAAGGGTCTGGAGCTGCCCTGCAGCCCTAGCTTCACCCAAAAATCACCCAAAGCTTTCTCCTGGCTCCCATCACAGCCAGGGCTGTCCCTGGATGTGCAGCTCTGCAGGAAAGGGAACGTGAGGACAAAGGCAGCTCAGCCAGCATCTCCTCCCCTGCCCAGCCTTGCTGCCTCTCCTGGGACAACTTCACTGCTGGAAGGAGACCCCAAAGCTGCTCCCACCTCCAAAACCCCTCCAGACACACCTGCGGCAGGTGAAACACCCACGCTGGGGAGTGGGAAGGTCACCTCAGCTCTCCACCAAGCTGCACTTAGGACACAGTGCCATCCTGAGTAGTTGTTACACTCCCTGAGCTCCTGTTTCACCTCTAAACCTGAGCCTCTTTTAGCTCCTCTCCCTGCTTTTTTGGGGGATAAGGAAGAAAAGATCATATCCAACACCAGAAGTTCCAGTCAGCTCCCAGTAAGTCCTCACTGAGATGTTTCTCCTTCATTTCAGTCAGGTCTGTGACCTGTTCTGTGTGACCTGGCCCAAATGACAGTCACCATTTGTTAAATATCACCAATGGATATTCCAGGAATTCCACCCACAGAGGTGGAAAAAATGCTTTAAAAGCCAATAAAATAAACACATGCTGCATGAAGTGACAGGCAGAATAATCTAATTGTTTGGGTTTTAAAAACAAAAGGAAAATCCATCATCTGCTGAAAAGCAAGAGATGTCCCAGAACTCTGTTTGCTATTTGGTATAAATGTCTCTTTGATGAGCCCTCTTGTTTGTTTGCTGTGTAGCCCACTCGAGTCACTCCATCTCCAGCTCAAATTGCATCTGTGTTTCTACTTGAGCAGAAACACGAGTCACCTTGGAAGGAGCAGAGCAGAAAATAATTTCTGCACATAAAAAAAAAAAAATAAATAAATAAACCAACCACAGGCAAATGTCTGAACGGTAACCAAGGAACTGCTATTTCCCTAAAACCAACTTCAAGTCTCTGTGCTCTCTCACCAGGCCAAAAAAATTGTTCTTTTCCTGGGATTAAAGCAGCTCTCCTAAATGAGGCTGGCTATGATTGACGCTTTAATTGACTGGCACAATTTCATGCTTTAATGACTCTGGGCTCCTCAGTTTAGCCATGAATAAATTTAATTGTTAAGTCCTTGCCTATAAATCCTCCTGCCTGGAAGTTCCTCTTTTCCCTTTAGGATGGAAACTCGGATTAAGGAGACTCACCCACGTGTCAGGAACTGGCTGCTGTGATGTGCACATCCCCTGCTCACCAGTTGCCCCAGTTGCTTCCTGGACCACCACAAGTGGCTGGAAGAGGAGGACTCCAGGTGGGATTTCTTTAGAAGAAGCCCTCAGGGATTTTGGCAGCTTGAGCACCACGCTGGTATCTGGTCAGCAATTAGTGGGATAATCAACTTGTCCTGAAATTGATGACCAATAGAGCAGGGAAACATCTCCTTTCTGGGGAGCACCTTCTGTCCCAGAGGTGCTTAAGTCATGCTTGTAATTCTGAAAAATCCTTTGTGTGGTAATTAAGGGGAGAATTTTGCACTGATATATCTCCTTCTGTCCTCTTTTTCCTGTAGGTTTTAACCCTGTGGGTCTGCTCTGCCCCCTTTTTCCCTGGTTTATAGGATCTGGTAGTAAAGCAGGGTGAAATGCAGCTCCCAGGCAGGATCCACTTTTCAGGCTGTATTTTTAACTTTTCAGTCATTTTGCTTTTTTACATTTTCTCTCCCTCTTGTGTCTAAATCTCTTGATTTAAAAATCACAGCTGGTTCCTGGACTAATCACCTTTTTTTTTTTCTTTTTCTAGAAGTGTCCTCCTCCTTCAGCACCTTAAGTCAGGGATACTCAGATTCATAACAGGTCGCAGAGAAAAAAAACTGCAGCTGAAAATTCAAGCGAGGTTCAGCATTCAGTGAAAATTCTGTGAATCTATCACTCTTCAGGGGCTTCTGCTTTCCCATCCCTGTGTCACTGCATGGAACAGGATCACTCAGGCACCTTTTAGTCTGGAAAAACTCATCTTCTCCAAATAAACCTTTGATTATGTGAGAAGCATCCCCGTTTCAAGGATTTCCTCACCCAACTCCTTGCTGCTGCCCCTTTTTCTGCAGGGAAATGCTGGGATGCCTGAAAACTCCCTGAGTTCATGCCCATGGCAAGGAGGATGCCCTGAAGATGCTCATGGAGGTTTCTGGCTGTTGGTGCCTCATTCAGTGGATTATTGGTTTCTCCCAGATGAGCTGGAGGAAAAAATAGATAAAAACTATGAATGGGCCACTTCTGCAGCTTTGAACTGGGACTTTGGAGTCCTCCCTTGCAGGGGATGCTGTCAAATACAGCTGAAAAAAGCCCTGCCAGGAAGGAAAGTCCCTGATCAGCAGCTCTGCCTAATTAAAGGATCTCGGTGGGTCACAATTCCTTGCTCCTTGTGCCAAAAAAGACCCAGCAGAGATGGATAATTCATTATACCACCCTACCCAGCACTTGGCAGACCACACCTGAAGTATTCCAGGTGTGTCCAGGTTCGGTGCCTGCTATTCCAAAGAGATGTGGACAGGCTGGAGAAGGACAATCAAAGGACTGGGAAGCTGCCACATGAGGAAAGGTTGAGAACGGGGTTTGGGGAGCCTCATCCCCATGCTTCAGTGCTTAAAGAGTGGCTGCAAAGGAGATGGAGATTTTCCTTTTATGAGGAGTCACATGGGAAAGATGACAAAGAATGGAAAAGTCACTCCTGGGGAGGTTCTGATTGGTTAAAAGAGGGGAAAAGTCCACAGAGAGAACAATCAGCCCCTGGAATAATCTTCCCAGGGAAATGGGAGATTTTCCCACTTAAAGGAATCAGCAGGACATGGTGCTGGACCATCTTGTCAGGACAGTACTTTTGCCAAGAAAGCTTGGACCAGATGACCCTTGAGGGCCCTTCCGACCTGGAATTCTGTGATTCCATGAAAATCTGGATATGATTCAGCTCAGCTGGTGTTGTTTTACTGCCATGAAACCTCTGCAAGGTTTCTCTTTGGTGAGCATCAAAGCACCGGCAGATGTTGAAAAAAACAGATAATCAGTTCCCGTAAAAATAAATTAAATACCATGATTGCTTGCTAATATATGGGGATTTCATTTTTTCCAGGATTCTCCTTCTGTTATAGGAAAAGGTGAGGTGAAACTTCATCTCAAAGCTAAGCCTTCACCATGCCAGTCCTAAATTTAGATCTTGTCCCTTTTCTTAATGAAAAGCAAAGCATGAAGGTGCCATAAATAGAAAAAATTTCTTGTTATTTCTGCAGCAGTGCCTGATAGCTTTTAATAATTAGCACAACCTTCCATTTCATGTTGGCCTTTGATGAATCAGAATATCTCTGGTATGAAAAATTGCTCTCCTTCAGCAGATGGAGCAGTTTTGTGGGATGCCAGGGGCTGGGAGGAACCAAGAGGGATGGATGGATAATTGGATGAGCCCAGGGAGGATCCATCATGCAGCCAATGTAAATCTCAGAATCCCAGATGGGTCAGGTAGGAAGGGACCTCACCTGGTGCCACCTCACTGCTCCAGCAGGGTCATCCCAGAGCACTTGGCTCAGGATTGTGTCCAGAGGGTTCATCCCATCGAGTTCCTGGGTGTTTTATACCATGGGAACTCCTCAAGTGTGCAGAGGACTTCTGCCCTGTTCAGATAAGGACAGGTTTGTTCAAAAGGGACCCTGAGAAGTCCCCCCAACCCTCCTTGGAAAGGCCATCCCAGGGAGGGTCTGATGGGGGGGGGGGATTAGTAGGGATTATCCTGAGTGACCTGCGTTGGACAAATGCTGACAATTCTGCTTAATTTCTTTGCAGAAAAACTCCTGGGGTGAGCAGAAAATATTTGAATTTTCTGGTTGTGGTGGTGTGGCAGGAGGAGCAGGGCTGCCAAGCACCTTCTTCTGAGGATTTTCTGGGTCACTTTTCTCTGCTGGTGGCCCCTGCCCTTCTCCTTGGAGCCACAAGCACCAGCAATCACCACCCACCACTGGGCAGTGCCAGCTCTGCCTCCTCCTCTCCAGGGATGAAGCTCATCCTGCTCATCCTCATCATCCCTGACTCCAAACCCAGGGTAAACCCTCACCTACTCCCAAAGGAAAAGGCTCCTTCAACTCCAGCCTAATGAAAATCCTGGCAGTGAACAAAGATCCCAAAGTGGAGTTGGGAAAAATTCATTTGCTTGAAGGGAAAACAAACATGGACTGGGCTGCTCTTGGTTGCTCCCAGAAGGAAGCAATGGGACAAAACTGGACTGGGAGATGCTTCAGCAACATCTCAGGGATAAACAGATTTCAGAAGCTCTTGTTGTGAAGAGAAACTGGCAACAGAAACAGATTCTTTTTGTTGGGAATGGTGGGAGGAAGGTAAAAAATAACATTGGTGGAAAACTTCACCAGCTCTTTTCTACGCCTCATCTGCTGCTTTATTAGTACTCCTAAATCTGTTCTGCTAAGTATAAACATCACCAAATTTACATAAACTTCATTAAAAGCCTGAGTGTCTCAACTCTGCTGCTCCTGTAGCACACCCAGGAAACTGAGAATTTCAAACTCCTCTGCAGCAAAACAAGTGAAACAAAACAACATTTTAAGGGTGTTTTTTACTTTTTGCCCTTGTTTGTTTATTTATTTCTGCCTCTTTTTTTTTTTTTTTTTTTTTTTTTGGCCTGGTTCACAAGGCTTGTGGGCAACTTCTCTTTCCCTTTGGGGTCTTTTCTTCCCAGACCTGGAGCAATGCTTTCCATCTCCTCAGAGCACATTAAAAAAGAGAAGTGGAATCATCACAAAATACTGAATGTGATGGGATCTTCTAAGAGCTTTTATTTCCCTGCAGCTTGTGTCCCCAGTCAGGCTGATGGGAGACACCCAGAAAACATTCCAGCAGTGCTGGAACAGGATAATTCCTCTCAGGGATGCTGTGGGATTCAGGATGTGCTGGTGAGGAAGAAGAGGACCCTATTTCTGGTTGGTCATCACTTAAATAAATCTTAAATAAATCCAGGGTTTGTGGCTGGTAGTGCTTGCTGGAGCCACAAGTGCTGCTTTATCTTTGGAACTGCTCAAAGGTTTGCTGGGATTTGGGGTCACATCCCATGTGCACCAGTGCCTCAGTTTCCCCAGGAAGTTTGATTTTACCAGATTTGGGCCATTCTATTTATAAAATGACAGAATGATGGAATGGTCTGGCTTGGAAGGAACCTTAAAATCATCTCATTCCACATCTTCCACTATCCCAGGTTGCTCCAAGCTCTGTCCAGCCTGGCCTTGGACACTTCCAGGGATCCAAGGATAGCCACAGCTTCTCTGGACAAAACCTGTTCCATTGTTTCACCATCCTCACAGTAAAGATTTTGTTTCCTAATATTTCATCAAACCCTACTCTCTGTCAGTTGGAAGCCATTCCTCCATGTCCTGTCTCTCCAGTTTCTCCCCATCATTCTTGTAGCTCCCTTCAGGCACTGGAAGACCACAATCAGGTCACCCCAAAGCCATCTCTTCTCCAGGCTGATCAGTGCCAACTCTCTCAGCTTTTCTTCCCAGCAGAGCTGCTCCATCCTTCTAATCAGCTTGGCTCTCCCTCTGCATCAGTGCTGGAGGTAAAAACTAGGGAGGGAATCCAGGGAAATGTTTAGACAGGATCGAGTTCACTGATCTCAAGGAGAGCATCTGGCCAGACAAGTTAAAACATCCTTCCCTTGCCTCCCTCCCTGTGGATGCTCTGGTTGGGAAAAACCTGAGAACTCTTAAATTCCACACCAGATCTGCCAAAGAAACACGTGGATGAGCTGCTTCTTCATTCACCAGTGAGGAGCAGGAGCTGGGGGCAGAGAATCTGGTTATGCGCTCTTCCAAGAGCAAAGCATTTCCCTCTCACTCCTGCCCTTCCCAAACGCCTCAAACGCTGCTGGGAACAACGTGTCCCCCTCCGGGATCAGCTCTCCCAGTGCTCACCAGCAATTGCTGCTCCCACTGGAGCTTCCTGAGATATTCCAGCTTGTGCCTCCTCTTCTGCCGCTGGTTTGAAGCGCTCCAGACAGCTTGAGGGAGAGGGTGGGATGCTGTTGCTGCAGCTCAGCCGTATGTCCCCAGCCATGCTCCTTCCCCAGCTGCCTCCCCGTGCCCAGGCACCCATCCTGGGCAACCCTGAACCTCCTGGGCAACCCTCAGGGCTGCTCTGTGGCCACAAACACTCTCCAGAGTTTCTCCAGAAACTCCCACATGTGCAAATTCTCCCAGGGTAACTCTGAGTTTGCACTTGGACCCTGTCCATGAGCTACAGCCACGGTGAGGAGAGCCCTGATCAGCCCTTGCCTCCCTTCAGCTCTCAGGTGATTTAATGAGATGGATTTATTTAATGAGTTGGATTCATTACATAGATTTAAGAGGTGGTCCAACCCCTGTGATGGAAATAACCTTTCCTGCAATGTTCAGGCAACAACGACCAGGATGCAGCTCCTGTGAATGGTTTGAGGGTGGGGCACAGAGTGAATATACAAATATTTATGCAATATTTGTATATTTTTCCCAAATAAACAGCTTTTGGGAAAACAAATCCTCAGTTAGGACATTAACACCATGACTGTCTGCTGCCTGGAGAGTTGGAACAGGAGGAAACACCAACCCAGTGAAGGAATTCTTTAGGGACCAAGCCAGACCCTGCTGCAGGATGGACAGGTACCTAAGAAACCCTAAGTGAGAGACAGGAAATTATTTACTAAGAGTGCAATTTCCTCCTTTCTTTCCCGAGGGTTGGATTGAAGCTATTTGGGGTAAAAAAATAAGTCAGCGAAACACTCTCACCCCTGCACTGAGGGAAGTCTGGACACAGCCCTCAAAGATCTGTAACCCCCAACCACAGAACTGAGATAACAGAGAGGGAACAAAACCCAGCGTCTGCAGCAAAGAGCCCTCTGGATTCCAAGTATTTCCTTTCAGCGGAGTAAATGATGTTTTATGCCTATAATTAACTGGGAGCCAGTACACACTGCGCTGGTTTTAAGCTGACTCAATGCTGTCTGCAAGGCACAGTGTGATAAAACAATATTCAAATCAACTTCTTAACTGAGCTGGCGGGTGACACAATCTGGAGATGGATGCCAGGAGTAAGTGGAGGTTTGCAAAGCCCCGGGCGCAGGGAGGGATTTCAAGGAGTATTTTCTTTAAAGAGTTGGTTTCCAATCCACAGGCTGTGCGTTCTGGAGCTGTGTGTTCTGGTTTCTGAAGCAGCTGAGTTCCTACAGACTCGCTGTTATGTGGTTTTTCCTAGGGAAAAAAGTATCCAAGGGTGCTGGAGACAACTGAGGCTGAAAGCCATAGCTTCTGGGAGGTTTAGGTTGGATATTAGGGATAATTTCTTCATGGAAAGGGTTATGAGCCACTGGCACAGCTACCCAGGGCAGTGGTGGAGTTCCCATCCCTGGAGGGATTTAAACGCTGTGTGGATGTGGCTCTTGGGGACACTTGGGGACAGTGGTGGCCTTGGCAGTGAATCAGAATCCCTGGAAATGTTCAAGGCCAGGATGAGTGGGGCTTTGAACAACCTGAGCCTGAAAAGATGTCCCTGCTCACTGCAGGGGGGTTGAACTAAAAGACCTTTAATGGTCCCTTCCAACCTAAACTATTCCATGATTCTCAAGTTTGGATGAGTGGGAGATACCTCAAGCTGAAAAACCCTTCATTTTGGGGGGGGGGGGAGGTCTCCCTGTTGTCACCTGCTTGTCATTCACCTGCTGAGGGGCCCCTGATGATCCCTGCAGGTTGTGGCTGTGCCTCCAGTGGGGCTGGACAGAGGCTCAACCCATCCAGGGGTATGGAGTGAAAGCTTTTCCCCACAAACAAAGCGATTCCACCTGAAGCATTTGCAGCTCCAGCGCCTCAGGAAGAGCTGCTGAAAGTTTGGCTGATGAGGAGACCTCCCAAATGCTGGATCAGGATGGATCAGGAACCTGAAGGTCACCCTGAGAGTGCTGGTGACTGCCCCAGTGCCTCCTCCTCTCCCTGTAGGACATGACCATGCTTCCAGTGGGGTTCCTAATGGCTATTAATCCCTATTAATCCCCACTTCCTGGAAAGCACTGTGGTTCTGGAGGTGTTTAACTCTTCTAAAGCCTGTAACTGTCCCTGTCCTTTAATAGGATTCCTTCCCTTTAAAAGACTTTTTGCTTATTGCTGCATTTCATTATGTTGAACCCCACAGAACTTCAAACTCTCACCAGATTTTCCTTCTGAGTGATAAAAACCAAATTATAAAAAAGGACTGAAATTGAAATGAACCCTTTTCATTTGAATGAAGTGGAAGCATTTCTCGTTGGTCTGATGGAAAACGTTTTTGTTCAGGGGTGAGTTTGGAAAGCTGATCCCACCTGGGACAAAACTCCTTGGTGAGATCACAGATTCCTGCACAGCTGAAGGCAAGAATCCCCCCCTTAGTTCTTGATGTGGTGGTGGGAGTCACTTCCATGCACAGCCAGCTTTGTTTCCTCAGGAGAGGTGAGGTTTGTTCATTAATATTCTAGAATTAGTGAAAATTTCACATTTGAGATGGATTGCAGTTGTGTCGGGAGAGCTTTCAGTGCGAGGAAAGGAGATTTTGGAGCTGCACTGAGGCAGGACAGAGGAGAGGAGAATTTTTGGGGGGTGGTGTTCTGCTTTTGACCTATTCCAGACTTTGGAGGTGCAGAGGTAGAGGTACCCAACCCAGGCTGGTGGGCAAACAGCTCCAGCTCTCTCAGGATGTGCTCAATCCATATTTTCACCTGCCAGGGCTGCAGTCTCTTCCCCTGTGGGACAGGGCTGTCTCCAGACCTCCTGGAACCACCTGAGGAGGCTTTTTGGAAGTCCTGGAATGGATGTGGATGCTTCAGCTCCACTCCTAAGGAACAGGCCATCACATCACTGTGGTCCCCATCCATCCTACACTTGTCGCTTTTTTTTCCCCCTTCTTTAATGAAGCTGCACAGGAGAGAATAATGGATTTACTGTTGCTGACTCTCTGGCTGGGAGCAGACACATTTCCAGGAGAGCACAGGGGACATTACCCTGTCTCCTGCCCTGCTGGCCCCATTTGGGACTGGCAAAGGAAGCAGCCATTGATCTTAATCCTTTTTTTCCTCTGCTGTGAATACTCTGAAGCTCCCACTGACCCTTTATTGACCAGTGAAGCTTCTGGTTTCCCATATTACAGCTGGGTATTAACACTGGCAGAAGCTGCCTGGATGAGAAGCAAAAAAAGAGATACAGCTGGAGGGCAGCTATTACAGCCAAAAAGATGAAGGAAAAAAATATAAAAGAAAACAAAAGCCCTAATAAAATTGTAACAAACTTCCTAAGGGAATGGAAAGGAGGGAAAAAGACTTTCAAAGAGCAGATGTGACTTGCAAGGCAAGCACTTGCAAGGATACACTTCCATTGAGCAAGGATCTGCAGTGTTATGATGTTCCTGACGTGCAGCTGGTTTAACCCTGGACAAAGGTCCAGCAGGGTGGAGCATGAAGGACATCCCAGGGTTCCCTTCAGCCCTGACTGCTCTGCTTAAACCACTCCTGCAGCATCTCAGACTTCCTGCTGGATTTACCCTGAGGCACCTCAGGATGAGCATTCCTGTTTTGTTCCTCTGATGCTGTCCTGGGAGTCAAAATATCTTCCAGAAGCATCCAAGTGAGGAGCTGGAGGGAACAGGTCCCACCTCCTTCCCCTGCTTTCCAAGGATACACACGTAAGGTCTGCAGCATCCCATCCTGCCCTTCCATGAGCTCTGAAATCATTTGGGATAAAACGCATCCCTTGCTCAACTTTGGAGCCGTCCAGGCACTTGCTGATAACAGAGGAGTAGTAATGGATCACTTTGTGTCGCCAATCAGAATTTATTTCCCTTCTTCCCTAAACTGTGAGTTCTTGAAAGTGTTGTCATGGCTACTGAGGAGTGAACTTGACTCACTTGGGCAGCCTTTGCTCCCTCCAAGTGAGCTGATCTGAAATTTGTCAAGGCTCTCTTGTCACCGGCTGCAAAAATACTGTATCTGTTTCTCGAGAGGAGCTTCCTCTGCAAGCTGAATATAAAGGGCACAACCAGAGTCCAAGCCTGCTGTAATGCAGAGGTTTTAGTGCCCCTGAGTGCCCTCAGCAAATAACTCTTTAATTGTTCCCTTCTTTCCAGCAATCTCCCTGCCACACAGCAAAAGGTCAGTCTGCTTGTGAGGTCCTCTGCAATCCCTCTGCTGGGCTCTGCTGCAGTATTTTCTGATCAATGGTTAAAACTGGCGTCTCTTTATTCTAATGGAACCTCCTCCACTGGAGAATGAATTCCAAGAGGCTTTCCAGCACTGGAATATATCTCGTGGTTCTGGCTCAAATGAATGCATGACATAATTCCACTAAAATCGATGAAATTGTGCTCGGGGATGCTGCTCCACTGCTGATATTAAAGCTGCATGGATGTGGTTTTATTGCTACTTATTGCTTGCTCTTAGTCTGTTTTAATATGATCCCAGTCCCACATCCATCAGGGGGAATTCCCAAGGCTTTTGAGCAACCCATGTGGAAATCAATGGATGGAAGTGGAGTGGGGAGAGTCTCCTGTGTGAGTATTGAAGTTCCTGATCATAGTGTGGGAAACAAGCAGACGCTCTCCTGAGGAGTGTACAGTCAAAACAGATGATGCAGATCCATGGCAGATACTGGTTTCTGTAGCTATCAGCATCAACAAAAATAATCTGGTTTATTAGGAAAGCTGCTCAGACAACAGATTTTTCACCATCCAATAAACAGTCCCTTACCAGTCCTTAAAAAAATAAAAAAAAATAATAATAAAAAAAAGCTATTGAATTCAAACATGCAGGAAGGAAAAGAGATGAGCAAATACAGGCTAGGGGAGGAAAAGGTGAGACTGGGGTCAGAGCAGTTGATGAGGCTGAATCACTCTTTGTCACAAGGATGCTCAGAGCCCCACTCTCCAAGAAAGCTCCTTCTGCAAAAAGGCTTTGGGAAATGTTGTGACTTGAAATGGGGGCTGAGGACTCTGCAGAACAGAAGAAACCCCCTTGGTAAAGTGTCTTGGATGTAATGGGATAACACAGGTTAAAGCCCATTCTATTAAAAGATAAGTAGAAGGATGGAGAGTGGACCTTTACTCCTTTGTTTTCTTGTAGTGTTTCAATTGCCTGGACTTCTGTATCATCACCTCCTTCAGTTTACTGTGCCCAAAGATCCATTCTCCTTTGAATCTCCTTCAGTTTATTGTGCCCAAAGACCCATTCTCCTCTGAACTTTCTTTACTGTGCCAAAAGATCCATTCTCCTTTGAACTCTCCAGCTTTCAGACGTGTGTTATTATCAGTGCCTCTCACCCAGCTATTCACTGAGGTGTTTTCACAGATGAAAACATTTCCTTCTCATCTCTCCTTCCCACAGCTGCTTGCTCATTCTGTCACTGCCACTATTTTTCTTCCCTCAACATCATTCCACTGGAGCATTTCTGGTCCCTCCAAAACTCTCCAGCCACACGTGGGGCTCATAAAGCTGCTGTGTTCAGAGAGCACCTGGCCTCACTGAAAGGCTTGAGCCTTTTTCCAGTGCATTAATCCTGTCAGGACCTGAGTTTGGTGATCTATTCCAGCCAAGCAAGCATCACTCAGAGTTAAATGCAGAAAGATTGGAAATGGCAGTTTTGGAACACCCTTGAATGGCCTTGGGGGTTGGTGCTTCAGTACCTAAAATGCAAGGAGAAAACTTTGCTTGGCTGCTCAGTTGAAAGACAGTTTGGAAATATTCTCAAGTGCACCAAATATTGCAGCAGGTGCAGCAGAGGAGTTGCAAATTTTCCTGGCTTCTCCCTGGCTCACCCTGCAAGCTGCAGTGACTTACTGCCCATCACCCCCCCTGGCACCTACCCTCACCTCAGCCTGGGCACAGAATTGGAATTCCAATGTGAGGAAGAAAATGCTTTCCCATGCTGGCTGAAGTCAGATTTCAAAAAAAAAAAAAAAAAAAAAAATTCCCCATCTTTCTGAAGGCAAAATGTATTCTCTGATGTTTGGTGCAACCTCTCACCTCTCCCAGTGCAGGAGGTGGGGGAATGGAGGGATGTGGTTGTGGAACCTGAAGGTGAGGTCTCCACTTTGCTTCCAAACTTTGCTCCTCTTCCTTGCCTCCACAGGAATCCCCAGGCTGTTATCCTGTAATGGGGGGTCGGGTTTTGCACCACTTAATTAGTGGCTTCTCTGAACTTTCTTCTGTTTTCACTCCGAGCCAGGATTAAAAGACACGGAGATGAATTTCCTCATGTTTGGGCTTGGTTGTTTATTAAATCTTATCTAAAGTACAGAAAGTTCAGTAATACTTCTGGCCACCAGATAGAAATGAGCAAAATGCAGCTGAATCCAGCTAGGTACAAGGTCTCTTAAAGCTGAACAGTCCAATGGACAATTAACACCTATATTATTTATAGTTTTGAACCAATAACCCAACTCCTGTGACCCTCGGTGTGACACTAACTGTCCAAGCAGAAACTACTGCCTGAAAGCATGAAGAAGAAGGAAGAGCACTGAAAGAGACACCTCTCAAAATCCTCCATCTTGTCCCATACCTATTACTGTATTATAAAAACCTCAAATTCCAAACCCTTCACCATGTGAAAGCACACACTTCCATTTTACTACACACCAGTGACTTTCACTTCTTCAGTCAAATTTGGAAGCTTTCTCCAAGGCCTCAGGTCAAAAGCAGTGTTCTCCTGGGGGTCAGGAAAGCACAGAAAGTTCAAAACCCCCAGGTTTCTGGGATCCAACATTATCCCTGGAGCCCAGCAGCTCCAGGAGCTTCCAAAGAGGAATCCTTCTGGAAGGAAGGTGAAGGTGCTCTGTCCATCAGCACAACTCCTTTACACCCCTTGGGCTCCTACAAATCCTACAGCCTGCAGTGCTTCCTCTTTTTTGTCCGTAAAAGGCACCAAAAATGGGACCTGTGGTGAGGACTGGAATGGCTGGGAAGAGATTTTTGCCCTCAGCACTGAGCTCTTGGTTAAAACTGTTGGAGAGTGTTCCCACTTGCTTCCCTTCTCTGCTCTCCTCTCGTTAAACACAGGCAATTTGGAGCTGCAATATTTATAAAGGATTTAGCCTTGTCCTGGGCTGAGCCACTGAAAAAATCATTGGTTGTCCCCCCCCCCCCCCACCAGGACTTCACAGCAGCGGGGATTTGGACACGGGGAGGGAAGGTCTTTTGAAGTCCCCTTGTAGGTTTTATCCTCCCCCCAGTCCTTCCATCTGCAGGGAAAATGCAGTAATTCACCTGTCCCCATTTCTGGATGTATTTTCAGGCACTGAAGAGCTTGACCACTCACTGTTAATCAATAGAGTTGGAGTGTAGCCACCAGTCTATTACTGTTTCAAGCTTCTTCAAAGCAGAACATGTCTGGAAAAATGAAAGGCAGAGATGAAATACACACATTTCTCTGGTAATATTTCAGAGGCAAGGGCACAGCGGTAGCTTTCTTTTTTAAGCCTGTACCCTATATATAAAATATATTTGAGGGATTTGGAGAATGAAGAAAAATTAAAATAATTAAGGAGCTGACAGAACTGATTTAGAGTCAGGGGAAAGAGGCAAAGAATGAAACATGTGCAGTGTGGTGGAGCAGGGCTGGCAGGGATGGAGGGGACCTGAGGGAAGGGACCCTGGTTCTCTTCCAGGGATGTGCTGGGCCAACACATTTCCACCTTCATCCGGGGGTGCTCTGAACTGGTTGGAAAGCAGGAGTGAAATCCTTAGAAATCCTAAGGAATGCTGTGACCCAGAGCTTTCCAAATTTAAAGCCCATCCAAGGCTCAAGCTGCAGTTGTGGCCCCTCAGTGACGTTTTCAGGTGCCACACTGAGACCCTCTCCATGCAGGTGAGGTCTCTTGGAGCAACCAAAGCACAGGATGTAAAATTCCCAACAGAGGGAACAGCTTCCTTTGGCAGGGTGGCATTTTGGCCGGGCTGGCCAAACCTGCAGCACTCTGTTCCCTCCAGGTGACATCCAACCTTCACCTGTGGGGACACCAGCACAGGAGAGAAGCTGAGAGAGCCCGGGCCAGGCAAGGCTGGGTTGTGCAAAGCCTCTCCCAAAGTCTTGGGTTGTTTTGGGAAGGCAGCAGCTCTGTGAGCACGTCTGTGCTTGAGGCAGCAGATGGAGGATGCATAATTTAAAATAGGAGTGACCAGAGGAAGGTTTTTCCATCTGCTCTCCAAGCAGTTGGACAAATCCTCTCACATCTGATGGGGCTCCCCCAGGAGCTGCACTTCCAATGGACAGGCTCTACAAACCCAGACCTCCACAGGTCCTCCCCTGCTCTCTGATAGAGGACAGCCCTCTTCTAGCCACTCCAAGAACCTCTTGGGAGCAAGAATCCCAAATTGGCATGTTAGCCCTGTCCTCTTCTGGGGTAGGAACACAGAAAAAAAACCCCAAAAATTTGATGCTGTCCAAGGAGCAACTTTATCTGCACCCTCGCTCTGGCAATCAAGAGCCCTTCAAAAACAAAACAAAACAAAATAAAACAAAAACCAACAAAATCCAACCAACCAAAAAAAAAAAAATAAACAACAACAACAAAAGTTTAATTTCAATGTAGAAACCTGTCCTTTCTGTCCCGCAGAAGTGAATTCAGGTATCTGAGCTGAGCACATGAACCATTCAGAGGAGATTTGACACAGGAGATGGCTGGACATCTTTCACTGAAATGCCTGGATTTTCCCATGGAAAATCATAGAATGGTTTCGGTTGGAAAGGACCTCAAAGATCCTCTGGTTCCAAACCACCTGCCCTGGTCAGAGAAACCTTCCACTAGACCTGAAATTATTTTGGAATGAGAAATATTTTGTGGTGAAGGCATTTCAACACACAGCTTTGGAGATCCTGAAGTACTGCTTTGAGCAACTAAGAATCAAGACTTCCAGACATCCCATTTATCCATCTTCTCTTTGAATGTCTCCAGACCCACTTTCAGTCCATCTAAAGATCATTTGGACACCAGAGATGCCATTTCTGCAGTGATGAGCTTCACAAATCTGTCTTCCAGTGGAGCTTTTGCCTCACCTCCCTCACAGAGATCAGCCCACATTCTCCTTTATTTCCAATGCCTGCCTCCATCCCAAGGAAGTGCTTTTCCTCTAACGTGATTAGGTACTCACTGGCAAGCTGCCTAGAAAGCAAAAAATTGGGGTGGAAAAGTGGATTTTTCCAGTGGTGAGAGCAAACTGCATGCTGGTCTTGCTTCAAAATGTTTGCACAGCCGAAATATCTGTGGTATGAGAGATGCAGAGGAAGAGATTCCTCTTCATCCTCTCCTCCTCCTCCTCTCCTCCTCCTCCTCCTCCTGCTGTTCCAAGGGCACATTTTCCATGAAGGAGGTTGATGAAGGTCGTTGCTCACTCCAGATCTGTTTGGCCACTTGAACGCTGCCGTGGGCTATGATCCTTCTTATGCAGCCTCTGAACCATCTGGACGGCTCACAAGAGGTATCTGCTCCCCCTGGTTCCTTGCTGGGATGGAGACAGGAGCCAGTGGAGTTTATCCTGCAATTCTGATCCCACAGCATGGAGTCACCCAGAGCTGCTTTGGTCATGTCTGGAATATGGGCAAGGGCAGAGATCTCAGAGAATTGATGGTCACACGGGTCTTTTCCAACCTAAATGATTCCATGGAGGATTCAGGAGACCAGCACCGCCATCCTGAGGGCAGCACCACTGTCACAGGTCTAAAATGGACAAGGTTGGACAGGGCTTGGAGCAACCTGGCCCAGTGGGAAGTGTCCAGGGAGTTGGAACCAGATAATCTTTAGGGTCCCTTCCCACCCAAACAATTCCATGATTCTAAGATGATCCCACGGGCTTCAATGAGCTGCACGTGGCTGGAAATGAAATGGGGCAGGATGAGGAAAGGCACTGATGCAGTGACAACAGCTGACCCTGTGAAACCCTGTGGGAACCTCAAAAGAACCTGTGCCCACCGTGAGAGCTGCCAGAAAGATCTACAGCACCTCCTCAGAAGCAGGGCCCAACCTCAGACCTTCCTCTGGAGGTTTTTTCCAAATCTATTTCTGACCCCTGCTCTCAGAGAGGACCTGAAATGTTCAGGCAAGCTCCAAGCATTTCCCCAGCCTTTAGTGCTTCCTGACTACCACACGAAATCCTGAGTCCTTAGCGGGTAGTGAGTACATCCAGTCAGTCACCAAAAAATGCTTTAACTGTGGGAAGCTGATCTTTTCCTTTCCTCCTTTATCCCAGTTTTACTATTCCTCATGCCTTGTGCTATCTATGTGTTAAGTTTTCTTCCCACTTGGATGCACTGTCCACCTCCTCAAAGTCCTTTTTGATGGAAAGGACCTGAGTGTGGACACCAAACCACACCCAGGACCAGCCTGTGTCAGTCTTCAAGTCCCTCACTTTCACTCCATGGGAGTAGAAACCAACCAGTCCAATTCTCCACCATCTGACCTGGAGATTGGGAAAGAGGATTCTGTCACAGCTCTCCTGGCTTGCTTTACCAGCTGATGTCCAGATAACCTCCAGTGCACATCAGCACTGCTGGAAACTTCAGAGAGGACCAGAGGATGACCCTACAGAAGGGCTGGTCCTACCAGCTACCTGGTCCAGGAATTGATGAAATGCCCAACAATCCCATTTTTCCTTGGTCTTCCAAGGGAAGACCTCTTTGATTTTTCCTTTTGAATGCTTGAGACTACCTTCTTCTGTGAATGAGCTGCTCACAGGTTTTAGTTCCACTTTTTTTTTTTCTTTTCCTGGACCACAGAGCAAATAGGTACAGCTTCATGTATAAAATAACAGCTCATCTTCTTTCAACACGCTGAAAAAACTCCAACTGCCTCAGCAACCTCTTCCTGCCTCCAGGCCATAATGCTGGGAAGCAGAAAGGTGGAAAAAACAACAAGAAAAGGGAATTTTACCATAATAAATGCCAATGCATTTAAGGAGCACATGTTTACTTTCACTGGGCTCAGTTCCAGCGTGTGTTCTCTTAATTACCCAGACCTGAGACCTCTCCTGGGGTGGATCCAGTGCCAGGAGCTACACGAGATGGAGCTGAGTTAGGTCATTTTTCCTGGCTACAGCTGCTTGAAAAGTGTATTTCCTGAAGTGGCTTCCCTTTGGGAATGGGTTGTGCTCATCACTTTCAGGGGAGATGTTTGTGGGGAGGAGGGAAATTGAAAAGGATGGCTTTCCCTGTAGGAAATGTCTGTCCCTGTAAAATGAAACAGGGGAGACAGCCCCTGTTTGGAAGTTACTTGTTTCTGGGGCTTATCGCACTCATTTGACACCAGTGTTATCAGATTAGGGTCTATCTGTTAGTGGCAGTTGGAAACTATCAGAATAAAACAGCTCAAAGGTATTTCCAAGATGGATGTTCCTTCCGCAGGGAAATTTTTTACTTTTCACCATCCCACAGCAAAACCTTGCTCTGAACGTCCCAGACAAAATTCCAATCTCCACCTTGTGCTGCTGTTGACCTTCAAAAGAAGGGGAAGGGATGCTCAGCGATTCCCAAAAATGATGTGCAGCCTCCTCTCCTCTGCACACCCCCTCCAGGCATAGCAGCACCCCGCTCTTCCCATGGATTTCCTGCCCTGCAGCACCTTGCTGCCTTGCAAGGGGAGAGTTTGTCCTACAGAAGGACATTTTTCCTTTCCCTGGGAATATTTACAGTGGGGAGAACGAGCTGGATGCAGCAGAGGACTGGGGAGAATTGGGAAATGGGGGTGAGACTTCTCCTGCCTTTCCTTGTGCCCTGGGGGATCACTGGGAGCCTGGGGGTGCAGTGGCAAAGCAAACCACAGCTTAGGGAGCTCATTTAACCAATTGAATCTTTTACCTCTCCTCAGGAGCATTGCCTCCTCTGGCAGCCTTAGGCAGGATCTGAAGTGTCCTGCTCTGTGCCTTTAACGTCCCTATAACCTACATATATATCTATATAAACATATATATAATGTAGATATGTTTATATATAAATATATTTTATATATATATAGATAGATTTTATATATATATTAGATTAGATATAGATATAGATATAGATATAGATATAGATATAGATATATATTAGACATAGATATATAGATATAGATATAGATTATATAGATAGATATAGATATATAGATACAGATAGGTAGGTAGGTAGGTAGGTAGGTAGGTAGGTAGGTAGGTAGATAGATAGATAGATAGATAGATAGATAGATAGATAGATAGATAGAGCCTGAATCTCTTCTAAGCCTTCATCCACAAACTCATGAACCATCAACCAAATTGTCATGTCCAAATTCCTCTTCTCACCAAACTGAACAAAATCACAATCACAGAACAGAGTCACAAAATCACAGAATCATTTATGGTGGAAAAGGTGTCCAAGGTCATAGAGTCCAAATTCTCATCCCCTCCTTGTCACCCAGCCCAGAGCATTGAGTGCCACATCCTTGGACACCTCCAGGGACAGGGGCTCCTCCACAGCCTTTCAAATGCCTGACCACCCTTTCCATGAAGAAATTCCTGCTGATGTCCATCCTGAAGCTCCCCTGGCACAGCTCGAGACATTCCCAGCACAGTGGAGGAAGAAGATGCAGTGCCTGAGGACAGGAGTGGTGGCTCCTTTCCATCCAGGAACTGCTGGGATCAGCTGGGATCAACTCCCCATCCCATTATGGTGGCTGCAGCTGCCCCTCACCCCCACGCACGTGCTTTGCTCACCTCTCCAATTCTGCTTTTCTTTTGCACCCAAACCCCATTCAGTAAATCCTCCTTAACACACAAAACCAGCTGTTCCAAATGCATCCCAAGGGCTGGAATGGCTGCAGATCCCAGAGTCCTGAGGGCTTTAGTGGGGCTGTTTGATGGCAACATCTGCCTTTCACAGCACACTAAAATACCAGGAGTGCCAGCACTGCATCCTGTGTGCAGCTGGACAGGGCAGGACTTGCCAAACTCCTTATCAGGGAGGCCCAGGAGTTGAGGAGTTTGAAGAAAAAAGCTGCTTTTCCTCACTTTTGGTCCTGGGGTCGTAGGTGGCTTTCCACTCATGGGCAAGTTTTTTAAGCATCAAGAAAATTCAGTACAGGATAACTCACCCTGTCTTCATTTTAAAAAGCCAACAACGCTTAACTCTGGCGAGATTTAGTCCAAAGGGGGCTTTCTAAATTTTCTTTTGGCACATTCCCTCTTGGACAGACTCCCCAGGGGATGGGAATGGCCTCGAGGCTTCCAGAACTCCAGGAAGGTTTGGACAACACTCCCAGAGTTGCACAGGGTGGGAATTTGGGGTTGTCTGTGCAGGGCCAGGGGTTGGACTGGATGAAGCTGGTGGTTCCGTTCCAACTCAGAATATTCCATGATTCCATTAGGTTAAGCAGGTCATCATCCACCTTAAAAAACAAAACAAAACAAAAAAATCCTTCTGATTTTCTTCCTGAGGAAGAGCTTTGTTGTAGCACATGATCAATTATAAAAGTTCTTCAACAAGACCAGGACTTTCCCAATCACCTATAGTTCCACCACAGCAGCTCTGCTGGATTTCTTGGTCTCTCCAGGTGTCCCCAGGGAACGTTCAATGCTTGTTTAATTCCAGGATTTCCATATTTGTCTTGCCCATGATTTGCAAAATGCTGGACTGAAAGACACCTTGAGTAGGATTCAGAAGATTCCACTCAAAATGTACATTTCAAAAGCTGGCCTGGACTCAAAATGTGGTATAACATCAAATTATGGCTGAGCCCTTGGTAAGAAAGATCTTCTCTGAGACAAAACCATTTATGTGGAATTATAAAACCCAAATTTTGGAACCCAAAGCAAAGCCAGCTGTGGGCTCATAGGCCTTGGCTGGTTACAGGATTACAATACTCCAGCTGTGTGCACTCAAACCACCCCAAAACTGCAAACATCAACCATTATGTTTCCTCTCTGAGAAAGAAATGATGACCTGACGTTTGGGTGAAATTTCTGTCTATTTGTCAATCCTGGGACTTTGGAATGTGGTGGACCACCAAGTTTTCCACAAAATATCCCCAGGAAGGTGAAGAACCCTCAAGTTCTGGATCTTGGTGAGCACTGGTGGAGGAGAGAACCCACTTAATCCCCCAGCTCGTGTCCCTCTAACAGGATTAACTGATAAAATTTGGTTTTGGCTCTTTGGAATTAGTTCTAAGCAGCAATTGCTGCAGGGAGGGAACACTGGGGAAGTGGCATCTTGTGGAACATGCAGAGATTTTAAATTCCTCTGCATCCTCTGAGTGGAAAAGGCTGAATTAATTTGGGTTTTCTGGGTTTTCTTTCTGATTTTAAGGGGGAAAGGGTGTGTGGTTCTCCCATGGCAGGAGGGGTCTGAGGAGAGGGAGGCAGGGTCAAATCCCTGAGGAGAATTCAACTCCTTCAGAAAAAAAAAAACAATCCAAGTTTTCTCTGAATCCAGGCAGGACCACGGGAGATAATTCAGACCACTACAAATTCTCCTCAGAAGCCCTTTCGGCAAAGCTGCTTTCATTTCCAAGCTACTTTGGAGATAGGAGGGTATCAGGAGGATATTTTCAGCCTAACATGAAAGCACCATTTTTTCAAGTGAAGAAAAAGTATTTGAGATTCTTTTTTCCCCCCTTTTCCGTGCACTGCCCAAGAAATGTGTCGTCAGCTCATCCCTGTGCCAAACCTTCCTTATTTACTTGTATTCCCAGGAGGGGATTGACTAAGCTTTCCATTACTCCACAGCATTTTGGCTCCTGCACAAAACCACTACAAGGCTTGAAGGACTAAAATATATAAAGTTATACTGAGGGGGGTGGCATAGAGAAGTTACTGTGAACTAAAGGTGACTTTGTTTTCCATTCTAATTTTGCTAAATAAATTAATTAATATTAATTAAATGGATCCCAGGAAGGATTCTTCCTAAATCTTGGCAGTTATGACTTGATCCAGCACTGCTGTGAATAAATGACCTATGTGACCTGTGCTTCTAAAATCTATTGATTTTTTTCATCACTTGACCCTTTTTCTGCCTGGAAATCGTCCCACCAGGTCCTGAACTCTGCTACCTCTTGGCAGAAAAAATCCTCCATCTGAGTTGCAATAAACACAATTATTTTTGGCATCATTGTATTTCTAAGAGAGCCACAAAGGATATAAATTCAGTTATAAAACCCCAGGATATCTGAGAGAAGCAAAATAGAAAAGCGCAGCATGTGGCAAATACGGCCTGACAGCTGCAAAATGAATAATTCCTGACTATCAAGGAATCAGAGCAGAAATCAGCCCCAGCCACAATCTCGGGGTTGTAAAGCAAAGGATTTCAGGGGCTTGGGAAGTGAGTTTATCACCACCATCTTTGCTGTCACATAAAGCCAAGCCCTGCCCCTTCTCCATTCCAGGGTGTCCCAGGCTGGGATAATTTTGCTGCAATTTCCCTGTCGTGGCAGTGGCAGCTGTTCTGCTCCTAATCCAGCTGACACCACAAATGCCTTTAATTAACAAGGAGGGAACAGGATGAATTAAACCTCAAGGTCTGAGTCATTAACAATTGAGACCATTTAGACAAGGCGTTTTCCCTGCAGGGTGGTGTTATTATTAATTATAATGATCCAGTGGGCTGATATTCTTCAGGATCCATGGCAAGGTATTAAATATTGCAGGGGAGTAATTTGTGCAATTCAATCCACAAGAAAGGTTTAGAATGATGCTGGTTCCTTTAGGATCTGGCACAAAGCATCCATGTGGATGCTCCCAAACTTTGTCAGTCCCTCTGGCTGCTGGGGAGGAGATGTCCAGCTCCCAGTGATCCCATGGCTGACCAAACACGTTGTGCTTCATGATTAAAACATAAATATTCTGCTGAATGATTAATCAGCATGACAAGGATGGGAAATCCCTAATTTCAGGCATATATTTATAATTTTTTCCAGGGTTTTATAGATGGATGGTGAGCACGAGTGAGGTGTCAGAGGGATGAGTTGGGGAGAAAGGGATCATATTTTCCTCATCCTCCCAGGTGTCTTGGTTTGAACGACAGATGTCTGCTAAGAAAGGCAGGAGACTCTCTTGAAATGAAAAATGTAAAACCCCTCCCCCCAAATTATTATAATCTTGAAATTAAGGGGCTCTCAGGCAAAGATATGGGAATAGGAATAACAAGGAAAAATTAAAACAGAAATACAGTATTACAAACAAACAAACAAACAAACAAAAAACCCTAAAACACTGATAGAGTCAGAATCCAGACCCCCCATCAGTCACTCAGGGTGTTGGAGCAGTCCCATTAAATGGTGGCTGCAGTTCTCCTGCAGTGACAGATGTGGTTCAGTTGGAGCAGTGCTCTTGCAAAGGGTGCAGTTTCCCACTGATGGTTCCAGTGATGATGTAGAAGGGTCTGGTTTTCCTCTGGAATGCAATGGGAAAAGGTGCCTCTGACGTTCCAAATCCCAGATTTTATCTAGGTAGGAAAAGCTTGGCTCCTCCCCCTGGGTGGAGCATCTCCCAATGGGATGATGGAATTTTCTCAGCCATAAGTGGGACTCAGTGGCCATTAACAGGAGATACCTCCTGGAGGAAGGACGGGTTGTGGAAAAGATAAAGAACACTGCCCCAGCTGGTTTAACAGCTGGCCCATTAACAGGAGATATCTCCCACGGAGATGAGGATCACTGCCCCACCTGGTTTCAGCAGATGGTGATAGAATAAATACTTCTGGTCACATCCTGCATTGCAACCCAAGACACCAGGACACTGGGAAATCCCTCCTTCAGCACTCTTCAACCATCCTTGTCCTGGAAGGAACCATCCTTGTCCTACACTGATGGAAACAGGAGCTAAAACCTGTGTGGGTCGGAGATTTTGTGTTTGATTTTGGATTGTGTTTGTTCCACAGGATCTGCACTAATTCTTCCTTGAATCACTTGGCTACATGAAAAACTGCTTTTATTTATTTATTTGTTTGTTTGTTTGTTTGTTTATTATTGTGACCTTTCAGCGCTTACAGGGGTCTTTTAAGAAAGATGGGGGCAAACCTTCCAGCAGGGCCTGTTACAACAGGATAAGGGTGACAGTTTTAAACTAAAAGAGAGTCAATTTAGACTAAAAATAAAAAAGAAGTTTTTTATTATGAGGCTGATGAACACTGGCATGGGTTGCCCAGAGAAGCTGTAGCTGCCCCATCCCTGGGAACATTGAAGGTCAGTTTGGATGGGGCTCTGAAGATGTCCTTTAAAGGTCACCTGTCAGCCAGGTACCCATCTTCAGAGACTTTTCCAACATTTACTAAAGCATTTTGAAAACCTTCACTGACTTGAATTTCTCAGTGCTGCTGTTTAAGGAATTTGTAAGTTCGGGGTCCTGCTTTGCCTCCATCACGCAGCTTGAACTGAATTGACATAAACTGCAGTGTCTCAAACCTCTTCTTTTCTTTCCCAAACAAAGTCTGAAATACCTTGACCTCCGTGGCTCCCTGCAGTGCTGTGTGTCCTGCCTCACTGCAGGATACACCAGCAAAACCTTTTTCTCAGCTGCAAACTCGACTGTCAATGATTTTGTGTCATCAGGTGGGTCATTGGCAGAAATGTGATGGCCACAAGCTCCCTGTGTTACTTCAGCACCAGCTCAGCAGTGATGTTGGCCAGGAAGCCAAAGAACAAAGCTGTGATCCATCCCTTTCCATGCTGGGGTTGGAGAGTGACCCACAAATTTTGGGCAGGCAGTGCCACACAAGATTCCTGCACCTAACCCATGAATTTTGGACAGGTAGCACCACATGAGATTCCTGCCCCTGAACTCTGAATTTTGGACAGGCAGCACCACACGAGATTCCTGCACCTAACCCATGAATTTTGGACAGGCAGCACCACAAGAGATTCCCGTGCCAAGCAAAACGCTCAGCTTCCCTTCCTGACATCCCTCCTCTCACCCACACACCCACTCACACTCCGTTTATTTAAGCCCCCAGAGAAGCAACCAGGAGAGAGAGAGATTAAAAAAATATCTCAGACAACATGGAAAAAGCCAAGTGGCTGTGGCCAGAGTTTGCAGCACCCAGCGAGGGGTGGTTGAGGATGTGGTTGGGACCACACCAGGGGGTGCAAACGGCTTCTCCACCACTTATCTCACCGAGGCAGAGCTATCACAACTCTCCCACACACCAGCCCAGCAGGGTCTGAAACACCAAATGGCCTCAGACTTAAAAGGGAATTATTTATTTACCCTGCTGCGAGATGTTTTTAATTAAGGTTGCAGCCAGAACTCCGCCTGGCGTTCGTAAGCGACATTGAGACGCCTCATTATGGATTCAAAAGCCTCTGAAATTTGGATGGGCTGTTCAGCAAAGTGATGTTGTTTATTGTAATTAGGTTGGGTAGGATTAAATTTCTGGAGAGATGTCCTTGTTCAAAAGTAGTCAGTGACCCACTGACCCTCCAGCTGACCCCTGTATTTCCTACAGAGAGCAGGAAGGTCTTGGAGCTCTTAAACCTCTGGAATCCTGGAAACCTTCAGCACCATGAAGATAAACAACAGCTGAGTGCTCCTGACCACAGGGAAATGTTCAACGCTATCTCCAGGTTTGATATGCACAAAGAAAAAGGAGGAGGGGGGAGGAATCCAAATTATTCCACACCTTTGGGGACCAAAGTCTGGGCCATTTGGTGAATCTGCCTTGTGGTTTGAACCTCCATAATTGGTGCTATCAAACATCACAGGGAGAGTGTGCAATAATATACTCAGTTCAAAAAATCTCACAAAACCTATTCCTGGCTGGAATATGGAGGGAGGAATATAATCCCAGCCCACTCTGAAGCACTTTTCATCAGGCGAGGTTTTCTTTCTCTTGCAAGCCTCTGTTTCCGTTTTGATATGATTTTAAAATAAAAAAACATATAATCTAAACTGTTACAGCAATTTTTCATGTGTTTGAAAACCACAATGAGCAAATATTTTAGGAACAGTTGCTCTAAGGGAAAAAAAAAATAAGAAGAAGCTGTGAAAAAAAAAAAAAAAGCAAGGATTTTCTTCAGGGGGAAAAATGTCTCTTCACCCAAAGTCCACGTTTGGCCTTTTTCTTGAGAAAGGGGTGAAAAACACATGGTTCAGTAAAAGCTGAACATTCCAAAGGGTGTGAAATGGGCCGGCGTGAGCATTAGCCTTGTTCTGACTAGAGTCTCAAGTCGCCTCATAGCTCTGTTTCTTTTCAGCTTGGAGACAGAGGAAACAATTTGTACAAATGATTGCTGGGAGAAAGGCCACAGCCATTTGTGTATGCTAATCAGGTTGTACCTGCCAATCATGCCTTATTTTCAGTAGTATCTGTGGTTTGCGAATGCACAGAGTCAGAGCAGGGGATCTATTCATAGACACAAGCCAAAATAGATGTATTTTCTCTGGTCAGAGGCATCACAAAAGCATCCTCCTTAAAATTATGCAACAGTTTGCTATTAGCAGTGATTCATGGATGCCAGCCGGAATAAATTTATAAATAGATAAAGCTGATCTCCGGGACATTCCTGAGTCATCTGGAAGCCAACCTTTGCTTTTGGGGGACAGGATGACCCAGCTTTTTTGCCTTTGCCAGTTGTACTGCTGTGAAAATTAGATGTGTGTGTGTGTGTGTGTGTGTGTGTGCCTGGCACAAGCTGTAAAACAGCGTTTGCAACCTTGCAAGGAGATGCATGGAAAGAATTGATACCGAGGCAAGAATTAATATCCCGCCAAGTATAAATACCAAGACAAGAATTAATACCAAGGCAGAACAGCTCAAATCCTCCAACTCATCCCTTCTTTTCAGGCTGATTTTGTATTTCAGTTGAGTCACGTTAAAGGGGCCCCATTTATGACAGCAGCTCCTGCTGATGCTCAAAACCCTGGGAAGGGACCAGCACTTTGGTGTTGGACCTTTGGAAATTGAGAGTATTGGGCTTTTCGTGCTGACAAGCACAGACCATCAGGAAAACACTGCTTTTGACCCGAGGCCATGGAGAAGGCTTCCAAAATTGAATGATAGAACTGAGATCACTGGTGTGGAGCTTGAATAGGAGTGTGTAATATCACATGGTGGAAAATCTGGAGTTTAGGATTTTAGAGTATAACAATATATATGGAGCAAGATGGAGGTTTTAGGATGGAGGTTTCTTTCTTCTTCACCTTCTTCATGGGTCTAGGTGGTGTTTTTGTAATTAGATTAAAAAATTCCACATTGAGGGTCACGAGTGTTTAGTTATTAAGTTAAAAGTAAAAATTAATTGGACAGTTTAGGCTTACAAGGCCTTGTAGAGAGAAATACATCACCATTTTTAACTTGTTAGCTGGAAGTGCTGTAGAACTCACTGTAACATAGATAAGAGTTAATAAACATCTGAGTCCAAACACGAAATTCTGTCTCTCTGGCTTTTAATCCCGACTCTGCAGAAGAAAAAAAAGAAGATAAAATGCAATTCTTTGGAAACCTGATCAGAAAGGAGGAATTATTGCTTCCTTCAGAGCTGCCGATGGCACCGGCTCTGGCTGTGTGTAATTCAGTGCTTGGAGAAAGGGATGGTCCTGATGACAGTGGGACACCAGGGTTGCTGTTGTTGTTGCTGTGGGCATGGAGCAGAGCCCTGGGAGCTCACACCCACCTGGCTTGGTGCTCCCAAAGCTCTGAACTTCCTGCAGCTCCTTCCTTCCCTCCCTTTTGGAAAGAGGAGAGTGCTGCCAAGGGCTGGGAGAGGAGGATTAGGGACAGGTCAGCAGGAACTGCTTGGGATAAGACAAGCAGCTTCTGAAGAGCAGCAGACAGAGCCAGGGGTGAGGTCTGGGATGATTTGATTCTTTTTGCTGCTGAGCTGAGAAGCCCAGGGCTCAGTCATGGACCAGAACAGGGAAAAGGGGACCTGAGGATCACCCAGCTGCCTCCCTGACTCAGAAAGTCACTGCATGTGGCAGTGAGGGTGACAGAACGAGGGAACAGCAGCAGGCTGCCCAGGGAGGTTCTGGGAGCACATCCCTGGAAGGGCTGGAACGTGGATGTGGCACTTGGGGACAGGGTGGTGCTGGGCCAGTGGTTAGACTCGATGGTCTCAGAACTTTCCCACCCTGAATGAATCTCTGATTGTATGAAACTGTTCCAGCAGGCCTGGTTTGGGAAAGCTGCCAGCCAAGTCTTTCCCTGGAGCAGTTTCACTCCAGCAGAAATGCCAAGGAAAACATCGGCAGCACGGGAAGCCTGGCCAAAAGCCTGGGGAGACCCCCCCTCCACCCTGCTACTGGTGCTGCTTGTCTGTGTCACCATCCATCACAGGGGCTCTGGGAGGGCTGAAATGAATTTACTCACCCATGCAAACTGCTGATTTTCCTGTGACCTGAAGGAGCAAGGAGCCAGGTATATTTGGAGCTGCTGGAGCAAGGTATCAGCTGCTCGTGTGTGTCTGGGACCAGCTATTTATGAAATTTTTATGCCTAAATCTTGAAGTTTTTGGTGCTTTATAGACCATGGCCTCGAGCTGTGGCAAGAAGTGAGTTTTTCTCTTTACTGGACTGCAAAGAGCCGAGCTTTAGGATGGAAATCTCAGCTAATGCAGGAGCCACAGCAGCAAGAGTTGAGTTCATGCTCCCTGTCCCAGCCTGCCAGGCACAAAAAACACCTCCCTCACCTGGCAGGGACCTCAAAGCAGATTGCAAATAAAAGTCTTGGAAGCTTCCTGGAGAGCTTGGCCATGGCTGGAGCCCCTCGTGATCAAGCACTTGGTCCCTTCCGGAGCGGCATAAATCTGCTCTTAGCAGAGCTCTTTTAGAAAGGTGCACACAATCAAAATAGGGATGAAAAGATTCCCCGGTTGTGAAAGAGCTGGCACAAAGTCAGATTTTTCTATCAGCTCCCCTAGCCTCTGTTTTGTCCTCATTTTTCTCCCTGCTCTCCCCTCCAGGTCCTAGGGAAGCTGCCTCACTCCCTGGGCTCTGGTTTCCAACACGGAGCTCCCTCAAAGCCACCTCCCAGCTCAGCTCCACCACCCTCCAGCTTCTGTTCTCTCCTCCTTGGTCTTCATTCCTTCAGATTTCCTGACCCAAATGGAACCTCCTTTCTCTGAGAGATGAGTTTCCACACCACATCTTTCCCAGCCTTACTTCTGCCCCAGTCGTGCCATGCTTGAAGTTCCTCACCCAACTCAAACCAGTGCCCAAGAAATGTCCCTGTTGCTTGTGGAAATCAAAACAGGTGAGATTTGCATTAAAACTGCTGGGTGGAAGTCTGTAAACTCAGAGTCTGTGGGAAGACAGGTGAAATTTAGGCTGGAAAATACCTTTGTGATGATGTCTGATGGGGTGGATAGAAATCTTCACGAGGGACCATGCAATCGGCTAAAGGATTATTGTACCACCTCAGCACTCATATTTCACCCAGGATCCCAAACACTTTAAATTATCTGCAAGGAGAGAAGAGGGAGGGGGATGAAATTTGGCATCCAGTTTAATTCTTAACTGGAAAGACCAATAGAAATCCAGGTGGCTGAGACCCAGACACAAAGCCTGGACACAAAGCACTCCCCTGTTGACCAAACAGACTTTTCCCAAGCCACAGCCTTGCCCCTCTCTGTGTTTCTGAAGCCATATGAGATTTTTCCTAGACTCTGTCTCCTCCCATTCCATCACCAATCACCAGTCCCAGGGAAATCTCCACCAGCAGACACTTCCCACCACATCAGACTTTTCCTGGATTTGGAGATGGGAAAGGAGAACAAGCAGAACCCACCAATGTCACGGCAAGAATAAGGTGAGGACACCTTTTTTTCTTTTTTCTTTTTTTTTTGGCTTTTCTAAAAAGTGGCAGGAAGATTTTTTGCCTCTCAAATTATGAATGAGTCAGGATGACCCAGCTCTCTTCTCCAGGCCTGTCTTCACCTGTCAGCTGGATTTTGCTTGTTACAGTGCAAAGTTGGCCTCTGAGGGTTTGAGTATTCAAACAAGAATAAAACAAAGACAACAACAACAAGAACAACAACCAAAAAAAAAAAAAAGAAAAAGAAAAAAGAAAGCCATGTTTCAGACAAGTAATGCTATAGGGAGAAAGATGAAGGTAGGGGAGGGAACCTCTTTTTGCTTGCCTGGAAAGATTTATTTATAGCTCTGCCATGGCTGTGTGAGAGCAGGGCTTTAACTCCAGCCAGCCAAAGAGGTTAAAACCAGATGTTCCTTCCAGTTTTGGGCTAACAGCATCAGCTTTGCCAAATTTGCAAAGAATCTTCACAACGTCAAGTGCTCAAGGACAGTGCCTTGCTCCGTGTGTTCAGCCCCAGTGTTCAGGCACTTCCATGGGCACTGAGCACCAACCTGCAATCCAGCAAGGAGAGGCATCTTTGGGACAGCTTCCCACACATGGAAGAGCCTCTGGAGAGTCCTGTGCTGATGCATTTGGGCTCCACTCCTTGGGTCTTGCCCAGAGACAGCAGTGGGCACTGCCAGGGGCTGTTCACACCAAATGGACACAAACCCTGAGGGTAAAAGCAGAGCCACTCTCCAGAGGGGCTTCTCTCCTCTGACCTGGGTGTCCTTCAGCTCAAGCCCTCACACTTATGGAATCACAGACTCAGAGAATGGTTTGGGATGAAAGGGATCTTAAAGATCAGCTCATTCCACACCTTCCACTGTCCCAGGCTGAACCAAGCCCCATCCAGCCTGGCCTTTGACACTTCCAGGGATGCAGGGGCAGCCACAGCTTCTCTGGGCACCCTGTGTCAGGGCTCAGCACCCTCACAAGGAACAATTCCTTCTCAATATCCCACCTAACCCTGCCCTTCTTCAGCCTAAGGCCATTCCCCCAACTTAGTCCATTCCCCCTTTTAGTTTCCTCTTTAAAGATGCAAGCCAGGGTGGCTCTTTCTGCCACAGGACCTTGTTTCCCCAGCTAAGAATCCACATTTCAATCATAATTCCTGGTCCCTGTGTGCTGTTTTCCCACAGCAAGCAGCGAGTGATCTTCTCCAGTCCTCGAGGGGCTCACCCAGAGATGCTGGGATATATAACATTTATTGGGATGGAAGGAAGGGGGAAAAAAAAACAACCCTTTTGTGCAATTATGTCTAGGCACAGATTTATGGATTCATGTCTCCCACGCCCTGCCAATCACACCATGCTATCTCCAGTTCCTACGGAGCCTTACGCTCCCCCATCACAAAAATAAACACAAAAGTTAACTCCAATAATGAGCAGTCACAGAGAGTGGGTTCAGCTCCCTAAACACAGCCCTGGAAAGGCTCTGGGCTCTCCCAGCTGACCTCCAGCATTGTCTTCATCCGAGGGAGAGCTTCCCACAAATCTTCTTTTGCAACTGAGATGGCTCAGGGACTCCAGGTCTTCTCCAATGGCATTGTGGCACCTCTCTTCAGAGAAACAAATACCACTGGGGGGGAGTTGTGGGTTTTATCACTTCTCAGGAATGGACTTGTTGGAACGACTCCAGAGGAGGCACCAGAGATGCTCCAAGGGCTTCGGAGCTGGGGGTGTTCAACTGGAGAAGGCTCCAGGGAAAGTTCAGAGCCCCTTCCAGAGCCTAAAGGGGCTCCAGGAGAGCTGGAGAGGGACTGGGGACAAGGGATGGAGGAACAGGACACAGGGAATGGCTTCACACTGCCAGAAGGCAGGGATGGGTGGGATATTGGGAATAAATTCTTCCCTATGAGGGTGGGCAGGCCCTGGCACAGGGTGCCCAGAGAAGCTGTGGATGTTCCTGGATCCCTGGAAGTGTCCAAGGCCAGGGTGGATGGGGCTTGGAGCAACCTGGGACAGTGGAAGGTGCCCCTGCCCGTGGCAGGGGGTTGGAACAAGACCAACTTTAAAGTCCCTTCCAACCCAAATCATTCCATGATTCCATTATAAAATCATACCAGGAGGGATCTTCAGCAATGATGCAACTACAACAGCAAATACATAATTGATTTTAGGTTGAAAACGCATAATTTTGTCCACAATGGAAAAAAAAAACAAACCTCATTTCCTCTGGATTCCTCTTTGAAATCACTCCCCTTCCATCAAATGTGGGGCTCAAGAGCTGCTTGGGAGCACAGGCAGAGAAGCTGCTGTCATTTTGGGGCAGGATCTCTCTGCCCCATCACAAGTATTTTACCATGGATGCTTCCACAGCTGCCTCACTCCATTGCCAACAGAAACAAACCCACATTTCCTGGGCACAGTAAGACACACATCAAAAGTTCAATATTTTGTCCTTTCAGGGACTTTTTCACTCCATGGACCACAGCAGGAGCTCAGGGTCAGAAGCTCAAAGAGATGCATTTTCCATCCAGGCATTTCTTGTAAAGCAAAGTGAATCCTCCAAACACCCAGAGGTGATACCCATGGATGTTACTCAGTGCTGTTTTCAGGCTCAATGACTTCACTGTTTTATTCCTGGCCTTCTTCACACCTTGCAGTGGGCTCAGGACAAAGTTTGGATCAAATTCTCGATTCCTGCTGTTCCCCCCAAGGATTTGGGATGCCCTGACCTCCCAACACTCACAGACACTTTGTGCTGAAGGAGTTCACCTCGGTGACTCCCACCACACAGATTTCAAACCCACAGACTGTGGGGACAGCAGATTTGAAATTGGCTTATTTTGTGCAATTTTAAATGGTTGAATGCAGCCAGGAAGCCAGGGAGGAGGGGAAATAAGACCAAAGAGCAAAGCATGGCTCTCAGCAGCCTTTGCTGGGGTGTGATGGATGCTGTATTTGTACAGATCAATGATCCATGGCACTGTAGAACAAATTCATTACAAGCAATGCATGATTTTAACTGTGAACCTTCACTCCTTTGGGTCTTCATTCTTTTCATGAATATTCTTGACAAAATACACATTTTTTTGTTTCCCCCTCCCTGGCTTGGCCACCCTTACCACACGAGGTCCGTGAAAACAACTCGCCAGCTCATTTTTGGGCAGGACAAAAATGCCAGCCCAGTCCTTTGGACAGTATTTCATGAGGAACAGTTAATCATCTTAACTGCTCCTGCATTCCTGAATAAAAGATCGAAGTGCTTTTGCTTTCATCTCCGTATAGCTGGAGAGGGAGAAACCTCCAGCTCATCCTGTGAATCCCCTTATTCCTTTTTACATTTCAAAAGGCAGCTATTGTGCAAAAATACATCTTAAAAGCCCCAGAGCTCTGAGGGTTTTTTGCTTTATTTTCCCTTCCCAGCATCTCAGTGGATTTCATCTAACAAACTGTCACCTTCAGCTGGGGTTTGGGCATAATGGGTTTTGCTGCTTGGGTTTGTTTTTTTCCCTAGTAGCCCAAATCTTTGCTTTTTGAGCCTTTGGGGTGTTTGGGATTCGTCTCCCGAGCTTTCCTTAGGGGTCACTGGCACCAGAATTTCCTGTTACAGGTGGAGACCTGAGATGCAGAGACTCTGTCCCAGATCTCCTGAGGTGTTTTGCCCACCCAAGCCCAGACTTTCTGTATTCTGGACTTGGTGACCCACACTGGATCAGAGGACTGTGCCCACATTCTCACCATTTTAACCTCATGATGAAATTAAACCCCATCTTACAAGCATTTTTATCTTTTCATCTTCATCCTACCAGCTTCTGCATTTTAGTTCCAGCCTGGCCACGTGCAGCCTCCTCCCAATCCATATCCACATTTCTTTCTCTGGGGAAATGCTGGATCCCTCTTCCTTACTCTCCATCACCACCTGAGTGCATTTTGTGTTGTTCAATCTCCTTTTTTGAACCCCAGCCTTCATCCCAGTCCTCCACCTTTTCTCCATCCCAAACGGGTCTTGGGAACAGCTATGAGATAACAATAAAAGCTGGAAGCTGAAGCTGCAGAAAGGATTTGCCCTTGGAGGAGATTTGTGCAGCCACAGGAGGCAAGACTTAGCAGAGGTCCCATGAGAAACCCATCGCTGCAGGAAAGACAGCAGTGGTTCATCTGTGCATCAGCAAACTGCTCAGTGCTCCTGGGGGACCTGCACCCTCCCAGAAAACCAAGACAAAGGGTCACAGGAAGCTCTGAGTGGCTCTAAAAGCCCCAGGCTCTTTGCAGCAAGCTGAATTTTTAATATCCAACACTAGTCCTGGGGCTGCCCGTGCCCACGTTCAGTGCAGGGGTGTTGCAGAGCAAATGTCTTGACAGAAAAGAAAAAATGTTCTTCACATGCTCCCAAACCAAGGTGGAGAATGAGCTCTTCTGGTGCCCATCTCCCATTTCTGCTGAAAATAAAGATTTTTATGAGTGCAACCAAGTACCTACAAGGGCTTCCATGAGGTTTAGGGATGGAAAGAAATAAGGGAGGCTGTGAATCTATTGTGCTGTGTCAGTTTTGTTGTGTGCCTTGGGAACACCAGGAATAAATTGGGGTGGCTCCATTCATGGCTGACACCTTCCAGGGTCCAACTCTGCCCTTAACAACAGTAACCTCTGCACAAAACCATGGAATTATTTTGGTTAGTAAAGGCCTCCAAGATCATCAAGTTCAACCTGTGACCAATCCCCACCTTGGCACCAGCCCAGAGCATTGAGTGCCACATCCAGGCCTTCCTTGGATGCCTCCAGGGATGGGGACTCCAAACCTCCCTGGGCAGTTCCAGTGCCTGACCAACCCTTCCATGAAGAAATTCATCCTGATGTCCAAAATTCTTCCTGATGCCCAAATGTGTTGCTTCTTCTGGTCTAAATGTGTTTATCAGGGCTGTCCCTATAGCCATACTAGAAAAAAAAAAAAAAAAAGATAATTTGTGACCCTGAGAATCAAGTTCTTAAAAAGCACCTGGGATCCAAAGCTTCTATTCTATTCTATTCTATTCTATTCTATTCTATTCTATTCTATTCTATTCTATTCTATTCTATTCTATTCTATTCTATTCCATTCCATTCCATTCCATTCCATTGCATTCCATTGCATTCCATTGCATTCCATTGCATTCCATCATATTTTATATTTTCCCAGAGGGTGTTTTGAGAATCTTTTAAAACAAAGTAAGCTGAAAGAAAATTAAATTGAACTTTTAAATGAGAAAATTGAAGCGTTTTCATGCAAGACTGCAAAAATGTTTCAGTTGTCAAAATGTTTCAGCTTGTGCATCTTTCCAGCTGAATTGATGGGTGTATTAACAGGAATTCAGGGAATGTTTCTGACAAGCAGATGAGTTCTTTTGGTTGGATCTCCCATTGCCCTGGCTCCAGGGGGAGCAGGTTGGGTTCCGCTCCACCACAGATCTGAGCTGGTGCTCTGACAAATGCAGCGACTTTTTGGGTGAGATGAGACAAAACTTGGCTCCCATCACTCCAGCGTGGGACTTGTACCCTTTTGTGCATTTATTTGTCAGTGTTGAGAGCGAGTCTGCAACCAGCAAAGCTCAGCTCAGGGAACGTGGCATCCCGAAGGAGCTGGGGCTGTGTGTGTGTGATGGATGGAAAGGATGGAAAATATCCAAACCAGCACACTGGGCACGGAGAACAACCAGAGCCTGAGCTCTGGCCGCTCAGCCAGGGATGCTGGAGCTCCAGAGATGCTGTACTCCAACCCCCAGAGGTTCAGTCTGGGGAAGAGAAGGATTTAGGGAGGCATTCCAGCATCTTCCAGGGTATAAAGGGGTTCCAGGAGAGCTGGAGAGAGATTTAGAAGAAGGGATGGAGGGGCAGGACACAGGGAATGGCTTCCCACTGCCAGAAGGCAGATGGGTGGGATATTGGGAAGGAATATTCCCTGGGAGGGTGCTGAGGCCCTGGCACAGGGTGCCCAGAGAAGCTGTGGCTGCCCCTGGATCCCTGGAAGTGTCCAAGGCCAGGCTGGATGGGGCTTGGAGCAATCTGGGACAGTGGAAGGTGTCCCTGCCCATGGCAGGGGATGGAGCTGGATGATTTTTTAGGGTCCTTTCCCACCCAAACCATTCCATGATTCTCTGTCTTCCCTCGATGGGTTTTAGAGGGAAATATTTGTCCCACTCCATGCTCAGTGCAAAGGAACTCAGGAACTAAAATTAGAAACTTCTGGAAACCAAAACTACAAACTCTTCTGTTTACCCTTCATTATTATCTCCCTTCTATTATCCTTTTTATATGTTGTCCTTTTTCTTTTCTCTATTATCCCTTTTTCTCTCTTTCTCCTCTATACTCTCCTCCATTGATCCCCATTGCCTGCTCCTCCAGAGGCACAAACTTCTCCCCAGAGAAACAGTCTCAGTTTGGAGATCTGCTGGTTCTATTTCAAATCCCAAAATTAATCCTAAAACCAGTTTGATTTCTTTCCCAGGTGCTTTAACAGAAGGTCCTACCTCTACCTACAAACCTTGACCAGCAGAGAGAGATCTAAAGATGGGAAAAATCAGGGATTCTCCATGCTGCTGTCAAAGTTGACTAATTCAAGATGAAAGACTTGAAATTCCCATCTTCCTCCACTCCCACAACTCACCATAAAGCTTAAAGAGACATTTCAGGCCTGGAAGTGCCTCAGTGTGACCAGACAGCAGCTGAAAAGCCAGGGGAAGGTGCCAGGATCTCCTGCCACTGATGGTTTTATTCGCACCACCATTCCCAGCTGCCATCTCACATCAAAACTCTCCAGGGATGAACAAGCCCAGCACTGGACTTCTGCACACTCAGGGCAAAGCATCGTTTTCCTGTTTAAAAAGGCCTTGATTACATTAAAAGACCCTTTGAGGATGGAGACTCCCTTGGCAGGAGGGAGCCAGAATTCCCGGGTTCCTCTCTAATCACTGTGCAGTGCTAAATCGAGGTTTTCCAGCCTCTTGGAGAAATTTGTAGGCGAGGCACCGGAAAGGCTCCGGAGGCTGCTGTTGAATTTTGATGCTGTTCATCCATTATGGATGAAGAGGTTTTATGTAAGAGTCTTCCCCTGGCGTTCATCTGAGGCCAGGCTGTCCCAGGATGCAGATGGCAATTCACAGAGGGAGAAGGGACACAGACCTGGGGTCGCTGCTTTTCTCCTGACAACTGGGAGCGCTCATCTTCCCAGAAACAAAAAAAAAAAAAATAAATAAAAAGCTTCCAGCACTTAATAAAACCTTGTCCTCCCTACAACGTACATCTTTCTGTGTGAAATATGCATAAAGCCTCTGTTTGGACATGGATCATGCTGTGTTTTTTGGATGCAAGAACACCTCTCCCTGTCAGCTTTGCACCTGGTGGATAGAGGGACTTTGCATGGAAGTATTTCCCTCCCATCCTCCTGGATAATGCCCTGACCACATTTCCCCTGTGGCTGGTGAGCCAGCTAAGCCTTGCTTGCTTTGCTGTCTTTAAACAGGAGGATTAATTAAGCTGGAGAATTTGCTAATGCACTGTTAGATCTGTCCACAGACAAGGTGGGGAAATGAACCACAGTTAATTAGCAAAGGTATTATTAATAAAACAACTGGATCAGAACCTGGCTGGATGGATAATCTCTGACTGCCCCTCAGCTCAGCCCTAAAAAGCTGATTACTGTGGCTTTGGACATCTCTTTTATTTTCTCCTCTTGACTCTGCCATCCAGCACAGAGGATTTCCACATATTTGTTCATTCTCCTGCAGGGACATCAAACAGACAAGGGACTGTTGACCATGTCCTGCTGACACCCTGCCTGTGTTTGCAGAGCCCACAGGGCCTGGCTGCTGGGCAGGCTGGAGTGTTTCCATGTCTCCATTCCTTTGGGTAGGGCATGGGAAGTGTTCAAAGGCATGGAAGGGTCTTCTTGCTGTCCACAACTCCCTGACAGGAGGGTGGAGGCAGGAGGAGTCCGGCTCTGCTCCCAGAGAACAGGGACAGGAGGAGAGGAAACAGCCTCAAGTTGTGCCAAAGGAGGTTTAGATTGGATATTTGGGGAAATTTCTTCATGGAAAGGGCTCTCCAGCCTTGGCACAGCTACCCAGGGCAGTCTCGGAGTTCCCATCCCTGGATGGATTTAAAGCCATGTGGATGTGGCACTTGGGGATGTGGGTCAGTGGTGGCCTTGGCAGTGCTGGGGGAATGGCTGGACTGGATGATTTTGGAGCTCTTTTCCAAACCAAGGAACTCTGATTCTACAGGAGGAAGAGAGGGGCCACAGGGGGAGAGGCCACCACTTTTTAGCAGATCTGCCCACAGACAAAGCCCTTCACAGTCAAAGAGCCTCAAAGTCAACAGGACATCTCATCATCCTTAAAAAAAAGCCAAGGATTGGTATAAACACACAGGACAGGGGTGTCACTGCAAAGGACCCCCTGAGGAGCCCCATCATATCTGGGGCAGATCACAGAGATTTCACACTCTAACACCCACACAGGAACCAGCCCTTTATCCAGTCTCTCTAAAGGCCATTTCCATGGGAAGTGGCATTATTCCAGGTGAAGCTGCCCCTCGGTGAGCAGAGGACTTTGTGCTGCCCCTCCTGTGCTCTGTGTCTGCTCCCTGATGTCACCACTGTGACTCTGAGCACTGCTGCACATCAAAACATCTTCACTGTGCTCAGCAGCTGCTGCATCTTTGCCCTCCCTTCTCCCCTCAGAGGTTTCAGTGCTTTTAGAAGTTCTCCATAGATAAAAGTGTGTCGATCTGCATCACCTTCCACACAATTTGAGGCTCCAAGCACATCCACCAGAACGGGTATTCCCAAAATACCTGGCACTCACTGAAACAGGAGCAAAGCTGGGGCATGGCAGAGCAGCTCCTGTGCTTTCCAGGATTTTCTCATCTTCTTCACAAATTTCATCAAGTGGCCTTGAAATACCACAAGACTGCAAATAAAAGAATTGAGTATAAAACCTCAGCCTAGGGAGAAAGTGGCTGCTCATTTTTTCCTCCTCATTTGTTCCTCCCATGAGCTGTTTTGTCTTTGCTCCAGGATTTCCTGTACTTTCCTGTATGCAGGAATTTCCTGTACCAATCTATAGGTTTGTCTACACCTTCTTCAGATTCCTGGACAGCCTGTTTATATCCACTGGGACATCCTAAAATTCAGCTGGAGTTTCAGCCCCCTCAGCTGAGCTGAGTTTGTGTCTCAACATGCCCCTGACACCTCTGGACAGGTAAACCTGACTTTTAACACTTTTGCTGTCTGAAAACTATCCTGAAAGCACAATGCTTTATTCATCCCAAGAGAATCCAAATGGAATTTAGGGTAGCCAGAATCAAAAAATGAAATTGCCAAAGGGAAGGGGCTGAGCCCCCTGCATTCAGGCTGCAGGCATGGGAAAACAGGCAGTAGGGATCTCTGCAATTTAAAAAATAACATATAAAAAAATGTCAAACGGACTTTTAAAATTAACATTAAATTAAAATTAACATTTAAAAAATTAAAATAGAAAATAAGGCTTCAAGTATGAAAACCCAGGGAGACAAATGACCATGATCCAGGAGTAATTAAGCCACTGATGAGTATCTTTTGGGTTGGAGGAGGCTCAGGTTCCCCAGCATGACATAGAGCATTGTTAGAAGGAGGCAGCTGGCAAGACAGGCAGGTATTTTTTTTTCCTGTCACGAACCCACCAAGTCTTCTCTTCCACAGCAATTATTTGCCTCAGATGCCTAAAAATACAATGCTCTGGGATTTGGAAAACTTTTATTTTTTAAAACAAAGCGAGCGCTTTGAACTCTTTTGTCGTGAAGCAAGCCAGCACTTGCGTGGATTTTCTCTCAGCTCCATCTCACAGCCTACCCAAACCCCTGCTTCAGTTTCTGTTGCAGATTGTTTTAGGCAATCCCCTCACTTTGGAGGTGTTAAATCCGAATTTTTGCTAACCTTGGCTTTGCTGCCAGCCCATCCCAGGCTTGTGTGATGAGGGAAGGGGAGGCAGAGCGGAGCCCCCGCGTTAATGAAACGCCACAGCTCTGTGCACTCACAGACAGTCTCTGCTTGTCACCCAAAATATCCCAGTGGCAGCAGCTGCAGAGCTCCAGTTTTAGCTCCAGGCGTGCCTCCAGCCCACATTGGGTGCTCTCCTGCTGGGTGCTGACAGCAGAGCTAATGATCACTGGTCTCTGGTTTATTAACATTTCTTTTTTTTTTTCCAGCATCCTAAGGGAAGGAGAGTCGTCTGTGTCACTGCCCTCCTGCTCACCCCACTCCTCTGCTTTGATCTTTGCCACCTGTTGGCCAGTTTGCAATGGAATGGAGTGAAGATATCCAGCAAAGGTGGTAAGCGCCCTTCCAGGCATCACCACTCGCAGGGGATGATCATCATAAACCAGACTCTAGCTTGTGAAGAGCATTCATGTTTTTTCTCAGGAGAAGATTTATATTTTCCTCCTCAAAAGCCTCCCCAGCAGCCACAGAATCACAGAATCATAAACTCATAGAGTCATGGAATGGTTTGGGTAGGAAGAGACGTTAAAGCTCATCTTGTTTCACCACCTTGTCCATGGGCAGGGGCACCTTCAACCATCCCAGGTTACTCCAACCTCATCCAACCCAGCCTTGAATGTTCCCAGAGATGGAAACTTCTCTGGGCAACTTTCACCAATGTTGTAACATCCTCATCGTCAAAAATTTCATCCCAGTATCTCATCTAAATCTCTCCTCTTTTTAGTTTAAAACCATCAACCCTCATCCTGTTGCTACAGACCCAACTAAAATCTGTCCCCATCTCTCCTGGGAGCCCCCTTTAAGCATTGAAAGACCACAGAAAGGTGTCCCCAGAGCCACCCTTCCTCTGCATCCATGGGTACCACCAAGGAGGGAGGGGTGGCCCCAGGCTTGTTTTTCAGTGTTGTTTGGAGATCCCAGAGCTTCGGATATGTGAGTCATCCCCAGCACCAAACCCACCCGTGCCATTTCAGAAGCTCTTCCCTGGGAGTTTGCTCGGCTTCCAGCTCCCGATCCACCGCTCCCAAGCATGTGCTCTGCAATCTGTGGGAGGAAAGACTTTCTCAGATCCTCCTGGGTTTGCCCTGAGCTCCTCAAGAAACTGGGAAAGGGATGAAACAGAGCGTTTCCTGCCAGCAGAGGGGATTTGACCTGGCACTAAACCCATTGCCTGCAGAACAGTCGCTGGAGAAGAAAGAAAGGACAGAGAGGAATCGCACAAGTCCTTTTGCATTCTGTGTGCCCGGGCTCCCAGGGAGGAAATCCAATGCCAATGAATTATACAAATGCTTATGCAATTAGAAGGAGCTACAGTCAATCCTCCTGCAGCCAAAAATAGCTGTGTGCACCAGCAAAGGGCCTGCCTGCCTTCACATTTCGTTAGGAGGAGAAAACACTCCGGGCTGGTGAGTGGGAGAAGCTTCAGACAGAACAAAATATCCCAGGCTGGGAATGCTGGAGGGCAACGAGACATGGAGTGGAACACACAGCTGGCCCCACGTTTCCTCCTTCCCAATGGGTGCCTTGGAATCATGGAATGGTTTGGGTAGGAAGGGACCTTAGAGACCATCCAGTTCCACCCCTGCCATGGGCAGGGACACCTTCCACTATCCCAGGGTGCTCCAAGCTCTGTCCAACCTGGCCTTGGACACTTCCCAGGGATCCAGGGGCAGCCACAGCTTCTCTGGGCACCCTGTGCCAGGGTCTCATCATCCTTAAATTCAGGTCATTGGATGATCTTTAATGTCCCTTCCATCCCAAACGACTCCGGGATTCTGAGGGAAGGCCCTGGAATTCTCCCCTAAGTATCTACGCTCCCAGGTGGGAGAGACATGGAGCAAATGCCCAGAGTGATGGGAAAGGGGACAGGATTGCCATGGGACAGGACTGGGCACAAGCACTTTCTGCACTTTTGGGCAGAAGAATGTGGAGGTTTATCCTGAATCCACAGTAATCTTCAAACTGGGGTTTGGAGACACCCAGCCTGTGTGCTGGCCGGGGCGTGCAGAGGAGCCTGGAGGAGAAGAGAAGCAGAAATGCCATCTGGGCTTGGCAGAGATGCTCCTGAGATCCCTGTTCTTGGCAAATCCCAGCACTGTTGAGGCCTTCCAGGATAAAGTGGCAACGGACCAAAGATGCCAACTCAGCTGCACTTGGCCCAAGGTGCAGAGAGGGGTGGAAGGGGGCCAGAAGTGCTCTGGGAGTCCATGGAAGTCACTGGAGATGTTAAATCCTTCCTGGCAGCAGCACTGCTGGCAGGGGGGAGGCGCATGGCTGAGAGTCCCAGAAATGCCACCGTGGCAGGAAGATGATGAGGTGGGAAAATGTTGAGGTGCTACACAGCACTCCTGAATGATTTTGTGGGAAAAAAAAGGTGGTAAGAGAAGTGACCAGCAAGCTGGTTTTCTTCCAGTGGTCTATCCCAGGGTGGGAAATGTCCCAGAGACACACCTGCAGCCACAGGAGTTGAAAATCACTCATTAAAAACTGGCCAACAGCAAGGCTTGGAGATGGCAACTCAGCCCGGATGTACAACCAGAGCTGGAAACCCCACCTTTCCCACCTGTGCCACACCTGACAGCCTCCCATATTCCTAAGGGCACCTCAGGTGGCTTCTGGCACAATGATCACGTTAGTCTGGGAACGCAGTCACAGGATGATTATATGCAGGTGCTTTTATTAAAGAGCTCCAGGAGTCAGGGTACAAACCCAAATCTGACTCCGACATGAATTCCAGATGGACATGTTTTTATACCCTTTTTGTTATATAACTATACATTAATTATTAAACCCATATTGTTCTATTGTATACATTGATCTTATCCCAGCCTGAATTCTTGTAATTTTCATCAGGTCTCCCAAACATCCTTTCTCACGATTCTTATTACAATTAAACAATAATTATATTCAACTACCAAACAATCATTACATTTAACAATCATATAATTTACCATACAATGATTATGCAGGTGCAGTTTCACCTGATCTAATTCGTTCCCAGGGCCTAGTTCCCTTTCCCAGGCCTCCCAGACCCAACCTTTCTTACCACCCCCTGAATCTACAATTCCCATGATTTTAGAAACATTTTAACCCTACTCTATCAATCAGGCCACCAAACCACACCCCTGCACTGTGGACACAGGTGTGGGCGTCTCAATTTTAGTAAAACCTCACACTGGTGATGATGGTGGTGGTGACACTGAAAGAAATTACCCTGTCCCCAGAACCTACACCAAAGAGGGACCAACAAGATTCCTGAGATTTATGGCACTCAGATCCAAGGGCAGCCACTTGGTGCAAGATTTCACATCTCAGTTTTTTTGAGAAGAGCACAGAGGCTCCAAGCCTGGCGTCTGGGAGTGTGTTTACTATTTGGGAGCAGGAGCTGTTGCACACATCAGGATCTCTCCAGCCTGCCAGGGAATTGACGTCAAAGTTTTGCTCCTGGAAAAAAAAAAAACATATTGGGGTAGATAATGTTCTTGCTGACAAGCCAGATGTCAAAACACGGCAGGATAACGTTACTGAAAGCCTCAGCTGCTTTAAAAGGAAGGTGAAGAGATGATTGTTCCTTCATTAGACATCAAAATTTGATGGCATATCACTATGACTGAAAGGCTCATGAATGCTTAAAGAAAACAGGGTTGAAAGTTGCCTGGGATATCAGCTGGGGAGTTTCCTGGGAGAGGATGACCACGTTTGGTCTCCCTTGTGTGCATGCTCAGAGCCAGGAGATGGGCAGGGCTGCTGGGAGCTCTGCACACCTCTGGCAAGAGCTGATCCACCCCAGGGGAGTCCAACAACACAATCAGGGAATCATTGAGGCTGGAAAGGCCCTCCAAGATCATCCAGTCCAATCAGCACTGCCAAGGCCACCATTAAACTATGTCCCCAAGTGCCACATCCACACATCTCTTAAATCCCTCTAGGGGTGGGGACTCCATCACTGCTCTGGACAGCCTGCACCTTTCCAGTGAAATTCTTCCTAATATCCAACCTAAGCCTCCCCAGTGCAAGCAAACGCACGTTGTAAACCCATTGTAAACCCCAGTGTAAACCCATGCTGGACAGTAGCCCACAGTGGGTGGCTTCAGGACCACGCGAAAGCTGCAGAGTTTGGGACAGTGACAAGCAGCCTCTCCCAGGACACACCACTGTGGTCACTCACTGGAGCTGCCACAGCAGAGCTCTCTCAGCCCATTTCTTGTCCTGTCCTTTGGGCTCCTGAATGTCCCCAAGGAAGGCTGGTCAGGAGCTTTGCTCATAGCAGGTCCCAGGGTGACTCTACAGATGACACCAAGGTTATTTCTTCTTCCTAATATCTAATCTAAATCTTCCCCCTGTTGGTGTGAAGATTGCTTCTTATCCTGTCACTCCACGTTCTTGCCCAAAGTCCCTCTCCAGCCCTCTTGGAGTCCCTTCAGGTATTGAAAGGACCAACAGCAGCTCAGTCAAAGGAGTCACTGGTTTTGTGACACCTCTGTGACCCTGGTCCTGTGAACTGCTGCGATGGGAGCACCAGAGAGCTGTGAATCATCAGCTGGATCATATCTTGCTGTCCTGCCAAGGTTGTACGGAAATGGGAATCCTGAAAAACATAAAAATGAGAAGGTTTGCGCTGGTTGTTGGCTTCTATTCCTGAACAAGCATTGTACTATTTAACTTTAATTTTACATGTGTGGAATCATGGAATGGTTTGGGTTGGAAGGGACATTAAAGACCACCCAGAGCCACCTGTGCCATGGGCAGGGACACCTTCCACTACCCCGGGTTTCTCCAAGCCCTGTCCAGCCTGGCCTTGGACACTTCCAGGGGCATTTAGCAAGGATTTCACAGGGGGAGGTCTCCCACATCCCTTGGTCGATAAACCTGTCTGCAAACCAAAACACAGAAAGTGCTGCAAATTGATGGAAAGTTACTGGGAATGGAGGGAATCGCCTGCCTGGTGTGGCAGGGAGAATCCTTTGCTCTGTGCAAATTCAGAGGCCTGGAAAGCCCAAGTCTGCTGCATCGAAGTCTGCTTCCCTCTTGTGCCACACTGCTCCTAGACTGGTGTCTGAACATCCTGAACAGATCATGCCAGGATAATCCTGGGTAGATGGACATAAACCTGCTGAATCTTGCTCAAAACACCAGGCAGAAATATCCCCCACTCTCTACAGGCAGAGCCCCATAAATCCTGCCCACAGAGGGGCCCAGGTTAGATCAACACCAAGGACCAGGGGACAGCTGCCCAATTCCCCATCATTTCCTGCCCAGACCAACATACCAAACACCAGCCTGAGCTCTGCCATGACAAACACGACTCAGGGGTACCATCCACAGCAATCATCATCCTCTTTACGAGCCACAGGACAAGCAGCTGTTTTGAACTTTGCTGGTATCATTTATCTACATTCAGTGCTCCAAGTCCCATCTGTCTCGCAGAGATTTCCTCTTGACATCAGCTCCTCGTGGAATTTCTTTATCAACTTCACTGTGTCTTTCAGCACAAAGACAACCTGCCACGACTCTTCCAGGAGGCTTTGTAGCAAAATAAAATGGAAATGATCCTGTTCTTAATGCTTTACCTACTTCAGGAGTGATTTATGGGTGTTGCTGAATGCACACAGAGATAAATCTCAGTCGGTTACGCCTGGCTCATCTCCTGAACACCTTTGAAGTAAAGAAGGAGAAAAGGAATCCAAACATAAAAATAAAGCAAATACCAGCTCAGAAGAAAAGGGGGATTCTTGGGGTAACCCGTCCTCTGCAGGATCTCAAGACCTGTGAGGGAACCTGTAGGTGCCATCTCCCCACTTTAGAGGTGAGCAAAGAGAGAGAGATAGGAAATGCTGTTCCTACTAGCTTATAAAAGGGTTAATGGATTCGAATAAATGAACAAATAAATTAACAGTTAGAAGTACCAAACAACAATGTGGCTTGCTTCCACATTTCCCCAGTACTAGAAATTCCTTCACCCTGCAAAACAAAAAGCAACAGGACTGTGCACTGGGTGCAAGTTTCAGCTCAAGCTCCCACATCTTCCCAATCCCAAGCGATTTCCTTTCACTTAAAGGGGGGAAAAAATTACCAGATCACATGTTTACAGCACGGCAGCTCTGACTTTCCCCAGCACTTGCTGCCCTTTCTGCACACCCCAGAAATGCACACCAGAAATGCCACCACAATGACAAGCAGCTCTTTTGGTGCTCCCAGGACTGGTGTAGCCTCACATATCCTGATCATTCCCTGTCTTTGGGGTTGTCCCCCACACAAACACAAGCCTGGAAGCCCAGAGCCACAGCAGATCTGACCATGCTGAGCTCATCTGGCCAGAAAATACAGAGCAGTCAGAGCATGCACACAGTTAATGGTTAAATAGAATTAGTTAAAACATGAAAAAGGAGGTCCTAACACAACCCAGAATGCCTTCAAATCCCTTTTGCTCGCCTGGGAGCAGCGCTGATATGAACCTCACATCCTTAATTTCATGTCAAGGAGCATTTTAGTGCTGATCAGAAAACAAAGCAGGGAGTGGAGCTGGTGCATAAAGAAGCATTCAGTGGGTTTGTTCCTAAAATGATCTCCTGTTTTTGAACAACTCACAGAGATGCAGCCCCCACAACTTTCTCCCAAATGCTTTTTACGTGGAAGCCCTAAAACGGCAGGCAGAGCATTTTCTCCATTTCCCAGTGATGAGGAGCAGTTTATTCATCAGCTGTTGCTTTCTGCCACTTCCTTTTAGGGTGTTTTGGACACTTTTCCAGGAAAAGAAATCTGGGAATGCTCTTAATAACATTCATGCTTCTTTAGAAGTTTTTACGCTGAGCTGGGAGTCACACCCTGTGACATCCTCGCTGTGTCTGGGGACCAAGAGGAGAGGGATTCATGTAAGGACACCCAGGCTGGCTCTGGAGGGAGCAGGATGCAAGGCCAGATTTTTGGAAGCTATAAGGATGACTTAATTACAGACTCTTCTACACCACTGCCCTGGACAGCCTGTGCCATGGCTGGACAACCATTTCTGTAAAGAATTTTTCCCTAATATCCAACTTAAACCTACCCTGACACAATTTGAGGCTGTTTCTTCTCATCCCTAATGTAATTCGCTTTCACATGACCTCCATCCTGGATTTCATCAGGGAAAGTGACCCCAAACCCTCCTGCTGCAAGAAGCCCCCCTTTCCCAGGAGATATCACCAGGCTGGGTGGCAGCCTTCCCCACACCCCCAGAGCCAGCTCCCTTCTTTCATCTCTCAGCACCTCAATATCTCTTTCTCCTCTGTTCCCCTCTTCTGGGAGCCCCCAAGAATTCATGACCCTGGGTGTCCCACCCACATGGGTCAGGCATCATCAACTGGCCAAAAAACCCAGCTTAAGCTTCCTGAGGGCACCTGGGGACGTGTTATCCCCACTCAGCTCAAGCATTCTGGATAAATATTATCCTGAATAAATATTTATCCTATATTTATAGGATAAATACCTATATAAATACTCTGGTATTTATATAGATTGGCTGAGCACCATCCTGGAGAGGAGTGGATGGAGGTCCAGGAGGGGTAGGGAGTGAGAAACACTCATTCCCACCCAGCCCTGGTTTTTGGATAGTGTTCTTCATCACACCTCACTCCTCACCCACACAGCCCAGAAGAGAAAAGCAAATCAGCCACATCACACCAAAAAATAAAATAAAATAAAATCCTCTGCTTTCAGTCCCAAAAAATGAAAAGCTCCTTGGCCTCTGAGTGAAAGGAGGTTTTCCCACACAATAGCTCAGATCCCATTAAAGCATTGACAAGCAACCACTTTGTGCTTCACTTAAAATTTAGCCAGGAGGGAAAATATTACTTTGGATGGCAAGAAGAGATTGCTTTTAATTGAAACTCTTTCTGCTGAACTGCTGTTGACACTCAGTTTTCAATTAACAGTTCCACGGGTTTTAGTTCAGTTCAAGTCAAGGCTGTAAAGTGAGAAAAAAAGAAGTAAAATCAAATCAAATCAAATCAGAGCTTCTGGCTGATCTTGGAGAAGTTAAAAGGGATTTAAATGCAAGTCTGTGTGGGGTTTCTTCCTTCATACCCTTGAGTCTCTGGTGTTCTGCCATTTTCAAGGTCACCTTCACAAACTGTTGAAGGACTGAGGCGGAGAGGGACCTCTGAGGTCTTTAGTCCAACCCTTGAAGTCAACTTGAAGGTCAGAGCTGGTTGCCCAGAGCCTTTTCCAGGTGAGATGAACATTTCCAGCAATGGTGGCTGCACAGCTTTGGGGGAGGTTTGGCACATCTGGATCTGGCTGCAGCTGGGACGTGCCCACCCTTGGTGTGGGAGCCCAGGTCACACATCCACCTGGCACAGCAGCCTGGGACAGGGTCAGAAAATGACATTTCTGACAATGGAGAAAGGTGCAAATCAGGTGAAACCACTGTAGACACAGATTTAATGGAATTGCACTAAAAATATTTTTATGGGCAAAGTGGGAACACCCCTTATTTTTATATCTGGAGATATATTTAAGTGGTAGCCTTGGCAGTGCTGGGTTAATGGTTGGACTCAATAATCTTGGAGGGCTTTTCCCAGCCTAAATTATTGCGTTCTGTACATAAAGTCAAGGATTTACTGTCCGTATAACTGGAACCACAAATGTGCGTTCACAAAATTTATAAAAATAATTTTTAGAAGGAAAAAAAATAAAAAAAAATCAGAGCTGTTTTCTGGCAGTTTCCTCCAGCATTGTTATGCATTTAAAAAATCTCTTGTCACCCAGGCCAGGGAGGTTATTTCAAGTGGAATTGCTCCAACCAAGAGCAGAAGGATGCTGGAAGACATTTGCCCCCAGCAAAGCCTCTCCATGGGAAAACCATCTGGAGAGAAGCAACTCCAGCAAATCCCAGCCCTCAAACACAGCTCCTGGCAGAGTGGTCCAAGCTGCAGTCAGCAATTCTTCCCAAAAATCATCAATCTTCTCATTACAGCCTGATTCAAGCACGGGAGCTTTCATTGTTTTCAGTCCCCAGAGGTCAATAGAAGGCATGTCCTGATTTTTGGGCAATTTATTTAATGACACTGCAATGGGCCATGAAGACAAAACAAGATGCTCTGTGCTTGGGTTTATCCAAAGGCTGCATTTGTCCCTTTTCCCTTTCTTAAAAGGGATAAAATTTTAACTGTCCAGGTGCCCCAAGCTCTTTGCTCTCAGGTATTACCCACAAAACCAGAGATGAGCACAGCTTCATCTCTTCAATTCTGTGCAGGTTGGTCACTGTCATTTTTGTCAGTTTATTTGGGAGGGGTGAAAAAGGGAAAAGTTGATTTTACTTGTGGATTTTTGCTTCCTTTTAGCAAAAAAAAGGATTATTATAAAATTGTGCCACGGAGATTTATGTACCACAGGCAATTATATGGTCCTGAAACTGGCCTTGTTCTTGACTTGAATTGTCTATCCAACAGGATATCCAGGGGGAATTTCAGCCCTCTGGAATTCAGTTGCCTGGACTCTGTGGTCATCCCAGCCAGAATCTCACCCCATGCCCCTGAGAAGGTCACCCAGGCTCAGATGAGGGTGGGAAAACTCACCATGAAGGCACAGAATGACAGAATCACTAGAGCTGGTGAAGATCTCTAAGAACACCAAGTCACCCCAGCACCAACACCACGCTCACCACTAATCTACGTCCTCCAGTGCCATATCCATGTGTTTTTGGAACACTTCCAGGGATGGTGACTCCATCACTGCCTTGGGCAGCCTGGACAACCCTTTCCTGTCTTGTTTTATGAGCAATTTGATGTGAATAATTTCATGTGTCTCCATCTGTTCCATGTGTCAATATTGCAGAATAACTGAGCTGGGAGGAGGGTTTTCGAGGCCTCCAGTTCAACTTTTGGATTAAAGATGAGTCCTCTTCTAAGACCAATTTATTGCCCTTGGATAAGTCCAGCAGAATTTTGAATATCTCCAAGGATGGAGAATCCATAGCCTCTTTGATCCCCCTTTTCCTATGTTTGACCACTCTCACAGTGGAAACTGCTCTTACCTCTCACTGGATTTGTCACCTCCTGTCTTTCCCTGTGCACTTTCAAGAGTCCATCTTCTCTAGAACTCTCTTTTAAGGGTTGTAGACACAATTTGGATCCACCTTAGACCTTCACCTTTCCTCTACCAGTTTGTCACCTCTCCTGCAGCCACAGAGGGGACGCTGGCTGTGCTTTGGGACACAGCTGCACTTCCCATGGGCACTCAGATGACCTCCCAGATCCCAGAGGATTGGGTCCAGGCTGGTCTGCATGAGCTGCAGGAACATTCGGGCTCTTCTGGCCTGAATATTTTTGGAACTGCCAAAAATATTGCAGCAAATGGTGAGGTTATGAAAAGATGGTATTTCACACACTGAAAGAAGGTAGATTTAGTTTGGATATTAGGAGGGAATTCTTCCCTGTAAGGATGGGGAGGCCCCGGCACAAGTTGCCCAGAGCAGCTGTGGCTGCCCCTGGATCCCTGGAAATGTCAATGGCCAGGTTGGACAGGGCTTGGAGCAATCTGGGATAGCGGAAGGTGTCCCTACCATGGCTGGAACTGGATGATCTTTGATGTCCCTTCCAACCCAAACCATTCCAGGATTCTGTGATTTCGTGGTCTGGGAAGTGGTGGCTTCCTAAGTAATGAAGTTCAGTCCATCAGATTTATTCTCTGGATCAGGATGTGCAGCAAGAAGACAAAAAAACAAAAAAAGAAAGGGAGGAGAAAAAGGGGAAGGAAGGGAGATGTGAATCCAGCACGGAAAGCTGATGTGGGATGGCAAAATGTGTCTGCTCAGCTCTTCACTAGATTTCTTCACTTGAATTTGAATGGAGAAGGATGAGGATGTAATTCACTGTGATATCGTCGTTCTGGTGTCCAGTGTGGGTGGAAGAAGATGTGCATAAGAGAACTCCAAAGATAACAGCAAATATTGGAAAGAATTTTTTTAAATGCCATTAGAAGTGGAGGTGGCCATGCAAGCCCTGGAGCCAGGCTGTGGGGATGGGTGAGTATCCAAGGTGAGGCATGGCCAGAAATTCTTTCTGTCAGTCTTCCAGAGCTTCCCATCCACACATCCTTGGCAGGACCAGATCACTGCTGCTCTGCTGCTCTCCAAGAGTGTGCCTGCACTTTTCTCCATCCTTGACACAGCTCCTGTTTATATTAGAAAAAAAAAAATTAAAAAAGGTTAAAAAGTTTTGTTTTGCTGATTTTGGTTTTTTAACACAGCCTAACAAAACTCCAGATAATGACAAACAAGTGAGCAAGACTCTGGCACAAGCAAACGAGATTGAATCTGTCAGCCCGTGGGCGGCTGGAGCAGGGTAGTGCTGGCTGTATTTTCTTAAGGTGGCTCTTTCCATCCCTGGGGCTGCTTAAAATAAAGCAGATGGGAATACAGAATTATCCTCGATGCTGAAACATGGTGCTGCATGCAGGAAATGTTGCTTTTTGTGGAGTCTCTGCTCTGACACACTAAATCCACACCACAACTCAAGCACTGATTGGAAAATGATGGCCCAGACAGTTCAGCAGCAGTGCTGGAGCTGGTGAATCAGATCCCTCTGGATGTTTGAGCCTGATTTTGGGGTTCAGGGTGTTGAAATATAAGAGGAAGGGTCACCTGGACTTGATGAAAAGAACAAGCATTGGATAACTCACTGGTAGTTAGAATCCAGAAATCCCTCACAAGGCTGTTGGGCGTGAAAGCTCCTGGTCCGTGCCGGGATCCAGCCAAGAGCTCATTTAAGGGACCTGGACCAAAATCCTGGAGCTGTTTAAATCACCCCATGAGCCAGGAGGTGGCAGTGGCTGCTCTCCTCCAGCTCCTGTTACATTTTTGCTTCCCTCTGATCCAGACTGTGTTGGGGAGATAAAGGTTCAGCTTGGCTCATACCAAAGACCATTATGATGCATTAAAGCAATGAGTGGGCAGAACCACTGAACCACAGAACCCCAGAACCACAGAATCCCAGAACTGTTAAGGTTGGAAAAGCTCTCTAAGATCAGTGAATCCAACCATTCCCCCAGCACTGTCAAGGCCACCACTAAACCACCCCCAAGTGTCACGCTCACAGATTTTTTTAACACTTTCAGGGATGGTGCCTCTGCCACTTCCCTGGGCAGCTTTGCCAGAGCTGAACACCCTTTCCATAAAGAAATTCTCCCAAATATCCAATCTAAACCTCCCCATGCCCAGCCTGAGGCTGTTCCCTCTCCTCCTGTCTCTGTTCCCTGGGAGCAGATCCCGACCCCCTGGCTGTCCCCTCCTGTCAGGGAGTTGTGCAGAGCCACAAGGTCCCCCCTGATCCCCCTTTTCTCCAGGCTGAGCCCCTTTCCCAGCTCCCTCAGCTGTTCCTAGTGCTCCAGACCCTTCCCCAGCTTTGTTCCCATCCCTGGACTCCCTCCAGCCCCTCCAGGTCTTTCTTGTTAGGAAGGGCTAAAACTGAACTCAGGATGCTTCTTCTCTGTCTGCAGGCAAATGAAAAGTCAAGAAAGGTTGAGTGGCTCAGGAGCGCCATGGGAGAAATGGATGAGCACAACTCCATCACTGACAGAACCCTGAAAGGACAACACTCTCAGGAATGCACAGGGTGGGATCATGAGGTGCCCTGTGCAAGGCCAGGAGTTAGACTGGATGATGCTTTTGGGTCCCTTCCAGCTCAGGAGATTCCATGGGTTTCTAATTCTTTAAAAAATTTGGGATACATACAGATGGAAATAGGATCCCAAGGGCATTCTTATGCTTAAAGGTGATTAAGCACCTTTTCAGCACCTGCCCCTCCATGATCTGTCCTTGTGTTTCAGCAGGAGATGGGAGGAGAAATCCCCGTCCCTTTCCCTTGGCTTTCACCACTCTCTGCTGGCTCGGTGGGAGTTTGTCCAGCTCCTGTTTTGGGGGAGTCACTACCAGACCATCAAGCCCCTGCCTTGAGACCAGTGCAGTGGCTTCGAAGGGCGGTGACCACGGGATGGCAGCAAAATCTGTCACTGGGGAAGTCCCCAAGCCCGGTTTTCTCAGTCCTTCTTGGCTGGGTACCACTGGGACACAGCAGGGCTGGGGCTGGAGGTGCAGAGCCCAGCCCGAGGCTGAAAGGGGACAGGGATGAGGTGAGATCTTTTTTCTCAGGGTTAGTTTTGCTTTTCCGTTAAAAATCAATGCCTAAAAAGCCCCCACGAAACAAACCAAAGAAGAAAAAAACCCAATATAACTCCAAACCACACCACTCTTGTTGGACGAATCCTCCCAAGGTGGATGCTTTCTGTGGACGGGGAAGAAGGTGGATGGGAGCAGTGAAAAATCAAAAATTTTGCAACAAAATGAGCCTTATTTTTTTTTTCCCTACACACAAATGCAGATAAAAATCTCAGGGTAGGATTCCAAGGCTGTCCCTCTCCAAGCAGCAACCTCTGCGGATGCTGGGAGAGCAGAAGGCACTCGGGGCAGGCAGAACAGGCTGTTCTGCTCAGGGATGAGGAGATCTCTGCCTAATGAATTGGCCCCGTTTCCAGAATGACTGCCAGGATGAAATGGGGTCTCTCCTCCACTTATTCATGGGAATTGGCTGCTTCCAACCTCTCCGCCTGTGTCATTTCTGGGATGGAAAAAAAGTGAGATGGGAAGGGAAGGGAAGGAATGAGTTCACATTTATGTCCTGGTAGGAATTTTGGCTGAACCCCATTAAAACCAAGGTAAATCAGGGCTTTTAATCAGGGCCTTCTAAAGTAACACCTACCTGGCATCCTTTTCCTTTTTTCAGAGCAGATAAAAAATGCAGGAGGGAGGAAAAGAAAACTAAAGCTGTTAGAGTTTGTTGGATTTTTTTTAATAATGACATCTTGGGAATTAATTTATATATATATTTTTAATAAAGTAATCATGTCCTGATTGACTTTCCCCACCTTCCTTTTTAAACTTTATAATGGAATAGTTTGGGTTGGAAGGGAGCTTAAAGACCATCTTGTTCCAACTCTGTGCCATGGGCAGGGACACCTTCCACTATCCCAGGGTGCTCCAATTCCCCAGTGTCCAACCTGGCCTTGGGCACTTCCAGGGATGGAGCAGCCACAGCTTCTCTGGGCACCCCGTGCCAGGGCCTCCCCACCCTTACATGGAAGAGTTTCTTCTTAATATCCAGTCTAAACCTACTCTCTTTTCATTTGAAGCCATTCCCCCTTGTTCTGTCACTCCATCCCTTGTCCAAAGTCCCTCCCCACCTCTGTCAGGGTCCCTTCATGTCCTGGAAGGCTGTAATTAGGTCACCCCAATGTTTTCTCTTCTCCAGGCTGAACAATCCCAATTCTCTCAGCCTTTCTTCACAGCCAGATGTTTCATCCCTCCTTTCCCTCCAGCTCAGAACAGGAGCAAAGCACCTCCTCCTCCTTTTCCCATCCCTAGCAGTTATCCAGCACCTGAGAGCACTGACAGAGGGGAACCTCCCCACCCATCCCACTTCCAGACAAGGATGGAGTCATGTAATCATCCTTCCCAGCAGATTTAATTGGGAATCCGCCCCACTGACAGAGCATGGATTCACTCCATCACTTCGAGGTCAGCATGCATACCAATCAAATCCCAGTGCCTCCAGTTAAAGAGATCTCTTAAGGCTGTAGGGTTAGGATTGAAGAGTCTAATAAGGGGAGAGAATTAAGCCTGCAATCACTTGGACTGATTTAAATTAGGGTTGTTTTTTTCCCCTCTTGCTTTGATTAAAATAAGCTGATTTTCCCTTCCACCTGTGTTTCTTATGCAGGCAGAATTTCCATTAACTTCAGTCAAAGCTTTTTTTAACTTCTCGAAGTTAAAACTTCATGGCATCCCTTCCTTCTGGTTGCCAGGATTTTCCTGAGCACATTCCCTCCCTTGTGATATTAATTATATAATAGCTCCATGCTTTATGTACCAGTAACCTCTGTTATTAAATGAACCTCCTGTGTGCCTTTCTTCTCTCTTATTAAAGAACACTGACCTTCGTTATGTTACAGAAAATGATGAATATTCATTATGGGATGGGGATGATCTTGGGCTTATATTGTCTGCAGGAAGATTTAGGCGAGGAACAAAGGAAACCCTTGCCGTGACAGGGACAGTGATGAACTGGAAGGGTTTTGAGGTGGGACAGGGCACGTGGCTTTCAAGCACACAGACAAATATTAGGGATGCAGCAGTAGAGGTGATGCTGATTTGGGGTGAATAGGTGGGATGCTAGGCAGCCCTTGTCCTTTTGCACACTTCCTATGGAAACAGGAGTATTGGATATCTTCCAGTAAGTTCTCCCATCCATTAAAAAGGACAGCACAATGTTTAATAGCGTAATTTTCAAGCTCTGGACTAATTGTACAGTGTTTAAATCAAAGAGAAGACAAAGTAACCTAGACAGTCATCTCTGGCCATCTATTCATCCTCCAGCCCTGCACTAACGGCACTCAAGAAAGTACCTGTCCCCATCCCCCTGATGTATTCATCAATATCCAGGAAATCCTCCAGCAGCCACACTGAGCTCATGTCCCCACTTTTCACCCAGCTGAGATCTGGGATAATGCCCAGCAGAGGGACAGGAAGTGCCTGAGGAGCATGAAGAAGGCTACGGCAGCCCTGGGAGCTCTGGCTGGAATCCACTTTCCTGAATCCCATAGATATTCACAAGGTCTCCACACCCTCCTCTGGACTTAGAGGCCTTCCTTTAAGTTCCTTGGGTGGGGGCAATCCTGAGCACAAACACAGGCTGAGTGGAGAATGGATTTAGATTGATTAGGATTATTTAATTCTTGACTTTAAAGGCGGTGAGGCCTTGGCAGAGGCTGCCCAGAGAAGCTGAGGCTGCCCCTGGGTCCCTGGAAGTGTCCAAGGCCAGGCTGGATGAGGTTTGGAGCAACCTGGGATAGTGGCAGGTGCCACTGGCCATGGCAGGGGGTGAAATGGGATGATCTTTAAGGTCCCTTCCAACCCAAACCATTCTGTGATTCCATGATTCAGTTGCCAGTGGCAGATGAAATCCAGTGAATCATGTTCATGGGGTTACTGGTTTTGTATCTCTCTCCTGGAGATCCAGTTTAGCTACTTTATGATCTGCAACACAGATCCAAGATCAGTTCTCAGCATCATGACCTCTGTTGGAGACAGATCCCTGCAGAAAGAGGGCCCTGAAAACATTTTCCTGGCTGCTTTCGAGGGACATTTCTTGCCTGGGTTTCTCTGTCCTTTCCTTTAGAGTACCATAGAACATCCTGGGTTGGAAGGGACTCACAAGGATCATCCAAGTAAAACACCTAAAGGTTCCAGGCTTTCATGATTCAAAATACACAGAGGCAGCAAAAGATTCCTGGTACCTCTGGCAAAGTCCATGTGTCAGTTCTGACCTTTTCCCACTTCCCTGAAGGATCCCAGCTGCCTTGCCCAGATTGTTCCCACAGCCCAGGCTGTTGTGACAACCTTAATTACTTGTCCTACAACCTACTATGGGTCTATACCACCAGCAGAAACTCACAGCCTTCCAGAGGCTCTTGGAAATCATTCTGATTTTTTAAAGCTGACCTTGCAAGGATGGAAATCAGCGCAATATTTTGGGGGAAAGGGGAGCAAAATAAACCATTTTTCCTCTGAAATGTTCTGTACAGCTTTTAAAATTATTCCTGGAAACCTGCTGTGCTGGTCATCAAAGAAAGCAAGGAACTGGATAACATGTGCCTCAAGCCTCGTCCAGCCTGACAGTCCTCCCAATTCTGTGTTCCCTCTGTACAGTACAGAGAGCTCTGCTCCCTTTTCCCCACTGCCCAACCAAAACAAGGTAGAAGTAGCTCCCTTTGTGGGAAGACGATGCAATTCAATCCGGACATTTAACACAGGCAATAAATTCAGTACCAGCAAGGACTGCTGCCTCCTGAGCCTGCTGAACCCCTGCTAAGCGCTTTGATTTTAAGGATTTCTTTAATTTATTTTTGAATAAAGATACTCTGTCTTCTCCTGCTCTCCCTTGACTTCCCCCAGCAACGTGATCTGTTTGGATTAGCACTGGGAAGATGAAAGCAGCCTTGCTGCTCCCAGAGTTATCTGTGCACTCCACGCAGTCCAAGGAGAAAAGCGAATATTCCTGGTCGCTGATGCAGCCCTTGGCATGCTGTCAGCAGAAAGGAGCAGTGGTATTTCAAAGATAGAGAAGGAGACTCTGCAGGCTGCATCCACACTCCTCTCGGCTTGGACATGCAATTCCTTCTGTTCTAGTTCATGGGCATTTGCAGAACTGCATCAGAATTCAGGCTGGGTGGTGGCTTGTCCAGCTGAATGTGGGACACCTCCAAGGGAAGCAATACCCCCAACCCCTCTGGGTCGTGGTCCAGCATTTCACCATCCTCACAGTGCAAACATTGCTCCTGGCCTTATGGAATTGCCCTTGCTGCAGCCTATGCCTGTTGCTTCTCATCCTTTTATCACACACCTCTGAGGGGAGTCAGGCTCTCCCTTCTTTATAATCTTTATTACGAAGCTGAAAAGGGAAATTAGATCTCACAAGGCAAGACCACAACTGGCCAAGACAGAAAGATGGACAGATCTGTTAAGTGATGTCCAGCATCACTAGAACAGGGAGCAACAGGACCTGGGCTTGTCCAGCCTCACTGAAGAAGTCTGGAATGGAGATGAATGCAGGCAGATGAAAATCCACCCTTGGGTTACACCAGTAATGCTGTTGTGCCACAGACACATCTTTTGCTGATAAAAAGGTTATCAGAAGCCAGGATCCATTCCCTGGCCCGTTCCACCACGTGCTCATGAGCACAGAGGGAAGGCAGGGGTAAAGGGATGCTAATAACAGTGGGGAAAAGCCTTTAGAGGAAGGGAGGCTTTGCCCCAAAGACAACGGGGGGCACCACACACTTCAGTCTCCAGCCAAGCCAAAATAAAAGCGATTTCTTCTGTGCTGCACCCAGAAAGAGAAATGCAGCCCATGACTCCAGCTGCTCATGCCAAAACCAGGATGTGAAATAGGGAGCAACGGTCCCATTAAGCGGAGTCTGCAATCCAACTAAACGCTCAGGATTTATGGCAGTTGGCTGGAAAGGTGGATTTTTGCAGCTAAAAGCCTCCCTGCCCTCAGGCAGCAAAGCCATTACAGCTGCAAGTCCCCATGGTCCCTGGGGACCACCCGAGGGAGGTACTGCTGGGTCACAGCTGCTCCCCTTTTCTTCACCCGCAGCAAAGAAACCAGATTCCATTTTTGGCATCTCTGGTTTTCTTTCCCATTCGTGCTGGTGGATTTTTGGAGACAGGAGAACAGCTCTTCGTTAATTTGTACTGGAAGTTCTGTTCATCCAGGTCTTGGTCAGTGCTCGTGTGTTGTCAGCTGAGACACAGACTTTGAGGGACATTTATTACAGACGCAGCTGACGCCCCGAGAATGAGATAGCATTTGTAATTAACTGGGGTTTAATGGAAACACGGGAAGGCACAGGTGAAATTAAAGCGAGGCTGCAGTGACCGACTTCTTAACTAATGACTTGTAAATTGGTTACAATTTACATTTTGAAAAGATACAGGAAACTCATTAAAGCTCTAGACAAACAGCTCCATGGGCAATGAGCGGAGAGGGGAGAGCTCTGCAGGGGGAGCAGGTCTGAATGACAAAGACACCCAGAACAGCAGCAACCTCTGAATGTTTCCTCTGAGCGTTTCCACCACCGCTGTTTCTGTGATGGTTGCTCTCCCAGAACTGACTTTGGCAAGAAAACAGTATTTTTATCTCTGATTTTTAGCTAACGAATTCCAGAGAAGCTTGCCCGGTGCTGAGACCATGACAATGCATGAAAAGTCCTCCAATATCAAGTCCAACTTTTGACTCATCACCACCTTGTCAACCAGCCCAGAGCACTCAGTGTCACCTCCAGGGATGGGGATTACAACAGGTCTTTTCTAGAAACGTGTCCAACCCCAAGAAACACTGGTTAAGAGTCATCTGGGATAGTTTATAGCCAAAAGAGATGAAGAAAATATTGTAGATGAATTGCTGAAGAGATAGCCACAGATGCAGTTGCAGCCACACAGGCTGTGGTCAGGGCATTAACCAGGGACATCCAAATCCATCACCTCTGTGGCTTTGCTGTTCACCAAGAAGCCTTTGAAAGGTTTTGGTTTTGTGGCCACAGGAGGGAAAGCATCTGAATTTCACTTGTAGGGATTTCATTTCACCATTATTTTTTTCTTTTATCCTCTGTCAGCACAACAGTCTTGATGTCCAAATATTTTTGAAGACCTGCTCAAAGAAATCCTTAACCTGGCTGAATTTCTTTTAGATGAGTATCTTTACTGGCATTATTTGTTTCAAATCTTCCCCCAGCTTTTAAGGCAAAAGAGGCCTTTATCTGATCAAGTGTCACTCCCTGCATCACTCAGACATCCTGGCCCAGAAGCAGCTGTGGCTAAACTAGACCAGATACTCAAACCTTCAGAGCAGAAATGAGCTGTTATGAAACACAACACAGAGGGAATCACCTCACAATGATTTCAAGCCTTCAAATTTCTCAGTTTTGTAATGCTGTTTTCAAGAACCAAGATTCTATTTTGATGATGACCACTACTTGTGTTTAAATTTCACTGTTCAAGGTAGATTTGGAAGCTATATCAAGCAGCAACAAACCATTTTATTTCACCTAAAACAAGTGACACAAGTAGAGCAGCGAGAAGGAAGCGGCAGGGCCAGAATGCACCAAGACAAGTCTCGGAAGCTTCTTCAGGGGCTTTGGGGAGGTGTTGAGCTCCAGATGGTGCAGGGGGGTTCTAAGTGAAGCTCACCCCATATTTAGGGCTACCACCTCATGGCCCTGCAATTATGAAATAAGCTGCAGCTCTTTGGCACTCTGATCCAGATCCTTCCCAGAGTGAGATCCTGCAATCCACAGCACTTCCTGGAAGGAGCTGTGTTCCACTGGCACAAAGAAGTGATGCAGAAACGCTCCCCTTCATCAGCACATTTCAGAGGATTTGGAAGAATAGCCGAGGTCTGTATCCAAGTGGGTGGAATCTGGAAGGCAGCACTTGCAGCACTTCTCCCTGTAAATAAATCCTGCTGCACGAAGGTTGCACACCTGCTGGAAAATAAGGCGTGCCCAGGCACTGGGAAGTACATACATGGAAGAAAATGGTTAGAAAGTCCCTCTGCACAAACTTGGGTGCCAAGCTGCGTTTTCCTAGATAATTCCCGGCTCAAAGCAGTCCAGGAACAGCTCCCAGCAGTCAGTTTGCATCCAGCCACCCTCTCCTGGAAGTCGAGGCAAGCTGACAAGTGTGAAGAGGGTGTTTTGTGCCAGTTGGCCCCAGGGCCCGGGATACAGCGAGTTCCTGGATGCACTTTAGTTTATTAGCACGGAATTGCCTCTCCTTAGAGCCTGGTTACCGCCATCCATACCTGAGGCCACAGAGCCTCACTGGATCGAAGCCCCAGGCGTGCTCTGCCAGCTGGGCAAGTTCTCCCGGCTGCTCCAAAAAAGTGACGAGCACTCACACTTGGATGTGCTTCCAGCCCCACAAGGATTTATATTTAAAAGGATTTTAAGTGTAGAGGTGGAACTTCGGGGTGGTTTAGTGGTGGCTTTGGCAGTGGGGGAATTGGACTTGATGCAAGAGGGCTTTTCTAACCTTAATGATTCTGTGATTCTATGTGATTCCTATACACAATGAGCTGTTTGAGGGGGAATGTGCTATTTGACCTTTTGTCACAATAAATTTTAAAAAGACCAGTTTTCCCTTAAAACAGCCTATACTGGGGTCAGGCGCTGCCTCCACACTGGGTGGGCAAATTCCACAGGTCTGCAAATATTGATTATTGTGATTAAGGATTTACAACTCCTGGGACGAAGGGAAACACTTTTAAACTAAAAGAGGGCAGATTTAGATTAAATATTAAGGAAGAAACTCTTCCTTGTGAGGGTGGGGAGGCCCTGGCACAGGCTGCCCAGAGAAACTGTGGCAGCCCCTGGATCCCTGGATGTGTCCAAGGCCAGGTTGGACAGGATTTGGAGCAGCCTGGGATAGTGGAAGGTGTGGAATGCAGGGGTGGAACAAGGTGGGCTTTGATGTCCCTTCCAACCCAAATCATTCCATGATTCCATGATATTCTTGCAGTATCTGCATGACTGAGTGGAACAAGTCACGCTCCAGCAGCAGTCACCAAACTCAGTCACCACCCACAGCTCATCACAGCCCTCACACGTTCTCCCAGTGTCCTGGTAGAAAGCCAGCCTCAAAATCCTCTGGAATATACATGGTTATTGAGGGAACCAGAGGGATTTTTCCAGACTTAAATTAGGGAAATACAAAAAGGCTTCTGTGAAACACCACCCAAGGGATCTCAAATATTTCAGAAGACTCTGGTGTTGTATCAAACCGACCTGAGCATCCCCTGCTCAGTCCTTCCTGAGGAGTTTAAGCTCAGTTTCTACACGGGATATTGGTGACACCTACAGGAAAATACTCCTCTGCTCCCTCTGCAGCGCACAGAGGAGCAGGTGACATCCCATCATTAACACCATCTCCTTATTAAAGTCTCTGGGGACCACACAGGAAAAAAAAAAACACTCAGAACTGACACAAGTGTGCACGGCCTGCAGAGCTGGGTGACAAACAGGATCTGGGAACCTCCAGCTCCCCCACATCTGCTTCAGCAAAGCTGAACATGAGGGGGTGTTGGGGTGGATGAGAAGCTCCGCATGGCCCAGCCAGACCCCTCCGTGCCCTGGGCTGATCCCCCAGTGTGGGCAGCAGAAGAGAGGGATTCTGCCCCTGTGCCCTGCTCAGGTGAGACCACACCTGCAGAGCTGCCTCCAGCCCTGGGGACAGCAGCAGAGGGATGTGGAGCTGCTGGACAGAGAGCAGAGGATGCCATGGGGATGCTCCAAAGGCTGGAGAGCTGGGGGTGCTCACCTGGAGAAGGGTCCAGGGAAAGCTCAGAGCCCCTTCCAGAGCCTAAAGGTGCTCCAGGAGAGCTGGAGAGGGACTGGGGACAAGGGATGGAGGAACAGGACACAGGGAATGGCTTCACACTGCCAGAGAGCAGGGCTGGATGGGATATTGGGAAGGAATAACAATTCCTTCCCTGTGAGGGTGGGCAGGTCCTGGCACAGGGTGCCCAGAGAAGCTGGGGCTGCCCCTGGATCCCTGGAAGTGTCCAAGGCCAGGCTGGATGGGGCCTGGAACAACCTGGGCTAGTGGAAGGTGTCCCTGCCCTTGGTAGCTGGTGGAACGAGATGAGCTTTAAGGTTCTTCTAACCCAAAGTGCTCTGTGATTCTATGAATGATTCTCAAAATAAGATTTTTTTGAAAGGGTATTACTAAAATAAAACTTTGCCATAAAACGTTCAGCCCGTAGCTCGGTTCTTTTTTGAGAACTTCCCACTGTGTTGCTGGTTGTAGATTACTAAAATTCAGCAAATCCCTCCGCAGAAGCTGCTTTTCATGTGCTGACAGATCTGAACTCATCTCGAACTCGTGACAGGGAAAAGGAAGCTGTGGAGTCCACAGCAATGACTATTAGCTAAAACAATGCTTTTGATCACCTTTAGATGTCCCATAGCCTCTAAATTGCATTTTCAATTAATTAAAACACTTCCCCCCACCAAGAGTGCTTTGAACTGCCACACTGAAAGCATTTCTTTAGCAAGAAAGGGCTTGATCAGCCAGAACTTCCCAACCACGAAGTGAAAATGGGTACAGACTAAAACACTTCTCACTCACAGGACTGGGGCAGAGCCTGACAGTTTCAGATCTAACAGTGGGTGACCATGCAAAGGGGGGAAATTTCTTCTTCATCCCCAGTGCAAGTTTCTGCATCTTCTTGTGCACGTTTGGTTCGGGCCAGGTCAGAACATCACTCCTGACACACTGCAGAGCTAGGCAGCTCCAGCTTCATCCCATTCTCAAATTCCAGAGACCTAAAGGCAAAAGGCAGAAATTACTCAGAGGCGCAACTTAAGTTTCACCATCGCCTGGGACACCCCGATAGCTGTCAGAGCCTGCCTGGGATAGACCCGGTGCGGGGCCACAGCTGAGAGTCTCCCCAGCCTGGACCCGCCCGCTGTGCGCGGAGGACGGACGCGTCACCAGCAGCCGAGCTCACCCCCGATTTTACCTCACAATTTTTAATTTCTCCTTTAACTCCCGCTTTAATTCCGCCTTTAATTCCTTTTTCCGCGCCCTCCCTCAGCGCCCGCCTCAGGCACGAGGCAGGACCCCACCCGCGGGCTGCCCGCGCCGCGCCTGCCCGAGCGCTGCGCGCCCACCGCGCCGCGCCGCCACAGGCACCCCACGGGGCAGCCCGCGCGCGGGGGGCCTTGCGGCAGGGGAAGGGCCGTACCAAGGGTGACGTGGGCGGGGCCGGGGCTGCGGGATGGACGCGGTTCTGCTCGTCGCCGCTGCCGTGCTGCTCGCCGTTCTTCTCTTCTTCGCCACCCGCCTCCGCGGCCAAGCCACAGCAGGTGGGTTGCGGCGCCGAGCGGAACGGCCGGGCCTCCCTCGCCCCCCTCGAGGCCCGTTCCGGTGGGCGCGGCCCTGCTCTCAACCGGGTCCGCACGCGCGGAAGGGGGGGGGGAGGGAGGGGGGGGGGAGGGGGCGCGTTTCTCAAGAGCCGCCAGGGGGAGCTGCGCCTCGGGCGGCCCCCGAGGAGTACCCGCCATGTTGGGAGAGCGGGGATTTTGGGGGGTCCCAAGGGGTTTTGGGGTGTCCCAGGGAGGGTTCCGGGGGTGTCCCGGCGTCTTAGCCCCGCCTTCCGTCCGGATTGCCCTGCGGGGTGCAGGCGCCGAGGTTTGGTTGTTGCTGCTGGCGGTTCGCGGCCTGAGGCGGCCTCAGGGTGAGGGGCGCCGGGTTGGAAGTCTGAGTTCTCTTTTGGAGGTTCTGCCAGGGTCTTTGGGACTGGGAAGGTGTCCCTGAGGTTCCTGCAAAGGAGGGGAGGGACGGAGAACAGATCCCGGAGGCTCGGGATCAGGGGCACAAGGTGGAGGTGGAGGTCTGTCACGAGTGGTGTCCCCCAGGGTTCTGTACTTAGTGTTTGTAGCTTGTTTAGCAGTGACTTGGACAAAGGGATTGATGCTCCTTCAGCGAGTTCGCTGATAACAAAAAGAGGAACGGCCGATGTCTCGGAGGGTTGTGCTGCCCCTCTTCGACAGGCAGGAGAGAGGGCAGAGAAAAATCCTCTAAAATTCACCACGGTGCAGTTCAGGGTCCTGCAGGTGGGGAGGAACACCCCTGAGCACTGGCAGACACTGGGGTCTGACTTCGTGGGAAGGACCTGGGTGTCCTGGTGGACAGCGAGCTGTCCCTGAGCCAGCAGTGTTCCCTTGTGCCAAGAAGGCCAAGGGAATCCTGGGTTAAGAGCATTGCCAGCAGGTCAGGGAGTGATCCTGCCCCTCTGCTCAGTTCTGGGAGGCACATCTGGGGTGCTGTGTCCAGCTCTGGGCTCCTCAGGCAGGAGGGGCCTGCAGTGGGTCCAGCAGAGGCTGTGAGGATGATGAGCGAGTTCAGCCTGGAGAGAACTGAGAGGGGACTTCATCCGTAACCATCAGTGTCTGCAGGGAGGGCTGGGAGCAGGGCCCAGGCTCTGCTGTGGAGGCCCAGCAATGACACAACAGGAACAGGCAGGAACTGAAGCTCCACCTGAACATCAGCAAGAATTTCATTGCTGGGAAAGCTGGAAAAGATTGCCCAGAGAGGGAGGGTGCAGAGTCTCCCTCACTGTAGATATTCCAGAGCCATCTGGACTCGATCCTGTGCCATGTACAACTTCTGCTCCTTTTCCACCTCACTCAGTGCAGCTGTGAGAAGCAGGTGGATGATGCAGCACTTCCAGTCCAGCGTTAGATCTGAGAATCATCCGGTCATTTTACAGGGAAAAAAAAAAACCTGTAAAATCACTGAGTCCAACCATAACCAACATTGCCAATTCCAGTGTGGTGGAAGTGACCTCGTTTGGGTGGGAATTGAGCGTTGTGGGAACGAGTCAGGTGTGGCTGTGAACTCACTTGTTGTGTTCTCACAGTGCAAGGAGCGAGGTTGTTTGGCTGCCAGGTATCAAATTAAGATGTTTAGTCAGGACAAACTCTAAGCTCGTGGTCAATTCCTACACAGATTTTTGTGGATATGGCATGGTTTTGGGGTTAGAATTTGTATTATTTTTCTTTTTGGGGAATTGCTTTGATAATTTTTAATTAAGAGCAAAACCACGACACCTTTAGTATAAACACAGTCACTCAGTGCAATACTGTGCTCATAAGGGATTTGTGTTAAAAATTTTTCTGATAATAATTAAATTTTCCAAGACATTTCTCACACATCTCTGCTTCCACGGATCTGGTTTAAATCTTTCTCTTGGAAATGTTTGGGAACTGATGTAATTTTATTGGGTTCCTATGAATGAAGAGATGAACTTTTGGTAAAAGCGAGGGCTGCATGTCCTGAAAAAATACATAATTTTCTGAGCTTGACTTGTGTTATGATTTGGATAAATCAGGGTCTGTGGGGTTTGGGAGGATTTATTTTCTCTTTAAGCGTTCAAAGTTCTAAATTGAAGCCCAAGTGTTCATTTTAAATAGTGTGAATGAATTAATTAAAAAAACCCAACCTTTAATATTGATTTTGACAATACTGGTTGAATTTAATTTACATTCATGATAATTTAAGAATTTAATTTTGTAGTGGTAACTTTTTGACTTTTCCATGTTGGTCATGCTTTTTTTTTTTTTTTCCTGTGATTTTAAGATATTTTTTACTTTAATATATTGTTTTCTGTCCTGATAAAGCCCTTCACAGAATTTCAGCTGCTGGGGATAACTTTGTTCCCTGTACACAACAGAAATTATTTTTCAGAACCACTGGTACTGTGGTGTATTTAATAGCCACAAAATTTAGTTGTAAGCAGGAATTTGCTTTTCTATTTAATTTTTTTAGGTGGGGAATAGAAGCTGCCACAATTCTGCCAATAAATCTGTGTTGCCACCTGCAAAGGACTTGAAACCTGGGACACTGGACCTAAAGAAATGGTGGGAGCTCTTACCTTTTCTTGTTAATATGCAGGGGTTGGGGCAGCAGTTCCTTTTGTGTTATCTCATGGAAACTGACTTCTAAAAATGTTCAAGACTTGCCTGCTTTAGGGAGCTAAGGATCAGGAGAGGTAAATCCTGTACCTTTGTATTTGCTTTGAAAGGTCACTTGGAGCAGCGCGTTGTTTCCAGCAGGATCATGCCTGGACTTCTTCTACTGAAAATGAAAGGGAAAAAAAAAAAAGTAGTGGCAATTCTTAATTTTACACGTGGTTGCCACCTCTCTTTCTGATAACCTCTACTGGGCCAAAGCACTTCCCCAGGAAGCTTCCACCTGTTGAACTTTGAATCCCTCTCTGAATTTCAGAGGTTTTGCACGGAGGCAGAAGGTGCAGGATGGTGCCATCAGCGTGGTGGGAAGTGCCAGCACGTGTGAGGGTGCAGAGAGCTCTGTCCCTGAGGCAGCCCAGGTGTCACCTGCTTCTCTGAGGGAAGTGAGAGGAAGCTGCTGTGATAGGCAAGGGGTTGCTTCTCTTGAAAAGCATCTCTGCTGTAAGCAGAAGTTTGCACAATTTTGTGAAGGGGCGGATTTCTACCTGGAGGGTCTAAAATGAAGTCCTGATCTGAGCTCTGAATGATTCCGTGGTGTTTTTTGCAGTGGTGCTTCACATCCAGTTCAGAAAAGATTTCTCCTTGCAGAGCATGGTACTGTTCTCTCTCCCTTCAGGAGGGAGACACAACCAGAGTCTCAGAGCTGCTGCTGTGCCCTGGCTGAGTAGTCAGCTGAAATAATCTCTGCACTGGTGCTTCCTGAACACCGAGGCAGAGCTGGTGTGCCCAGCACAAAAATGTTCTTGGGTTTTGAGGGCTGAGTCAGACCCTGGCCACTGCAGCTTCAAATACAGACTGATCCCGTGTCCATTTCCAAGACAGCTGTTGAGTGTTTTGTTTATATTACCTGATAATTTGAGGGGTTTATCTCATTAATTCAGTCTGGCCTGCCATTCTGCAAAGCTTGTGGATGGTTTGTCTCACCTCTTTAATGCTGGCCATTAGTTTTCACTCAGATGGCTCTGGATCAAGGCTAATTAGTGCTTGTGTGACTAATCTCTGCATGATCTGACTAGCCTGGGGTGCCACTGCTGAGACCTCTGCAGCTCCAGGAAAATGAAGAGATGTGTTCAGATAAGTGCAGCAGCCAAACCCCGCCCTGTGCTACAGGAGGAGACGGAAAAAAAAAAGCCCTGCAGGGTCAGACCTCAGAACAAATCATTCTTGAGCTCAGATCTGATGGTCAGTCCAGTCCCAAGGAAAAGTGATTTTTAAGTGTGTCCTCAGTTCTGTGACGTCTCCTCTCTGTGTGCCATCAGTGTCTGATAGAGCAGAGCTGAACTTTCAGCATTCTGCAACAAATACTGTATCTGGAGTCTCTGAGGGAAAGCCCTGACCCCTGAGGGAGCAGGTCCAGGTGTGTGACAGCAGAGCAAATGAGAATTTCCTCCTCCTGCAAAGGACAGGAAGAAATGCAATGAGTAACATTCATGTTTTCCAAATTCCTGCCCAGCTGAGTGCCTGGCGAACAGAAACTGTAGAATGCTCGAGTCAAAAAGGTTGGAAAAGCCCTCCAAGATCATCCAGTCCAACCATTCCCCCACCACTGACCCACATCCCCAAGTGCCACATCCACACAGCTTTTGAATCCCTCCAGGGATGGGGACTCCAGCACTGCCCTGGGCAGCTGGGAAGGGCCGGACGCCCTTTCTGTGAAGAATTTTCTCTGAATATCCAATCTAAACCTCCCCTGGCACAACTTGAGGCTGTTCCCTCTCCTCCTGTCCCTGTTCTCTGGGAGCAGATCCCAAATCCCCCCTGGCTGTCCCCTCCTGTCAGGGAGTTGTGCAGAGCCACAAGGTCCCCCCTGATCCCCCTTTTCTCCAGGCTGAGCCCCTTTCCCAGCTCCCTCAGCTGCTCCTGGTGCTCCAGACCCTTCCCCAGCTCCATTCCCTTCCCTGGAGACTCTCCAACCCCTCCAGGTCTTTTGTAATTTGGAGGGGCTCAAAAACTGCCCCCAGGACTGGAGGTGTCCCAGCAGTGTCAGCACAGGGGACAGGCACTGCCCTGGCACTGCTGTCACCCCAGTGCTGTCACCTGCCAGGTGCCACTGGCTCATGTTCTGCTAGCTCTGTGCTGCTGGAAAAGAATCTGCAGTCAGGAGAACTATTATAGAGACTGGAAGGAAGGGAAAAAGCTTCATTAAAACATTTCTTTTCCTACTAAATGACAATCCATAGTGGCTTGGTGTCTTCTGTTAATGTGCACGTTTTGGAGATGTGACAAATGTCCAGCAGCTGCCCTGTGTGTTTGATTGTGATGTGGGTCAGGTTTGGTGGGGTTTATTACATCCTGAGCCCAGTCCACACTGGTCACTTTGAGGAAATACTGGGTCTCCTGTAGGGAATTAAATGGAGAAAAGCAGAGAGCTTGGTTCACATGTTTTTCTCTTTGAGGGTTGAGCTCTTCCGTTTGAAATAAATATATGGCTTATAAATAGATTCCTCTTTCATAAAATGCAAAGCAGTCTCTGTTTCACAGGACAACAGGAACCAAAACCAGCATGAATGAGTGCTGGAACGGCACAGCTGAGCTGCTTGGGCAGGACCATCTTGGGAATTGATGAAGCTTGCAGGTGAAAGGATGCTGAGGTTTGAATTGCAGCATATCTCAGGAACTTAGGAAGAGAAATATTGCATTTGTATAAAAAGCTTTTTGCAGAGCGTTTTTGACATTTATCAGTGTCCAAGAAGTGATCTGCTGCTCTGCTTCTTCAGGAAAATGTTTCTTATAGCATTCCAAATAAGATGTGAATAGGACTGGGCAAGCCTTGAAGCAGCATGGCAGCATCTCTGGAGCCTGCACTCAGTGATTTCTCACAAGCCCTGTTTTGTCTGCAGAGGTGGATGGGACAGGGAGGGTGACATCAGTGTGGCAGGGCAGCGACTCAGTTCCAAATGTCACTGCGTGTTGGGGCTGGAGTTTTTGGGGGCCTGCAAACATCCCTGTGACATCTGCTGCAGCAGCCCAAGCTGCTGAGGGCTGTGCTGGCCAAAGCCTGCCCCAGGTGGCTCTGCTGTGCAGCCCTGCTGAGCTCAGGGCTGCAGCTCTGTCCTTATCAGCCCCAAAGTCAGTGCTTTTGAAGGCTGAGATAACAGAGGTGAGCTGCAGGCACACCTTTGGTGCTGCAGAGATTCAGTCATAATGAATCTCATTTTCTGTTGGGGGATATGCTAATAGGAGGCTTTTTTAGGAAGGCATTGTTTGGATCAGGAGATGCTGGAGACTTGGCACAGTGTGCTCCTGCTGGGACACAACATAATCCAGCAGATCACAAAATAATTGTGTCCTGAGTTGAGTGAGTAGTTCTGCAGTTTTCCATGAGACCACTTAAATATTTGCCTGAATTATGGCTTAAAAGTTAATACGTGGCAGGATTGAGCAGGTAACAAATATCAGTTAGGCATATCAACAGAATATGCAAAGCAGGTATCAGGGATGATGATGTTTTACCATTATCACTTGGGGTATTTTTGCCTTACTGCCACAGTTAAAAGCAACAGGAAGCCTCAAAAAATCTGAGAGTTTCTTATGGAAAACTTGTGAAATGAACCTACTGGTCAGCTCCATCCTCCCAGCTGCTCCTGTTAGGATATTCTTCGTTTGCCAGATCTTAATTAGTAACTGCAGTATATGCAGAGAAGATGGCAGTGAGAGCTGCAGTGACCCTTAGTGTCCTGTTTGTACCTGCCTGTGTTTTGGGGAGTTTAAATCAGCGGGGTAGAATGAAATCACCCTGTAACTGTGTTTATTTCAGCTGTAATTCGTGATCCTTGTTCGCTCTTCGGGTTTTGCTTCTTGTGTAATGATTTACATATTCCTCCCTGTATCATTCAGGCTCTGAGATTTCAACCAGATGAATCTATGTTACAGAAGGATAAATTAAAATAAAAAAAAAAAAATCAGAACACACACTTTTGGATCCTTGCTGTTCTGTAACTCGGGAGAAGAGGCAGAAGTGAAAGCTTTAACAGGAATATTTTATTTCCTTCTTGCAGCTGACGAGGAGCACGAGCAGAATGTGGCAGCAGCAGCAGGGGCCAGGCCCCGGCCCCACGGGGAGGAACGGGCAGAGGGGATGCCCAGGCGCCGCAGGAACATGGGCAGCAGGCTGATGGCCCAGAGGAGAGCCCAGCAGGCAGAGGAGTGGCTGGAAGGTAACACTGGCTTCAGCTCATCTTGCAGACATTGAAACAAACCTCCAGAGCAGGTGTTAAAGCTGGAGAAGGGGTACAGCTGCCTCCTGGAGGAAGTTGTTGAGTTTTGCTGGTGGATTATTTACAGTTTGACCATAATCTGTCTTCTCTCCTTACTTCATCCCTTTTCTCTGTATATCCCTTACATTTAACCTCTGCCTGCTCCTGAGGTGAATCCTGGCTATTTGTGCTGTCAGTCTTCACATCCTTCCTAAAAACTTTTGTATTTCCCCCTTAGCTGTGCAGGGAATTAAATTTAATCAGGGAAAACAGAATCCGCGCCTTGCATTAAATAACAAGCTATAGTAAATTACTGATTTATTTTAAATCGGTGGGAAGCATTAATTCCCCAGTGTAATCTCTGCAACATGTGGAGTTTTCTCTCCAAGGAGCCATCCAGGTGATGGTCAGGATCAAGTGGATTACCTGGAGATCACCACAGACTGCAGCATTTTGCCAGCAGGTTGTTGACAATGTGTTGTGTAAATCTTGTGCTGGATTTACAGTTCACAGCTACATTTCTGTGGTGTGGTCATAGACAAAAATATGGTGACAATAACATCTTTCTACACCCTGTAAATATAATTCCCTTTTCTGGTGAAGCTTGACACATGATTCTCTTTATTGCTAGAGAGATGAGATCACCATGATTCACCCCCCTGGATTCTTTCTACTTTCAGATCGTGGGTGAAGTGTTCAGGCTTTCTGCTCAAGTGGGCTTTGCTGCACTGGAGTTTGCAGTGGAGATCAGGGTGTCTTTGTGGTGTGCAGGAGGTGAAAGCACTGAGCACACACCTCTGTGATGCCTTGGTTAGGGACTGTTTGCACTTTGTTCAGCTTTTCTTGCCCTGCAGTTTGTAGAAAGCCTCATGTTTGCAGGTGAATGTGCTTTTCCAGCTAATTATGTTCAGCAGTTTCACAGATGGAGATTGGACAGGTGTGAACTTTTCAACTTTGGTTATTTCTTCTCCTGTGATAACATCCTGGAAAGAAAATGGAATCTAAAAATACTCGGTTTTCAACTCCAGACATCAAAAGTTTGAATGCTGAAAGCCGACAGTGAGGCTGTCAAAGCAAATGGCTCATCTTATCTTATCTTACTTTGTCACTTCAGCAATAGAAGAATCTGTGTCATTGGGCTTTATAAATAATTCTTTTGCAGCTTTCTGTACATCAGATGCAAGTTCTGCTGCTTTTGCACGAAGTTCCCTTTGAAATGACATGCCTTCTTTTATTTGTTTTCCCTAATTTCTTACCCAAATTAAAACAGCTTCTTTCTCTTTGCTTCTGTTTTGTGCTGCTTCTGTGGGCGTTTTTGTTCATATTTTGGGATGGCTTTTCCAAGTGGCTGAGCACAGGTGCACAGCAGGAACAATGAAGCTTTTGGAGACTGAGCACAGACTTGAGCAGAGGAGCTGTGGAGAGAAGCAGCTGTCCCTGATTTCCCAGCACTGAGGTGCTCAGTGACCAGTGGCCATTATTAATTGGGATCAGCCACCCTCTGTGCTGTAAATCCTTCAGCCTGGCCTTGAGTTACCTGTCTTAGTGTGGGGTTTGGGTTTTCCCCTTACAAAAGGATGTGTTGAATGTTTTAAAGCCCTCTCTGTGGACATGTGGCACAAGCCTGGAATCACTCTGGGATTTATCCCCTTTTTCTCATTTTCCCTGTGTCACTGCAGTATAGAGCAGTTTTGCCTAATTGCTACTTACATTTAAACCAACTGGAATAGCAAGTTCTCTCTACAGCAGAGTTTTGGGCTGAAGAATTCGTTGACTTCTTGGAAAGAGAGCCTAGTGCAGCACCAGGGCTGAAGAGCAAAATCACTTGGCAATTTAGACAAAAACACCAAACCCAAGCCAGTCTGGTTTCCCCACTCTTGCCTTGTAAAAGCTCTGAAAACTTCTGAACATTTGCTACCAAAGTAATTGTTTTTTTGTTTGAATTTGTTACAATGTTGTAGGGGTAAGTTTCTGTTCCCTGTGTGGAATTTCCACTCTGGGCCTGTGCTGAACTTTGGGCAAAGCTGCCTGATCCTTCTCTGTGTCACTGACTTTTTCCAAGAAGTGATTTCTTCACCAACCCATCACTGCAGGAAACTGAGCACTCACCTCAGGGAGGGTGTGAGGATGCCCTTGACCATCCCTTTGTCCCTGTAATAGTCACAAAATAGAGTCAGGTAGGAAATGCTGTTGCCACCAAGGAGTTCTGCCTGTTGGGAGCCAGTTCTGCTGACTCTAGGAAATGTCCCCAAAGCAGCACTTGCAGACTTTGGAGTTGTGGTTAGCATAAGGGTTTTCTGTTTTCCATCTAACCATCAGATTTCAATTCCAGAATGAGAAGGAAACTTTGAGGGTAAAGTTGTAGCCCACTGTTTCTGCTGCCTGTGCTGTGTTTGTGCCAGGACTCAAATCTCTCACACAGGAATGGGGGAGGAAAAACAACCCCAAACCCTGGGCACTAAAATCAAAACCTTGAAGACTTAATTGTCCCTTCTGTAGCTTGAATCTTACTTGTAGGTTCGGATAAGGAGTCATTTAATACAGACAGATAGTAAATTATTATTTTCAGTACTCAAATCTACACCCATTGCCAGTGTAGCTAAACCAGGTTGTAATTCTTCAGCTTCCAAATATCTTGACTTTCCTCCCAGAAGGAAAGCCCAGCAGGTGCTGGGCTCCTGACTGCCAGGATCCATGTGGGCTGTGCCATGGGACAGGCCCAGCCAGGTGCCCACCCTGCCTCAGTTTCTCAGCAGTGTTCTCAGTGGGGATTGAGTTCTCCAAGGTAACCTGTCAGGAGGACATCAGCTCCTTCAAATACCCTCTGATGACCAAAGATTGCTGGGAGATGCTTCTCCTTGGTGACAAGGTAATTCTCAAAATGACTGAGACCCCTGAGCTGTTCTAGAAAAATGGTTTTGATTGCCTTAAATTGCCCAATTTAATTCCAGCCACAACACTCCTGCCTTTCCTGCAGCCCTCTGCAATCTGGGAGTCTTGTTAAAAGCCTCTGCTCTGCACATTGGAGCAGGGTGCCTGCTCCTTTCTCTGTACAAAAGGAGTCTGGAAGGAGAGTTGTGTATTCATGTGATTAGTTTGAGATCCCAGCTAGCAGACTTAATTAACTCTGTGTGTCTTAATTTAAATTGAACCCAGACAGAAGTGGCTTTGTGGACTGGCTACAGCCAAACTGAAAATGCTGCAAGGCATAAATGCATGAGGATTTCAGACATTAATCATTTAGGGCAAAAGAGGCCACTCTAAGCAGTGGGGAAAGGGGAGAAATTGCAGTTGGACTGAGGGTTGTTTAGGGCATGTGGTAGTGTAAATAAACAGCATTTTCCAATTTCAGATTCCTTTTATTTGCCATCCAAGGAGGGTGTGCTTGGCTCTTGTTCTTGCCTGAGTAATGATCTGAGTGCATCCACTTGGACTCTGCTCACCTCTGGGTAGACATAAAGGAGTTTTGTTGAGAGCTTTTACTTGGTTGCTCATCATGTGCAGAAAAAACACTTGTCCAGCTCTCAAGTTGAACTTGACCCTCCAAACCTGCTCCTTGTCCTTGAGCACTGTGAAGAGCTCAGAGACGAAGAAGATGCTTCTCTTGAGACTGCATTTTGGAGCAGAAAGTCACCCATCCATCTCATATTTACATCAAAAACTTAACTTCCTCTCAAGTGACAAGAAACTCGTGAGGATGAAATCATGGCAGGTACAGTTGGGTTGTGCTAACCCAGCTGTGATAAACATAATGAGGGTGAGGGGTTTCTGTCACTTGGAGCTGTGTCTCGGGCCAAAACTTTGCTGCTGTGGATGTGATGGAGAGAGAAACTGGAGATTATAACTGCCCTAAATCATGGTATGGTGAGCAAGAAACAGACTTGTCTAAGAAATGCCAGCATTTTCCAAAGTGTCCCACAGAACAGGGACCACTGGGCAACACCCTGGGTCTGCTGAGGGTTGGGTGAAAAAAAAGAGGGGAAGGGAAGGTTGTGCCGGAAGAGCCTCAGCAGCTCAGTCCAGGGAGTATTTTTCAAGGGTTTGATTTTGAAAGATGCTCATTTTCACATCTTCAAAATGACCTCTCTGACTTGTTGCAAAATGTGTTGCTGAAAAACGGGGCTTTGTGTGGATTGTTGTTTTAGTTTGTTTTTTTAACAGAAAGTAAGGACACAAAGAAATAATTTGGTTTTGTCAGGTTGTTTTTATTATTTGCCCCAATCTATGGGCTCTCTACTTCTGGCAGCAACATAAAACTCCAAAATGTTAAATATCCCAACATTTGCATGGCTTTTCTCTAAGCTTTTAGCATTGTGCATCTGAGCATAACTGTTGCAATCTCCAGTACAGTGAACGTTTGGTTAAATTATTTTACTTCTCCAGCATCAGTAATGATAAATCCAACAGCTTTTGACAGTCTGAGTGCTCGAGCTTGTAAAATAAAACATGATAAAGAAAAGTTAATGGGTGCAACATAAATGAAATTGTAAGTTCCTCTCTTCATGGCAAGGATTGGAGATCAGAATCTCACATTTTTCTTAGTGTTAATCACTATTGGGAAAGAAAGCAAAAAAACAAGGTTTTAAAAGTTTTTAGAAGTATAGTAACTGAGCATTTTAAAATGCTTTTTATTGCTTTGTGTGGCACCTAAGCTGAACATTCAAGTCTTGCGGCTAAAAAAAATCTTGTATGAGTGTTTTCTGCTACTTTTATGGGGAAAATAATCTAAAAATAATTCTTGATCCCCATTGAGTGATGGATATTGTGCATAAGTTCCAGAAGAACGTGTTTGTGCTGAAATCTCTTAAAATAAGCACTTTTTCTGAGCACTGAAAGATCTGGAAAATGTGTAAATTTAGAACCAGTGATGTGATCCCACGCTGTTCTTGTGAAATGGAGCTGCGTTAATTGGCGTAGTAGTTGAAATTATTTTAATGCTTAATCAGTAGGAAAACCTTTCTAGTACAGTTAAACTTTGACTAATATCCCAACTAGTGAATCAAAAGTCAGTTTTGCCTTGCTGCTACTCATCCAGCGAGTTTGGTGTTGTCGGAGTGCCCCCAGGGAGTGGCTGATCCCTCTCAGGCACAGACAGGCTGTGCAAGGGGGGAGGTCTGTGGTTTCTCACTTCTGCCAAATGGTTTTATCTGAGAATAAGCTTCACATTCTGCTCTAAAGGTCTGGCGTCCTTTTGTGTCTGCTGCACTTTTCTGCCCTAAGAGTTGCCTGCTTTTGTGGCTTCAGATTAATAAACCAGTTTCTTATTCAGTTTCTAAATAGCTACCAAATTATATTAAAAATTTTTAAAAAAACACATAGAAATTAAGACTAGTTATTAGACTATAATTAATCCCACCACAGGATTATGTTACTGAGGAATGGCCACACCTTTCCTGTGGCTGGTGTCACACTTCTGTTGGGTATTAATTACCTGCTGTTAATAACATCTTGTGCTTTTGCCTAGCATCTTTCCCCTCCCTCCTTTCTCTTACTCCTTTTGTTAGGTGCTGCATGAATACTAAATAAGGCAGCTGGCTGTGCCTAAAGGACTTTTTGTGAGTAGCCACCTGTGCAGCTCTCATTCTTTTTCATGGAGGGGAATCCATTTGCTTCACCCAAAATTTATAAGGAAGCAAGACGAGGACAACTAGACCAGATTGGATGGGCTTTGGAGAAACCTGGTCTAGTGGAAGGTGGGAATCACAGTGGGGTTGGAATGAGATGATCTTTAAGGTCCTTTCCAGTCCAAACCACTCTGTGATTCTGGGCTAACTAAAATACACAAATGGTGATTGTTTGTTTTGGAAGTTTTTGTCTGTTCTGTACACAGTACAGAATTCTGCTAAATTTCATCCCAGCACATTTTCTAAAGGAACTGGGAAGTATTTTTAAAAAGAAGTCTGTAAATTTCCAGGAATTCAGACACCAGTGTGACCGATAACTTTTCTGTTGTGCTGCCTCTCAGTATGTTCAAAATTTCAAGGTAAAGCAAAGATTTCCCTGAAACTACCTCTCAGCTGAGAGCCCCACGTTTGTGTAAAGCAGAATATGTCACACTGGTTGTGCTCTCTGACTCTTGAGATGGGAGCTCACGGGACTGTTCAAATCACAGAATGGTTTGGGTTGGATGAATGTTAAAGCTCATCCAGTTCCAGCCCCCTGCCATGGCCAGGGACACCTTCCACTGTCCCAGGTTGCTCCAAGTCCCTTCCAGCCTGGCCTTGGACACGTCCAGGGTTACAGTGGCAGCCACAGCTTCTCTGGGAATTCCATTCCAGGGCTTCCCCACCCTCCTGGGGAACAATTCATTCCCAGTATCCCATCTCAAGTTGCTTTCTTTCAGTTTTAATGCTGTCTGTGTGGGGTTTCCCAGCTGAGCACAAACCCAGCTTCCCCAAGCACAGCACTTGGGGGATGTTAAAGTGAACCACTCTGAAGCTCCTGCATTGCACCCAGATCTCAGGGACAGATGGAGTGCAAGCTTCTATGGACTCACCCCCATGGAGTCTCCCAGTGTTGTCACAGCCAGGAGTGTGTGCAAAGTGATTGTTAAAAGCTGCTGAAACAATCACTGCTTTATTAAAACGAAATAAAGGATTGCTGGCTGTGTGCAGCACCCTCCCTGCTTTTGGTGGAACTGTTCTGCTGGAACAACAAATTGATTCAGCAAATGCTTTGACTGTGTGTTTACGTTGCTGTCAGCACATTCGGGTTTATTTTGTTCGTATTAATTGCACTAATATCAGGTTTAGTGCCCTGCTGACCTCCTCAGCTCTGCTGAATCATGTGCTGTGTCTGCATCCTCATCTCTGGCTTTTGTTGGATGTAACTCCACACGCTGGAGGAGGTGGTGCTTAAGGGGTCACATCAGCTGCTTCAAACAGGGGGAAAGAAATGCTCCTGAACAGCAAAAGACATGGTAGACCCAGGACTGGGGGGGGGGAGGAAAAGAAAAGGCCTTTTAAACAAGTCTTCCTTAGATTCCTGCCTCATGTCTGGCTCAGATAATCTTAATATAGATGAAATCTGAGAAGCCCTCAGGTGGAATAGTGTCATAGATGGTGTTTTATACTTGTGGTGTTTGCCAGAATTTATTTTCTAAACGTAATACCAGAACTGAGCTGTTAATTTTGGAGTAGTAACTGCTAATGCTGGGTGTGCTCACCCACTGTGTTTGGAACGCCCCTCAATGCTGTATTTAAAATATAAATAAAGTTATTTTAAGCATCATTAAATTTGTAGAAGACTCTGTGTCAGGTCTGAGTATCCCTCCTTTCTCTGTGTGCTGCAGGAAAGGGGAACCCTTTTGATCATCTCAGTAATCAGACTCCAGTAATTCTCTGAAGCCCAGCTCAGCAACCAGGCTCATATTAATTCCATCTCCTGAAAACAGCTGTTATTTGAGAGTCACCTACACAGCTCTCAGATCCATTTATTTCTCATGGTGTCTTGGTGGATTAACCACAGTCCTGTTCTGTGTCCTGGAATTAGTAAAACAAGAATGTTTCCAACCTAATTCTACATAAAAAAAAACAAAAACAAAAAAACAAGGGGGAGTGTAATTCATCCATATGCTCCTTTCATAGCAGCTTTTTAGGTTCCCAAAAAAGGGGCACAGGTGTTCTGGAGAGATCTCCCTCCAGAAAACATCCTGGCACCAGCCCTGCCAAATCTCTTCCAGTTTACCAGTTTGGATCTGAAGTGAACATTGAGCAGAACAGCACTGGGGATGCTCAAAGCACCAATAATTTTACCCAAAAAGGGGATCCAGGTGTGAGGAGCTTTTATTTTGAGCCTGCCATGACTGTGAATCTGTTGTGTGGTGTTTGTGCAGTGAGCTGAGGATTTCTCTGGGAGTTTTGAGGTCAGTCCCCAGGTCTTTGGTGGGATCAAGGACTGATTTAGACCAGAAAATAAAGTGGCCAAATGTTCCTGAGCTCTGGGCAGGGAGGAAGCGGCTGCATTTCAAAGGTCTTTTTCCTCAGCCCTTGAGTGGGCAGAAATCCTCATTTGCACACTCTTTGAGCATAAAACTCTTTCATATTTCACCCTTGCAGAAATCACCTCTGTAAACAACCATTTGCCATACAACAGGCAAATATTTACATGTCATTTTCTTGCAGGCAGACCCAAGATTTGCATTTCAAGGATTTTTTTTTTTCCCCCTCATCCCTGAAAGGTTATTTCTGTCAGGCTGAAACCAGTGGATGAGTGGGGTGCCTCTGAATCAATCCCACTTTTTTTCAGTGGATATGTTATGCAAAGCCTGAGGGTAACTGGGAATAAAGTCTCTCCAGGCTAAGGTTGAACAGATAAATAATGACAGCCATTAGCACAATTTATGTATCAGAGAAAGTCTCTCTTTTAATTGTAGAAATCAAGAAATATTTATGAAAAGTCTTCCTTCAAAGGATCAAGGAAATTTTTACTTCTGCCTTCACTTGAGTGTGTGTTTGCCTTGTTACTTCTACTCTGTGGCTTTGGCAGTCTCATGTGGGTTTTTTTCCCTTTTTCCATCTGAAAGGGTCTTGTCTGAAGTGTGTGTGTGTTTCCTTTTCATCTGCTGCTGCTTTCCTAGGCAGCACTGAATCTTTTTCCAAGGGTCTTTGTGACAGATGATTTAAAATTTGTCATTTATGCAATGTTGCAGAGGAAGAGGATGCTGAGGAGGTGCCAGAATTTCAGGTGTCTGGGAAAATTGGAGCAAAGAAGCAGAGGAAATTAGAAGAGAAACAAGCCAGGAAAGCACAGAGAGAGGTGAGAATTTCCTGCCACGTACTGAGCAGAGCCTGAGCAGCTCAGCAGAGAACTGGGGATAACACAGCCCAAAAAAGAAAAGGCTGTGTCATCACTGAATGGTTGTTTTATCTTTAAAATGTAAATTCAGCTTTTGCTGGCCCAAGAAGGCCATGGAAAACAGTGTCTCATTTTCTTTCCATTCAGACTCGTGGGGAGGAGAGGAGTTAAACTCTTGAATTTTCTTTTTTTGGATGTTTCCACTGCCTTCCAGCTTAATGTCAGCACGGTCTCCCCTTGAACATACACCCCAGCCCCCATGGTGGTGTAACAGCCTGGGCACTTGTGAGGAGTGGTTCAGAGTATAAAAACTTGCCTTGGTTTTATCTGTATTCACTCATATTTATTGTTTTTACAGGCCAGGGGAGATGAAAAGCATTTTGGTGTTAATTCCAGGGAAGCAAGAGGCTATTCAGTCTTCTGAGGGCAGCAGTTTGTGCATTTTCCTTGGAATTGTTATATTTTTTTAAATTTTTTTTTCAGACTCTGTATTGTTCTGTATGAACATTTTTAAAGCTTTTGAAATCCCAAGTTGGGAAATTTTAGTGTCACCTGAGGTTTGAATCCAGTGTAGTAGATGGAGCAGTTGGTAATAAACTTAATTATTGGTTATATATAAACTTCCATTATGAATCTTTTCTCAGTCAGTGCTTTCATCATTTTGTTATTTTCCATACTCATTGTATTTAATTTTCTTTTCTTTTCTTTTTTTTTCTTTTTTTTTTTCTTTTTTTGTTTTTTTTGTGGAAAATCTGAGCCAAGCTGAATGAAGTTGGATAAACATCAACTGGTGGAGCAAGGAATCTCCTGTTTCATTATAAAACACGCTGATTTTTATTTTCCCATGTAGACAGATAAGTTCCTTGGATGGGGCTTTTTCTCTGAAGCAGTCATAGCCAAATCCTTCACTGGAATATTTTCTACTTGTCCTCTTAATATATTTTCAAATTTAAGTATCCTGAAGAACCTGAAAAAAAATTGCACTAAACAGCCTTTTTATTGTTCCCTCATTTTGCAACAACCTCTTTGGCTTAAAAACAAACCTACAATTATTTCAAGATACCATAGGAGCTTTTTCTGTAAGAGATTCTGCCCAGATTAATGATACATTTAAATGCACTTTATTTTTACAGTTTGTGTTCCAAATCTTTTTTTTTTTCTTTTTTTCTTCCTTAGGGTCCATTCTAACTAAACTTCAAGTGAGGAGAAACGGAATTCTGTGACACAACATTGCTTAACATCACTGTTGTAATAAGATCATAAGCACATTCAAAACTTAAACTGTTACTGAGATACAGATGAGACAAGTGAGGAGGGTAATTTCTAAATTTACCACAATGTTGAGCGTGCTGAAGGGGAGGGGAAGTGAAATGATAATGGCTTTTTATTATTATTCTTTTTTTATTCTTTGCAGGCATCTAAAAGGTGGTTAGAAACCCTCTCATGGCATCATAATGTGAAATTTTAAAATGTAGATTAAAAAAAGAGTAAAGCTTGGCTTGCATCCTGTTTATTTTAGGCTGAAGAAGCAGAGAGGGAAGAACGGAGAAAGCTCGAGTCGAAAAGAGAGGAGGAAAGGAGGAAAGAAGAGGAGAGAATTCGTCTGGAGGAGGAACGACAGGTGGGAATAATTGTATTTATCTGTGCAAATCCTGAGCCACCTTTGCTTTAGGGATTGCTTTTGGGGAACTTCTGGGACCACAGGGTCTGTCCTGCTCCAACCACATCCAGGATTTGGAGCTCAGAACTTGACCAGCCCAGCTCTGAGTGGTTCCTAAGGATGGAGATTTCACAACTTCCCCTGTTCCCTTTGAGCTGCCAGCTGGAACCAGCAGGACAGAAAGTGAAAGGCAGCAGCAGCTGATTTTGCAAGTGTTGTGTGAAATTTGTATGATTTCATTCTAATTCTGTGTATTTGCATGTGCTTCCCAATTAAAGATTCTTGAGCTGTGCATGTGTTAGCAGAAGTGACCCAGAAAAACAGGTACTGCTCAACTGAAATGATTTTGTTGAAGGCTTTTCATTAGTGAGAGAGGAAAACTTGTCTTCAGAGCTGCTTTTTGTACTCAGGCCATCAGTGCTGCTGGCTGAGAACTTCATGCTCTGGTGTTGCTGCAGGTTGTGTGGTGGAAAGGACAGAGGTGTTCTGCACAGCCCTGAGATGAAAACTTGCAGCCCCCAGCTCTCACTATGAATTTTTTTTATTACTATTTTTTTTTTAAATTTATGTCTCTGGTTTGTAGGGAGCAGATTTATTTTGATTTTCTCTAAGTGCAGGTTGTGTAAGTGGGGAGTGTTGATGATAATATTTTAAAAAGACAATTTTTCCTTTGGTCTGTTGAGGGTGTGAAGGCAGGATTAAGCAGTTTAGAAAGAAAATCCATACATTACACATACACCTTGTATCCATGACATCTTTATGTGAAAGTCCATCTAGCTCTGGGGTTATTCCCCATAAATCCTTTTCCTTCTGAACTCTCAGTTCCTTTCCATCAGTAGAAGTCTTGAATTTCAGAAATGAAAGAGGGAGAATGTCAGCACTACAACATCAGGATATATAGAAAAGGTTTTGTAAAGCAGCTTGACCAAACTTCCAGAGCACCAATAATTGCACAGCTTCCCTTCCAAGAGAGATGTACAAATTTATTTCTTTAATATCTTCCTGAAGTTTTGAGAATTTAATAGTCTTGAAACTCTGAATAACGAGTTGAAATGACTGCAGTGCTCTGGGGAATTGTGACACACTGGCTGGACAGTGACATTAAGTGACACTGGAACTTCCAGTCCCTTGCAGGGTGGCAGCCAGCACGGCACAGCAGGTGAATTTTGAAGCAAATTCCACCTGAGCTGGGCCAACCTGCTCTTGAGGAAGCTGTAGCACAGGACTGAGTTGTTCTGCTGGGATTTGACCTGGGGTTTAGCAATTTAGCTGGATTAAATCAGGTACAGTTGAAAAGTTGAGTAGAAAATAAAGGGAAAATTTCAACCAGTCATCTCTTCACACAGAAATATTTATTTACTTTCTTTTCATTTTGTTTCTGTTGAGTTGAGAACTCTGTAATTTATTTTTGGTTGAATGAAGGAACTGTTACTTGTTTCTGCTTTAATTTGCAGTATTCCTAGTAGAGACTGCATTACAGCACTTCTATTTCACTAGGCTCGGGGAAAAAGAATACAAACTAAGTCTCTGGTTTTATCTGTTTTTTTGTTCGTTTATTTTTAAATTTTGTGCATAGCAATCCACAGAGTACTCCCTCGAATTTGGAAAATTGCTCAAATGCCTGAATCCAGCTTGATCACCTTAGCCAATACCTACCTACTTAAATCCTGTAATTTTAAGCTATTGTAGTTTGTTTTGTAAATTATTTGTTTTCCCACTATTTGTCAGGACAGCAGACCCCCCCCCCCCCCACCTACATCAGGCTGCATCAGGAACATTATTCTGCCTCTCAGAGGAAAGTGCTTTCAATATTTAATTTTTTTGCTTGTGTCTAAGTTGATAATCCAGTAACTGCTGAACATTTGGAGCGTGGATCAAAGTAAATATATCTGACAATATTTAATGTCCATGCTCAGCTGTTTTCTGGTAATTTTAAATCTTTCTTCGTGGAGTCTGTAACAGGAAACAGAACATTTTGAAGAGAGCCTGTCCTTAGGCTCAGAACATCTCATCTTTCCAATCTTGTCACAGACTGATGGTGTGATGGAAAAGGCACGGCCTCTCTGGGTTTATGGAATACATAGGATAAAAAATGTCACTTCTTTTCCTCTGGAGGAGGAATTCTTCATTGCCACAAGTAATGTCTTGTCACCAGTAAGGCCTTGTGGACTGCACATCTCATGATTCCATTCCCTCATCTAAATTGGGAAGTGGAAAGGCAAAATTCTGGAAGATACTTCAAGTAGGGACTGATAGGAGATAAAAACCAGGGGCAGCTGTTTTTTTAAGAGGCATTTTGGTCACTGACATTGCCACAAGGCACAAAAAATTCAGTTTAACACTGAAGTTTGCCTGAGAAAGGGAGGTATGTCAGATACCTCATTTCCCCCTTCCTTTCCCAGTACATCAGAGTGTTTCTGCAGGTTCGCTGGCAGGGGCAAGTCCCCAGACAAACACAGCCAGCTTTGGTGGCTAAATTCCACTTGAACCTTTTTTTTCCAGTCTCTCACCCAAGAACTGCTACTAAAATTGTGCTGACAGGTGGGAACCGTACCTCGAGGGAGCTATGGGGGCTAAAATCTTGCCTACTCTTGAGAAAAATACCCTCTGCTTCTATTTCAATAGATTTGTATGCACTTATAAATAAAATGTGGTTGCCCCTTGACTTGAGTGTTGCAAACCAGATCATGTATTTTTAAATTCAAGTTTCCTTTCCAGTGTTCTGCTGAGCTGATTGGCTACAGGCCTGAGGAAGCTCCTTTATAATTGGCATTTACTTCAGCTCTGCTTTGCCCTGGGGATTTCCCTTTCACTCTTGGAGTTTTTTGGTGGTGAGCTGGTTTACCAGCCAACACCTTATCAATGAGAGTGAGCTTCCTCTGATGTTGCAAAACAGAGTCTTCAGACAAAACCTAACAGGTTGCTCACATAAAAAAAAACCTTCTTTTTCCTTTGCCTGTGCACAGAGATTTTGGTAAATTTGCATTTAAGTGCCTAAATAAAAACGGCCTGGATTTTCAGAGCTGTAGAAATGGGGGACAGCCAGGAGGATCACAAGGATCCTCTGGAAGGTCTGACCCTGAAGTTTTGACTCTTTGATATTTGATCATATAAAAGGAGGCACCAAGTTATAGTTGTTTTATTATGTGAACATCAAGATCTGTGTGTCTCAGCAGAGCTCTTCATTATCTGTTTGATATTTATATCCTTTTTTCCTACATACACAATGCATTTCTGGAGGCTGATGGAGAACCACTCCATAATTTCAATTTAAGCATCAGTTTTCAAGTGTGTGTGCTTCCCTCAAAATTAATTTATCCCAGGGGAATACAAGTTGAAAACCTTGCAAAATCTCTCTGAATTAGAGGGGTTAAGGGTACTTGTTCTGTCTAAGCAGTGAGGGGGGCAGGAATCCTACAGATCCATCTGCTCTGTGCCAAATTATTCTCTGCAAAGTCCCTTTTGGCTTCCTGCAGAACCTGTGCTGACAATTCAAAAACTGGATGTTGTACAAGGAGGGTTTCTTTGGTCCACGACCCTCTAAAGATTCAGGATGTTGTTCTTCATCCTACAAATTAGGAAAACGGCCACAAATACAGGAATGGCAGGGAGTGGGGTGGTGGCTGAAGAGTGTCCAGTGTTTGTTCTCCTTTCTCACTGCCAGTGAGATTTTGTCCACCCAAGCAGCATCCCAGAACTCCTGAACAATCTGTGATCCCAAAAATGGAGGTGTGCTTCCAGCTGGAGGCCTGAGAGAGTTTTCAGGATGCTGTGGGTTTCATCTGGTAAAAAGTTGGGCTCTTGTGGAGTTGGCACAGGGAACGTGTTTGGAAATAATCCCTGGTATCAAGGTAAGAGGCAAACAGAGGATGGTGATCTAAAAGGAGCCTCAAATGAGCTGAATTTTATTTCCACAAATAAAAAACATTCTTCATGGTAATTGAAGAGTTATATTATTAACTGCAGACTGAATTGAAGAAGTATTATTGCACTAAAAGATGTGAATTTTATATGTAACACAATAAGGAGAAATATCTTCAACTAAAACTTGATTTTTCTTGTATAATTAAATTTGGCACACTAACTAAACAAATGAAAAGCAGTATTTTGGGGGTTGTGTTGGATAGACATGGTGTTTAAACGTAATACATTAGCTAAAGTTACTTAAACACTTTAAGCTGACTAATTGGTGAATTTGTACTACTAAAAACAAAAAAAGCAAAAGCATAACATATAATTGAACTTCATATTTTTCTTAAGCTATTACTTAACAAAAAATTTTACAGTACTACTGATTTTTATACTAAAAACTTGAAGTTCACCATTTTTGGCAGGTAAAACCCAAGATGTTAGGTACAAGTTGGAATTCCTGTGTAATTCACACATGCGTGTCTGCTTTTTACTTACACGTCCAGGTTCTTGGTGGGCAGGGGGGACTGGGTGAGAAAAGAGCAGAAGAACAAATGTTTGAGTGACTAATTTATTTTTTAGTTGTTAAATTAAAATGTGGTTGAAGTGGGATAGTTTGTTCTTCACATGCAGTGGAATAAACTAATCAATAAGAAATCTTTACACTTTTCAATCCCCCAGTCTGGGTAACATTTCGATGGGTGAGGAGAGAGGCAAACCTGCTTTTAAAAATATATATATAAATAAATAAATGAAAGCAGGCAGCTGAAGATGAGCATCTGCAGTTACCAAATTTCCACCTGCTGGGATTTCCCCAGCACCCCACCCATGGCTGGGGGGTGGCCCAGCCACTCTCTGCTCTCAGCCACCAGCCCAGAAGGACCCTGAGTGCCAGAGAAGTGGGGTTGGAAAGGTGGGTGTGAGCCCAGTGCCCTCTGTGAGAGTGACACAGGATCCTGGGCTCAGTTTGTGATGAGCAGACCCCCTGAAGGGCTCTGGGTGTTTTTCCACACCTGGGTTATTTGTATGGACACGCTGAATTTTGTGGGAATGCTGCTGCCTCTGTTTGACCCTGCAGCTCCCACACAGCTGCTCCATGAGCATGAGAGAAGAGGTTTAGTGTGATGGTAGCACAAAAAATTTAATAATCCCAGACATCCTGACTGTTCCAGGGTCCCCCTGCTCAGCCTCCACCTTGCTTCTCTCTGAGCACTTGTGCAAAGTCATCTCTGCTCTGAACCAAGCTGCAGTTTGGATAAATCTTTTTTTTTTCTTTTTTCCCTACAGATTGAATCATAGGTGAATTTAAGTTGTAAAGCATGTGAAGCTCTCCATGAATTTTTAATCTTTAAGCGAAAAAAGCAGCTGGAAATACTTAATGTTATGGAGAAAGCTGCAGCCACCAGGAAGCTTTGAGGGCTGACACACTTTAGCTACCAAAGCAGTGGCTCAGAGCACCTGGAAATGCTCTGCTGATCAAAATTCAGCATCTGGAAAACAAACTCCTGTTGGCAAAGAAGGGGCTGGTAGCTGGGTGCTTGGCCAGTCTCACAGCAGGTCTGCTTTTCTGCATGTGTTGGGAATGGAAGTGCTGACAGGAATGTGCTGGGTTACTTCCAAAAAATGCAAAGTGATGTTTTTCAGGTAGGGAAGGACCAGAGGAAGGAGCCTTGCTCGTTTGTTTGACCTTCCAGAAGCAGGAAAATGTGTTTTAGTTATTGTTGCTCTTAGTTACTGTCTTCTGATCTTTTCTTACTTTTCTTTTTCAGAACCATCTAGAAATTATTTACCGAAGCAGTTTTGAGGCTTTGTGATTGTTTTTTTTTTCCCCCCTCATTTCAAATCCTGCTGAATTACAACCTCTCTAATAGACCAGGGGAAAAACATTATTCTCTTCTTTCCAAGATCAAGATTAAATTTAATGCACTTACAAGAAGAGAACAATTGCTGTTGCTTCCAAATGAAATATGGTTATGTTGTTCTTGGCATCGGGAGTGCATATAAGGAAAAAAATCTGCTGTTGGATTAATTGTTGTGGTGATGAATGACCCAAAAATGATCTTGTTTTGTCTCAAGAGCTTCCTCAGATCTGTAGATTTTTCATGAGATAGCAGTTTAAAAAATTAATTTGGCTTTGCAGATACACTGAGATCCTTTCAGTCCTGTTTTTCTCATTCTTGGATGTTGGCAGGATTCTTTCTCCTGACTTTCTGGGAATTTGATTAAATAAAAAAAGGACCAAATACTCTTTGTTTTTTATCAAAGGGCATCTTTTTTAATATGGATATATTTTCTGTATACTGAATGACCTGTTCCTGTCTCTCCCTGTTTTAATGGAGCAAATATTTATATTCCAGCTATTTAAGGAAGCAATTAGCATATTAATGTCAAAGATGTAGCATGACAAGCATTTAGAAATCAATGTCACTGTTCTTTGAAAGATAATTCCTCTGTTAATGATAGAGGAATGCCCTGGAATTGTCACTGAAATTTGAAGAGCTCCTCTGTTTCTTTTAATCAGCCTCTGCAATGTGATGGAGCCAGAGGCCAGATCCTTTTGGAATCTCTTTGTACCAGGTGCTGCACAAACATAAATTCCTCTGTGGAAGAAACTGTCCTGCAGGGAAACATTTTTGTTCTGTGTGAGCCATGGAATCTTTTAGATTGGAAAAGGCCTCTGACATCATCAAATCCAGCCTTCAAAGTTAGTGCTGCCTTCTCTCAGAGAGGAGCAAAACAAATTTTAAATTAAAATAATGGAAAGCTGAAAATTTAGGAGCGCCCAGTAAAAAAACCTTTTCTTATTTGAAACATTTTCTAAGTAATCTGTCACATTTCCAAACCTTTAATCACCATTTTGATTTGTGAAGGTGTGAATTCCACAGAACCAGGCATCACCCTATCACTGGGCTTGGAGTTTTTTGGGTCAGCTTTACTGTGGGCTTTGAGGCTTTAATATTTATTTCAGGGTAAGCCATGAAGATTTTTTATTGCAGATAACTAAAAGCCTGAAGCTTTTGTTTAACAAACAACATGAAAAAAAGAAAAACCCTTTTGTTAAAACAAGCATGCCTTGCCTCCTGTGCCTAAAATACTTCATATAATAATTTATATTCCACGTAGGCACAGTTTGCTGGAAGAAAGTTTTCCAAAGAAAGAGGTTTTCCTTGAAAACTTGATTTTACTTGAAACTTTTACGGGCTGGCCTTTTTCTCTCCACCAGTGTAACTCCACTGCTCCTTGTGAGCACTCCCAATGTCCTGTAGTGGCAGAGCAAAACTGGGGCCAGTAACCAAAAATGTGGACGTTGAATCAAAGAGCAGGGAGGGGCAGGGACTTCCTGTCAGAAGCAGCAGATTCATGCAAATGAAGCAGGCAGGTTGCTATTTAAGAGTGGTTTTCTGCCCTCTGTCAGCTCTGGTAAGAGCCAGCCGTGGTTGTGAGATGGTCACTGCCACAGGGGTAGCTTCTGAAACTGGTGGTGCCATCAAGGGGCAACTTAGGTTCGTCTTAAAAACTTTTAATGTGCTGGCTGCAGAGAAAGAAGATGCTGCTTTACTTAAAACCTGAATTGGGAAAGAGCAACTTGTCATCTTTTCTGTCCAGGAAGAGGAAAAAAGGAAGGCAAAGGAAGAAGAGGAGAAGAGAGAATATGAAGAGTACCTGAAGCTGAAGGAGAGTTTTGTAGTTGAAGAGGAAGGAGTTGAAGAATCGATGACAGAGGAACAGGTAGGTGAGGCTGCTTCTGCAGCTCCCCTTCTCTTGTTAGAATTGCTACATTCTGTCTGGTGAGAAATGAACTTCAGAGTAGGAGTCAGCCAAAGGTTTTTGCTTGTGAAAGCTAAATTGTGTCTGTGGCACAGGTTAACCCTGGAATATTTCCTGGGGAATGCTGCTGTTCCTCATACCAGACTCCTACAGTTTATTTTAGAGTTCTGAGGGGACTTGCTGGAAATGAGTCCTGTCCTTCTCATGTCTAAGAACTGAACTAAAACTCATTGTGGAATTCAGGTAATCCCTCACTGTCAGCAGCTCTGCCTTACCCACAGAGATTTAGCCAGTAAAGTTGAATTTGGCGTTTGAAAAGTGCCCACAGACGCTGGGGGCAATTATTTGGGTTTGGCTTCAATTTCTACACCAAGAGAGCTGCTGTGAAATCAAATTAAAAACCAAGCTCTTGTCTCAAAAGGCTTCTGATAAGGGAATCCTCAGGGCAAACCCACACTGCTGCTCTTGTGGCTGCCTGCAGAGCTGCTGGGGATGGTGGTTGAAATGTGATACTTGATATAAAATCACAGCAAACCTGAAAAAGTTTTGCTGTTGTGGGAGGCAGAGTTCTTGTTTTGTCTGGTGAAAACCTGTTAGACACAATTTATTAGCTAACACATCCTGAAATTGCTCTTGGGTTGTAGATGCCAATTTGAGCTGTCCAGTGCATTTCTTGGGAAGGATTTATTTTGGGGTCATGTGTGCATTTGCTCCTCTGCTGAAGAGACTCTGGAATTAAATGGATTTGCTTTAGTGTGACTGAGAGTGGCTTTGAGCACAGCAGATTCTGCCTAATGTCAAGCAGCATTGACTCATTACAAGTTCTCACTATGGACCCCTTCCCACCAAGAAAAATTCCTCCATCAGACCAGGATTAACACCAAGAGAAGTTGTGTCTGGTGTTGGGGAATTCCCTAAGATGCAATGAACAGCAAAATGCACACTTTTATTGACAGTTCCTTCAAAAATCTGTACCTGTCCTGCTGGGACATGAGATTATCCCTAAATATTGATGTGTTCCACTCCAAACACCCTTTAAAGCTGGGATGTGTCGACTGTCCATGTTCCTACAGCTGCCTGTTAAGGAGAAATTAATCTCCATGTCAGATCAGAGAAGGGTGTTCCTCACCTGAAAGAGCTTCCAGGCAGTTAATGGTGCCTGGATCTCAACCTGAGATAACTTTGCTAGGGGTGGGGAGTTAGAACTTGAATTGCAGGCAATTTAAAAGTCATATTAAGAAATAATAACAGGTACAGAGTTATTTGGAGACAGCAGAAATGAGAAAGAAATGAAGTAGGCGCCCTGGCCTCGTGGTGGCTGAAGTACTGAGGCATTTCAGTGTCCTGTTAGAAAAGCTGACTGTGCCTTGTGTGGTTGGGGTTGCTTGTGCTTGAAAATCAAGCTCCTGACTCCAGAGCTCACCAGTTAATTTCCAGGGTTACAGAGTAGCCTGATCTCCTTTTAACTTCGGTGCACACTGTTTGAATTGCCTCTGAAGTGGAGCAGCTCACCTTGGTGCACTGGATTTCAGGTGCATGGCTTTGAAATGCTTGAGCCTCCACGGGTGCTGTGCTGCACTTGGCCATCTGCAGGTCCTGAGTTACTCTGCACAAAATGCCCTTGGTGTGTGATTTAATGATGCTTAAACTCACCCAGATGTGGTTGTATTTATGATGGGAAGAATAAAAAATTGTATGATAACCTTTCAGGAAAAAAATTGTACGTGAGCTACATTCAGTCTCGGAAAATATCTGTCAGAAATCCCTAGTGAAGATTAAATCTAGATTATTTTTCTTCCCAGTCCAGCGTCTCGGTGTGTGTAGTTAAAACTTGGGAATTATGCAATCTAAACACTTTTGTAGTATTTATACTCAGCAGGTTTTTGATGCACGTGAATTTAAAATAACTGTTGTTTTCCTTGCTGTCTCCAGTCTCGCAGCTTTCTTATGGAATTCCTGGAATATGTTAAGGTAAGGTGCCTTTGGTTTGTCTCCCTAGATGGTGTATAATACCTTTTGTTTAAGAGGGACACCTTTACTTCCTCTTTAATTTATTTAAATATTCAACAAGTAACAAAAGTGATACCTTCAAGAAATGGTATTTTCTGAACCAGCACAAGCACATCCATCATTGCTAAAATAGTTTAATTCCAGCTGGGTCCTGGCTTTTGGGGCAGGATGTGGCTTTTGCCCTGTGGTATAAAGACAGACCTAGTGGATCTCCTTCAGAGTTTATGGAAGCAGTGTTTGCTGTGGATTGGGATTTGGGGCATTCAGGCTTTTTTGTTTGTGAACATCAGCCACTGATTTAAAAATAATCTATCCATGTGAGCTCAGCAGGAAGGAGAGCTGCTGTACCAGGGAGGGTGTTTTTGGCACTGGAAAGTTCCATCCCGACTTCCTCTATGATTCCTTCACTGTTTTTTCTATCCATGCAGCTTCCAATGTTGTCTTAATGTTTAAGAAGCAGCTCCCTTGTTTTAACCAGGGTGTGTCAGTCTCCCTTTCATCCCATTGTATGGCTGGGTATTTAAAACCTGGGCTGTGCTCCTGCTTTTGATCTCTGAGGGCAAATGCTCTCCACTCTTGCCATATCAAAGGTCAAATGCATTTTTCTCCTCTCACTCTCAACACTGTCATGCAAATTTTTTTCCCTTAATGAATGCATTTCTTCCTTTACTGGAATCTGAACTCTCAGGATGTGTGAAGTGTGTGCAAGGCTTCTCTAGCAAGCAAATCACTTGGATATTTAGTGAGCTGCTAATCATTTTGTATTCCAAAATCTCAGCTTTGGGCCGGTTTTGCACGTCCATTATCCCAGCAAAACCCTGGACTTACAGCAGATTTATCTCCTGCACTTAGAGATTTGCCTCATGGATAACTGTCCTTGGGGAGTCCTTTGGAGTGATAGCCAGGAAATTCTGGAGAGCTCAGTGCAGAGCCCTCCAAAGCTCTGCTGAGCTGCTCTGTGCCTCTTTCACCTCTGTAGGTAGAAAAAGGAGATTCCAGATCCTTGGGATCTCCCACGAACACTGGGAGGTTTCCAAGGGATGGCACAGCCAGGGCAGACTCTGCCCAACGCCCCAGGGCTTGTGGTGGCTGGACCAGATTAGTCACAAACTCCCAGTTGAGTGTTTCAGCACTAAGTTTTGTATCAGTCACTTCATCTTGACGTCAGAGAAATTAAACTCGGGCTGGAAACTGAAGTCTGAATATTTGACACCTGATTTCCTCTGCTGAGCTGCAGAACTGGGGCATCGCTTTCTTTCACAAGTTTTAAGTTTAATCTTGAAAGTGTGCTTAATGTATAGATTATGTATTGCCCTCATCTTCTGTTCTGTTCACAGAAACCATTGACAGGAAGCAGTGCTGAGATGCTCGTAGCTGTCTGAAAAAATGTATAAATTAAGAGTAATTGGCATTTTTTAAAAAATAAAATTGAATTTAGCTCTTCTGTTGAATAATTTCTTGTGCTGGTATCATTGACTGGAGATAGCTCACCCCATGCTTCATTCTTAAGGGTGTTGGAAGCAAACTGCAGCCTCTTGCTCTGTTTTGTCCCTTGCTAAGGAAAGCAGCAGCATCACCCTTAAAATGAAATCCATTCAGGAAAATGTTGCTGTGTTTTTGATGCTGAAGGAAAGTTAAGTCTTTCTGTATAACATGATGCATGTGGAGAAGTGTTTTAATTCCCTTGGGACCTCACAGTGTATTCCAGAGTGTGGGGGGTGCCCCCTGATCCCACCCCACCCCCTCGGGCTCTCATTCCCAGCAGGATCTGTCTTGGAAAGCTTCCACTAAACTTGGTCATTGAGGGGGAATATCTTTAAGTGAAGGTTTAAGTCCTGTTTTTCTTGTTCACGTGGCTTTGTACCAACCCCCCAATCCCTTTAAAAGAAGATGTGACGAATGTTGGCAGTTCCCAGCTCTGAGAACTGAATTCCATGGACTGGTTCCAGTTCCATGTGTTCAGTCCATGGTATTCAGTTCTCTAGCTTGGCTGCATCAAACTTCACAACTGCTAAATATGTGTGTGGCTTTCTTTTTGGTCTGATTTTATTAATGAAAGAGATTAATCTATTTCAGCCTCTCTTGATTTCTTCAGTGGCCTCCCAGTATGCTCTCAAGACCAGAAACAAAGGAATTGTTTGAAGTATTTAATTTAATGGAGATGCAGCTCCTGTGGCTGCATATACATGGATTTTAGGAATGTATTCCTGAATGTTAACTGAGCTTTCCAACAGTTTTGTCTTTTCCAAGCTCCTTACAAACATTGCATCCTTTCCCAACTAAACAGATGAGCTCCTAAAACTTTGGCAGAGAAGAAAACAGGAACCAAGTAGCTCCAGACAAGCACTGCAGGTGTTTTCTCTGGAGCTACAGAGAAGCACAAAACCAGATGTGAGCAGTGGTGGCTGTGCCCTGACTGAGAAAAGCTGCAGGAAGAATCTGTCAAAAGCAAAATGACAATTTGCAGTTCCAACACTGACAATTTTAATAAGGTGTTGGCTTGCTTAGGAAGATTATTATGGCATTAATACACATGACATCAGTAAAACAGACTAAAGCACTTAATGCTGCCAGTCTTGCCTTGTTTTTATGTAAGTGCTGATATATACCAGTGATCATTTTAAAAGGTGCTTTGAAACATCCCTCAAAGAAGAAAGAGATCTTGATAAAACACACTGGAAATTAAAGGTAGCAGCTGAGAAACTTGGGAGGTGAGGAAAGAGAGTCATGGCTGTTCCTTGTGCTCATCCTAACGTAAGGAAAAGTCCAGGATCAACACTGGAGGTGTGTTTGAGTCTTGCCCTAAGTGGGTCAGAGCACTCAGTCTTTCCACAGAGCTCTCTGCTTTAGGTAACTTCAGAGTTTTTCATCAGAGGAAAGTGCTTACTAGGACATTTCTTTATTTGAATGGAAAGAAAAAAATCCCAGATTTCTCATTCATCAGCTTAACTTTTGTTTGTCTCCACAGAAAACAAAGGTTATCCAGCTGGAGGACTTGGCTTCACATCTGGGTTTAAGGACACAGGTAAGCATTGACTTTTGGGGTGGAAATGCTAATTTTTGCTGGGCCCTTGCCTCCCTCTTATACCAGAACTCCATTTAAATGTGTAGTGAGTTACTTAAAAGATTTATCTGATTAAAATCTAAATTACAATTTTCCTTCTGCAATCATATAACAACGAGAAAAAGAGAGAGGTAGAACTGTAGAAACCAACACTAAGGTGCAGTGGAGCTGCATGCTTGGAGTAACTGTAGAGTAAACCCAGCCATATAATTCAACAAGTTGTTGCTTTAGGTTGGTAGGAGAGGTTTGCTCCTAAAGGGAGCAGGAAAAGTTACAAAAAACATGGAATTTTTGAGTGAGGGCCTTGGAGAAGGACCTCAGTGTGCTTCATGGAACTTCATGGCACTGCACAGCCTTTCCATGGGAAGATTCCTATAACCCCCTGCTCCTTGAAACTGCCAAGTAAAGGCAATAAAGGTCTCTTTTAAGGGATATGAGATTTAATTTGAACATCCCAAAATGCAAAAAAAAAAAAAAAAATCCTCCCTCAGAGACCAAAGGGCTGATTGCATCTCTCTGTGTGGGAGTACTGAATTCCTTAACCCTGAGGGATTTCAGTGTAAACCTCTGTAGTTTATCTGAACATGTGAAATGGTTTTTGCTTCCCTTTTGATCAGTCTGTTATTCTTTTTTTTTTCTCTTCTGCACAGGATGCAATTAACAGAATCCAGGACCTGATGGCAGATGGCACCCTGACAGGTGACAGCCAAAGCACAAAAGGGATCTTTCTGTAACTGGTGAAGAGGTGGTGGTGCAGAAAATGCCTTCCCTGTGGCACAGAGAGAATTCCAGTGTCATTCCTATTTTAAGGATCTAGTAGGACTTGATAGCTAGATATTTATATTTTATTTATTTACCCATCTGCTGAAGGCCTTTTGGAGTACCTGAGCAGCCAGCTGCAAACGGGGCCTTCTGAAATGTGAATTTGAGAGGATCATGGGGATGATTTGGGGGTGGTTAAAGCCAGGACTGGGGTATGGTATGTGGGAGAGGCAGACATCCCAGAGCACTGCAGGATGCTGGAGTCAGGCAGCAGAGACTGAGCATGAGCAAAGCTGGTTTAGTGCTGGGCTGTCTTGTTCTTTCAGAGGGTGAAGTAGGGGAAAGGTGCCAGCACAAACATTTATTGACTTGATCTTGTGCTCGTGGCTGGAGAGCACCCATCTCAGCGAGTACATGTGGAAACCCTTTTGAAATGCCCTAAAAGTGCTGGGATTCCAGGGATATGGCTATGTGCTGTCCTGGCTGGCTTTGCACAAAGCCAGGGAGGCTCTGCCTTGGTGTAATACATAGAACCAGAGTTCTGTTCTCAGTCTGGTTGGAGCAACAGAAAGATGGAAACTGAGCTGCATTCCCTTTCAGATGGGAAGCTGGAAAAGCTGAGCTGGGCCCCACAAGGGCTCTCAGTGCCCTCCTGGACCCTCCTGCTCTGCCTTTCTCCACCAGGTGCCTGAGCTGAGAACATGAGCACCAAAAAAAGTAGGGCTGCAGGGTGGGGAAGGGTCTGGAGAGGAATCCATGTGAGGAGCAGCTGAGGGCACTTGGCTTGTTCAGCCTGGAGGAGGCTGAGGGGAGATTGACCAAGTTCTGCATCTTCCTGCCCAGGGACTACTCAGATCTCTGCTCCCTGGGACAGGGACAGCACCCAGGGAATGGCTGGAGCTGTCCCAGGGGAGGTTTATTTTGGATGTCAGGGGAAGGTTCCTCATCCAGAGGGTGCTGGGCACTGCCCAGGCTCCCCAGGAATGGGCACAGCCCCGAGGCTGCCAGAGCTCCAGGAGGGTTTGGACAATGCTTCCAGGGATGCTCAGGGTTGGATTGTTGGGGTGTCTGTGCAGGGACAGGAGCTGGATCAGTGATCCTGGTGGATTCCTTCCAGCTCAGGACATTCTGTGATTCCATGAAAACAAGGTGCCTGCAGCAGCTGCTGTGGAGCTCCCAGCCAGCTGTTCCCAGATGAGCATTCCCAGGGCCCTGGGCTGCTGGCACAGCCCTGCTCCAGCACCCAGCAGTGGCCAGGAGATAAAAACCTGCCTGGCCTAGATAGGAAGTGCTGCCTCAGCAGCTGGAACATCCCTTCCCAAAGCAGTGAGTGATGCCTGCTGGGAAGAGAGGGGAGCCCCAGTGCTGACTGCAGGGTCCTGTCTTTACCCTGCAGGTGTGATTGATGACAGGGGAAAGTTCATCTACATCACTGCAGAGGAGATGGCAGCCGTGGCCCAGTACATCAAACAGCGAGGCCGAGTCTCCATTGCAGAGCTGGCCCAGGCCAGCAACTCCCTCATCAACCTCCAGCCTGACAGCAGAGCTGTGGCTCCAACCGTGGCCTGAGAGAAACACTGCAGGGGTTTAACCTCTTAATGAATAAACCACTTAATCAAAAGCAAACAAGAACCTCCCCGCTGCGTTCGTGGTGCCTGAAGGTAGGATGCTCTTTTGAAGCATCAGCTGCCAACTCAGAAGTTTTGCTTTTCCTTCTGTTAGATCTGGTGTTGAATGGTAGAGTTGACTGTAGAAGACACTGGCCAGGAACTCAAACACTGATGCACCTGTAGCCCAGGAAGATCAGTAATTTATTCCTTTGGCAGCCAGTCTCATGTTGCTGTAAACAAACTTTTTATTGTTTGCAGATTCTGATGTCTGTATCAATTAGATCTGGGGTTGATTTTGTTCAGGATTCTCCAGGCTTGCTCTGTACTATGGAGCTGTTTAATTTTGTCATGGACACGACCATAGGTGTGTAGATTTTGGCTGCTGCACCCACACTGGAAAGAAAGAGTAAAAAGACAGTTTGTCTCTGTTCTTGCTGAAATATATCCTGGAACTCTGGAAGGAATCATTGCTCTGTTAAAACTTCCAGGAACTATTTCAGGAAACCTTTGCTATATAAATATATTTATATATTGATTTATGTAATTTAAAAAGTTTACTTGCAGACAGGCTGCATCATTTCCCTGTAGCCAAGAGACAGAAACCCCTCCAGGGAAGGGCTAACTGGGCTCATTTATTGTGCAGGCCAGTTCTGCTGATACCAGCCAGATCCTGGTGATTCATCCTTTGAAGTCAGAGCCAGCTCAGAGTGTCTGAAGGCCTCAGACACCCCCACCCTGTGGCCTCTGTGTTCTGCAGGTTTGGGGGGTTTTTAAATAAAAACTTCAGACACTCTGAGTCATGCAGTTAATGTTCCAAGTTAATGATTAGTAATGTATTAATCGTATGGGTCAGTGTATTTCCTGCATAAGAATATTTATTTTTTTAAATCATTCATTCATTGTCCTTTCTGAAATCAGCAGGATTTATGTGGATGAACAGTAATTGGGGAGGACAAGAGGTTTTGCCTCTGCCAAACTTAGAAAGAACTTGAGCAGACTAAAAGTCATGTTATCAGTGGGATGAGACAGCAATAAAACAATGGAAGGAAACATTTCCTTTTAATCTCTGCACTGCTGCTGGATGTGAGAGTGCAGGAGAGGGGAGTTCCACCAGCACCACGTGTTGCTGTGAAAGATCAGCACATCCTGAGTGCTGTACAACCACAGCCAGCAAAAAGCTTACTTCACATTTGAGGCTTGTAAAGTCTCTTACTTACAGATTGCATATTAAATTTTTTAAAAAAATATTTGGGTTTGCCATTATTTTTTTGTTGTTGTTCTGTCTTAAACTACTCTTGTAATAAAATCAACAGTATTGAAAGAATTGCAGAGGTTTGTGTTGGAAATGGGCAGGGACAGGGTTGGGGTAAGACATGGCTGTGAGCTCTGCCAGCAGCTGCTCTGCTCTCCTGATCCTCTCCCACCATTTCCATTCCTGTTCTTTTTACCCAGCTGCATCCTCTCAGCACTCAGGAGAACTCATTTTTCTCTCCTTTCGGGATGCTTTGCTGCATGTGAATTGTGAGGCTGGGGATTTACATGAGCCAGGAGAAAATAATGTAGGTAACAAAAAACATGAGTGGGGCTTCTAACTCTGCTGCAGATGCCTGTGGAGCAACCTCTGCTCTGCCTTGAAGGATTTGTTGCACTTCTCTGAGTTTCCTGAGTGGCTGCAGGAGGTGGGTGTTGGTGTCCTGACCCTGTGCCTTGGGGAACACGCACCACTATTCAACTGCAGCTCGGTTTTCTATTAAAGGAGTGTTTTGGTATTTTCTAGGAATCCACTTCCAAAGTCCCAGGAGGCAGTCGAAAGTCTAGAACACAATTTCAGGCCATTTGTTTGGATGGTTTATAAATGAGGCAATTCAAACCTAAGCTGCTGTTTCAGTCTGTGTGGAAGTGGAGAGGGAAGAAGTTCAGGGCTGTGCCCCCAAAATTACTTCACTGGCTAAATTCCAAGCACACATTTAATATATCCCAGTGAGACACCTAATGGGCAGAGAGTTCTTCCCTCCCTGCTGGCACTGAAATAAGGAACACCCCTGGTGTCCTTCTGAGCTGGGAGTTGTCCCCAGTGTCCTAGGTGAGGATGGTGGCTGAGGGTGCTGAGGGAGAGGTGGAACAATCTGGGGGTACTGGAATGCTCTCCTCTCCTAACACCCAATAAACCCCAGTGTTTAGGTATTAAACTTAGGTAACTTAGGTATTAATCTCCCTCCAGCTGGAGAGTGACTTGGCACAAGGGATGGAGGGGCAGGACCCAGGGAATGGCTCCACACTGCCAGAGGGCAGGGCTGGATGGGATATTGGGAAGGAATTGTTCCCTGGGAGGGTGGGCAGGCCCTGGCACAGGGTGCCCAGAGAAGCTGTGGCTGCTCCTGGATCCCTGGAAGTGCCCAAGGCCAGGCTGGACAGGGCTTGGAGCACCCTGGGATAATGGAAGGTGTCCCTGCCCGTGGCAGGAGATGGGACTGGATGAGATTTAAGGTCCCTGCCCAAACTATTCCGTCACTCTGTGGTCTCAAACCATGACTTTCCTCACTTTTACCCCCATTCCCTCCCTCATCCCATTCCCTGGCGTGAGCCTGTGCTTCTGTGGGACTCGGCTGCCAGCTGGGGCTAATCCCTGACAGTCTGGCACAGTCAGCACCAAATACAGGGCAGTAAAACACTGCTAAAATGGTCAATACAGTAAAATTCTGGGCAGTGGATTTTGGACTCCTCACTTTGCAAATCCTCCATATGCAAATCACTCATCAAAATTAGCTGTGGGCAAGGGCAGCTCCTCCCACTGCCCCTCTTTGCAAGAGACAGGATGGTGGTGGTGGTGGTGATATTTTGCTTCCTGCTGCTTTGTCCAATCTACTTTCATCAGTTCTTAACAGGTAGAACATACCCCTTTTATCTGACTTTCAAAAAAGTCCCTATTTTATGTTCAACTGCATTAAATTAAATTAAAATGTTGAATGCATTATGCAGCTTTTTTCCCCATGTTTTCCCTCTGAAGTAGCATAGGACTCCCAGGTACTCTGGCTGTACACAGAAATAATAATAATAATAATCATCATCATCATCATCATCATCTCATTGGAGTGAATTTGTCCTAATTTTGCCATTCCACCCGAAGACAGAGGGCAAAAAAAAAAATTTAAAATCTTGTCTCCAGAACACACAAGGTGAGATCTCATCAAGGAAAACTCCAGCTTCTTGTCTGATGGTAGAATGGAGTTTATGCAAAGTGTTTACAGGTTAAAAAATAAAAGGAACAAATGCCACAACTTTTCATTTTATTTCTTTGTGATTGGAGTTTTTTTACCCTTCACCCTCAGGGTCTCTGAGTTTTCTCTGTAACTGTGGATACTAGGAACAGATTTTGGTTGTTTTTTTTTTCTTCTTGTTTGGGGTTCTGTTCTAATTCATGTTGCACATTCATCATTTTAGGAAAATGCTAAATATCACAAGATGGCAGTGAATCACAAAGCTGCAGTATTCCCCTCTGCACAGGAACAGCCACGTTCTGCATTCACAGATTTTTTTTTTTTCTTTTTAACCCCAAAAGCAAATCCAGATCATTAATAACAATCTGTGGCTGCAGGGATCCCTGTAAAAAAAAGCTGATATCCATGGAAGTCTTGTGCCTGCAGCACAAGATTTAATTATTTTCATCTTCTTTGATGCAAAAGAAAAAGTGAAACAAAGGAGGGGGAAAATATTTCCTTCCTGCCCTAGAGACAGGAGAACATTTTATTACTCTGGATACATCAAACATGACATTTTCTATCCCTGGGGACAAGGTGGAACAAAGAGTAACATCAGCTGCTGCTTGAGCCTGGCATAAATCCCCACACCTGGAGTGCCCCAGCCCTTCCCAGCTCGCCTGGTCCAGGTTTAGTTTTGCCTTCCTCACCCATCCTGATGTTCCAGGGTCTGGAGCAGTCTGGGGTAGTGGAAGGTGCCCCTTGAATGAAATGGGCTTAAGGTTCCTTCCAACCCAGACCAAAATGATTCTTCAAAAGGCTTCTCATACTGGGATGAAGTGGTTGTGTGATGAGATCAGAGGAACAACTCCAGATTTATTCATTGTCCAGTAGTGCAGTTCATTTTTCTTTTGGAGTCAAAGACCTGCCCTTCCCTTTCTGAAAGCTGCTAATCCCTAAAGCCCACAGATCCTGTGCAGGCCTGCTTTGTGGGATGCACTCCAGCAGCAGAGAGGCACCAATTCCCCTTGTTCTCTCTTTTTTCAGGACTTTTAGTGGCCTGAAATTTGTTTAAGATGACCTAAAAGCAGGGTTGGAGTGGTTGCAGAGGGGATCTCGCTGTGTGCTCAGGTGTGAACTGTAGGAAGGATGGGCACCTCCTAAAACACCTCCTGGCCAGGTGGATCCAGGGTCCCTGCAGAGAACAGAGATTCCTGGTTTGTCTCGGGGGAAAATTCCTGCCAGCAACAAATTAAGAGCAGGGGACAGAGCAGAAGAACAGTGGCTGTGCCTGAACCTGGCAGGGGACTCTGGGATCAGGAGTGGGGGTGCACATGGATATCCTGGTTCTGCTGGTACCTTTGGGTCATCTGGGGGACACCGCTGTGACTTTGTTTTTCCTCATCCTCCTTCTAGGAAAATGCTCCTCTGGAGTGCTGTGTGTGAACTTCTCCCACTTGGAGGGAGCAATCTTGGGAGGGGATCAGTGGGATCGTAGGGCCAGGATGTCCAAGGAAGGAGAAGGCTGAGATGGGACAACCTTTGCAGGAGGTGCTGCTGCAGAGCTAGCAACACCAATAATCCAAATTTCTCTCATCAGCTCCAGTGCAGGAGCACTGGGAAAAAAACCACAAAAAAGCAAAAAAACAAAACAAAAATAACAAGAACAAAAATGCAGGGTGTGAGGAGGACATCCCACAGGAGCATGGCAGCTCCTTAGGACACTTCCCTGGGTGGTGGTGACCAAGCACAGGATCAGGCTACCCCATTTAAAATCATTCAATACCTCCGTGTTTCTGGCCTTTAGCACAAGCAATCCCATGTTCCAGCCCCTGTTGCTCTGTCCCTAAAATTGTCAGAAATCCACACTGTGTCCCTGCCATCCAGCAGCCTGGCACGTGTCTTGTGTCACCTTCATGACCAGGAGCCAAGGTTCCATCCTGTGGGCTGGGACCCTGTAAAGGTGGTATCTGTATCACTTAATTAATGTCTTGTTTTCGTTTTCTTCTGTCTTCACTCAGAGTTAGGATTAAAAAAACACAAAGGAGATGAATTTTCTTGTGTTTGGGCATGATTGTTTATTAAGTCTTGTCTAAAGTACAGAGAGTTCTGTAACACTTTAGCTACCAGCTGAAAGTGAACAAAATGGAGCTGAATGAATCCAGCTAGGTACAAGGTCTCTTAAAGCTAAACAGTCCAATGGACAATTAACACATATTATTTATAGTTTTTGACCCAATAACCCAACTCCTGTGACCCTTAGTGCAGCACTGACTGTCCAGCCAGAAACTACTACATGAAATCATGAAAGAATAAAGACAGAAAGGAGACAACTGGTCCCATACCTAGTACTGTATTCTAAAACTTTCACATTCCAAACCCTTCACCATGTGAATTCACACATTTCTATTCCAACCACACACCCGTGACTTCACCACTCAAATTTGGAAGCATTCTCCAAGGCCTCAAGTCAAAAGCAGAGTTCTCGCAGGGGTCAGTGTCAGAAAGCACAGAAAACCCCAAACTCCCCGATTTCTGGGTTCCAACAGGATCCCTGATCCCCGTGAGCTCCTGCTGATGGGAAGGATGGGAACGGATGGGAAAGTGCAGCAGAGCTTCAGCTCTTGGTCCTAACCCTGAGAAATGAGGCTGAGCTGCAGCTCCAGCTCATCCCACGCTCACTGTGGTGCCTCCACACAGGCAGAGAAACCTCACACCCATCCCTTCCCATCTGCACCCTGTGCTGCCACGTTTGTTCCCTTGCTGCTGCTTCCATCGGTGCACTGAGGGTGGGATTAACTCCTTCAGAGTTCTCTTCCTTACAGCAGCCACCTCTGGGTCACTCTCCATCCTGGGGCTGAGCTCACCAATCCTTCATGGTCCTCCCAGGGAGGCCAGTCCAGCACAGGATGTGCCCAAAGCTCCCAAAATACAACGTGGGCACTTCTGGGCACGATCCTGGTTTGTCCCAGTATTGGGGTGGCAGCAGGGCCAGGGCAGTGCCTGTCCCCTGTGCTGGCACTACTGAGGTACCTCTGGGCAATTCTGGTCTGCTTGTGACAAAAGGACATTGAGGAAGGGTCTGGAGCCCCAGGAGCAGCTGAGGGAGCTGGGAAAGGGGCTCAGCCTGGAGAAAAGGGGGATCAGGGGGGACCTTGTGGCTCTGCACAACTCCCTGACAGGAGGGGACAGCCGGGGGGGATTTGGGATCTGCTCCCAGGGAACGGGGACAGGAGGAGAGGGAACAGCCTCAGGCTGGGCATGGGGAGGTTTAGATTTGATATTTGGGAAAATTTCCACCCCAAAAGAATGGTCAGGCATTGGCACAGCTGCCCAGGGCGGTGTTGGAGTCCCCATCCCTGGAGGGATTCAAAAGCTGTGTGGATGTGGCACTTGGGGATGTGGGTCAGTGGTGGCCTTGGCAGTGCTGGGTTAATGATTAGATTGGATGATCTTTGAGGGCTTTTCCGAGTTTTAATGACTTTATGATTTGGGGTCACGGCCATTGGAATTGTTAATGTTTCTTTGGGAGATCCCGCACATTCTGGGTGACGTTCTGCCAGCATCCGGTGGCCCCAGGTGAGCTCTGCTGTGCCCAGAGCACTCGGTACCGATGTCCCTGCCCAGGTTTGCGCTGAGCTCTGCCTGGCACACGTCCAACCCACCCGTGCTCTTCCAAACCCCCCTTCCCATCCCGGCTCTTCCAGGAGATGGCAGCAGCACATCTCGCATCCTCCTCCCGCGCAGCATTTCCATGGCAACGGCAGCCAAGCATCCCCGGAGCTTGGAGGGCGACCGCAAGGTTGGGGGGAGCCACGGGGGCAAGCGGCTCCTTCTCCCGGCTCGCCAGGGCTCGGAGCCAGCCTCCTGCTGCTCTGCTGCTCGCCCAGCCTTGCGACATCGAGGTGACAACCGGGTTAGTGCGGGTCAATTAACCAAGGTTGCCGAGTTTTACTTCGTTTAGCCGGACGGAAAAGCCGCTGGTGAAAACACGAGGCTCCTGGATGTCCTGAAAATGGCAGGATTTGACAGCAAAAGCTTCTCAGCATCATCAGAGCGTAGCGGCCGTGGGCTGGGAGCAGCCGGAGCAGGGAATTATTGGCGAGCTTAGATCCTGCTGCTCCTAAACAGAAGCTCCGAAGTGTTTGGGAAGCTGGCTGCTCCCAGCTCTCCACCCCGAGTAAGCTGCTTAGCACATGTGGTGTAATCCAGGGCCGGAGCGTGGCAGGAGCAGCTCTGGGAGCTCATTAGCTAATTCGCGTTTGCTAATTCGCATTTGCTAATTCTCGTTTGCTAATTCGCGTTTGCTAATGTGCCTTGATAGCAGAACCGGGCTCCGGCAGCGCGCAGAGCATCGCGCCTCGTGCCGGGGATTTGCGCGGAGAATTTTGGGCAATCAGGGGGTCACGTAAAGCTGAGGGGTCGCTGGGGACGTGTCCCTCCGTCTGTGGCTAATGCCACTCACAGCGGGCTGAGCCCTGGGCACGTCGTGAGCCGAGCTCTGGGTGCAGCTCAGACCGGTGCTGGAAAGCTCCGAGGAAAGGCTTTCCCACAGAATCATGGAATTTGGGTGGGAAGGGACATCAAAGATCATCTCATTCCATCCCCTGCCATGGGCAGAGACACATTCCAGTAGCCCAGGTTTCTCCAAGTCCCATCCAGCCTGGCCTTGGACGCTTCCAGGGATCCAGGGGCAGCCACAGCTTCTCTGGGCACCCTGTGCCAGGGTCTCACCACCCTCACAGGGGAGGATTTCTTCCAAATATCCCATCCATCCCTCCCTTCTGGCGCTGGGAATCCATTCCCACTTTCAGCACAAACACTGCCATCATTCCTTGGAGTCAGGGCACAGCTCAAAGTGCTGCTCAAGGAGGGCAAGGGCAGTGTTTGGAAGGGGTTGTATCAAATCCTCAAGGCTGCTCTGTTGTGTCAGTAAATCACATTTGTCTGCTCCATCTGATGCTTTCATCCCTGGAAATGTCCAAGGCCAGGCTGGAGCAATCCGAGATAGTGCAAGCTGTCCCTGCCCATGGCAGGGCTGGAACAAAATGGGATTTAAGATCCCCTCCAACCCAAGCCCTTCTGGAATCCCAGTGTTATTCCCCTCAGCACTGGGGGGGGATAACTCAGCACCCCTGATTTGTTCTCCATGTTGACTCACAAACTGAGACCTGGAGCTGGCTCATCCCTGTCCCCCCAGAAGGCAGCAGGAACAGCACAGATCCCGTCCCAGGGCTGCTCTCCAGCTGCTCCATCTTTCCCTTTGGGATTCAGCTCCAGCCAGAGGTGCTGACTGTGCTGGTGTCACCCTGCTGGGACCTGACACAGCACAACCCTGCTGTTGTTCCAGCCCTGCTGACCAGCTGCTGTGGTTTCAAATCCCAGAGATGGACTGACACAGCAGATATGGCCCCACAGAAAAACACACATCATCATCGTCATCATCATCATCATCATCAGGCCTTTGTGATCCTTAGGAATCTGCCAGATGGCTCCTACTCCTGTGCAGTTTCAGGTTTCTTCTCTGGAAGAAACACGAGGTTTTCTTTGGAAGTTTCATTTCCAAGCACTGGGCAGATCCTGACTCATTTCATTTTATAATTTGAACAGCTCTGAAGGGCTGCAGCTTTTACCAGCTCAGCAGCGGGTGTAGTGCACTGTCCCAAGCCATGTCCCCAAGGTCTGGAGAGCCAGGAGTGGAGGAGGATGGCACAGGGGCAGGACAGGGACCTCAGCTGTGGTGCCCAGCTCCACAGGACCCACTCAAGGAGAGTGGGAAGGGCACAGGTCAGTTCTCCTGGGCCGTTGGATCATTCTCCAGAGATGCTGCATGTCTTTGTCTTCTTTTTCCCCTTGCTAATTTTCCCTGCTGTCATTATTTGCCTGACTGGCAGGAAGGATTCACACTGAGTTAGCAGAAGTGTATTCACATGCACACTCATCCCAGAGAGCTGCCACTCACCAGCATGCCAAGATATTTTGGGTAAATTGAAATGGAATAGAATAAAGCCAGAATGCAAAGCAAACTGCTTGTGCAGACAGCACAAAGCACCAGCGATGCTTGCAAAGCACCTTGGTATTCTCTGCTAGAAGGTTGATTATGGAATCAGGAATGGAAGCCAGGAAAATCATCCAGCCTGCTGTCCAAAGCAGCCTGAGCTTCACTTCTAATCTCTGAGGAACTTCACGAACACCCAGGTCAGCCCAGCTGTTTGTCCTGTTCTTAAAACCCACCCAAGGAACAACCCCAGGCTCTGGAGCTGAGGGAGCCATGGCCATTGAAGTGAGCTGACACATCCCCTCAGCCTGTGGGGCTCCTCTCCATGTGGAGGAGCAGAAAAGGAAAAATCCCAGCACAAAAACGCCCCCTAAAAAAAATCTCATGGAGCTCTGTAGTGAGGGTATGGGATCACCCCACGTTTCACACGGCCAGGGATCATCTGCAGCAAGGACCAGGGGCTCACTCCCTCGCAGACCTCAGGGGCTGGGCTTCACCACAAACCTCTGCTTCCCCACCCTTCCTCCCAAGCCCAGCCCGTGTCTACTCCAGACAACAATCTTGGACAGAAATGTGGCAGAAGGATCCTCTCCAGCGGGTTTGACTCGTGCCAGGAGTCCTGTTGTACTCCCAACCACCAGAACTCAACAGGGAACATCAAATCTTGAGTTTGATGGAGCCTGTTCTGAGCCAAGGCCAGGAGAAAAGCAGAAAAAGAAGTTTTTCTTCCTCTGCAGGACTTAAAGCAGGCTGTCAGGAGCAACATCCTTCCTCTCCACCTCTGGATATTGAAGTTGGCACGTTCTTAAGATGTCCAGACACCTTCTGTGAGGAAAAATCCTACACTGAGTGAAGTGGTTGCAGCTGGGCTCCCATGGCTTTTCCCCTGCCAAGAGCTTTAAACAGAAATGTATTTTTTAACATAAAAAGGGCAGGGATCCATCAGGATGGGAATGACCTGTGCAGCCACAGAATCCAAGAGAACCCTTGAGTAGAGGGGGGTAGTTTTCAACGTTTCTGGAAGCTGATCATGACAGGAGGGTGGCAGGGCAGATCCAAGGGGGACACAGGAAGGTTTGAGGTGCATTCAGAATGAAGGCTCTGCTGGAGACTCAAACGTCTCTGCTTCGCTTTTCCTCCCTCTCCACCTTCCTGGGAGAGTGTCTGGGTGTGCCAGCAGCTGGGAAAAGATTTTGGCCAACGTTCAGGCATCTTCTTAAGATCCTATTAAGAAAAACGAGCTGGCGCCAACACTGGGGTTGGAGAAGGCAGGACACCAAAGGCCCAGCAGGTCCCAGTGGGGCACAGGGTGTCCCCAGTGTGAAGGACACCAGCAGCACCCCCTGTGCCCAGCCAGCTCCTCCCAGGCTGCTGTCACTCGCTGTCCTGGGCTCTGCAGAGCTCAGTGAGCTCACAGGCTGAGCTGAGCCAAGCACAACACGCTGGCTGAGGCCGTTCCCAGCTCTGGCTGACATTTGCCAGAGGAGATTTCCAGCCCCAGAGCTGCCATTCTCTGCTGAATGCAAATCCCTGGCAGTGCAGCATCCCCGTCCCTTCCTCTGGAGCATCCCCACCTGCATCCCTCCATCGGTGACACCTGAACTGGTTGTCATGGAAACCGGTGGTCTGCTTGTGTCCTGCCTGATGCTCTGCTCCCTCCAGATGTGGATGTCTGTGGTCTGAGGTGCTCAGAGCAGAGGTTGCCCTGCACATCTGGCAGTGGAGCAGCCCTTGTGGTTGGGAATGTGCTCCCAGCTGGGATGAGTGGGAAGTGAGGGCACACTGGGGTCACACTGGACCCCACGAGTATTTCCCAGCTCCAGGTGCTGTTGGCCGAGCTGGAGGCAGTGATTCCCACCTTTCCTGAATCCAGGATTGTTCACATCTGCACGTCCTGGATGCTGGTGGGGATATGAGTGAGCAGAGACACCCAAATATTTGCCAGGAAGCATCTCATTTGGGAAAAAAAAAAAACAACAAACAAACAAAAAAAACCCTAAAAACCACCACTAGGATCCACCCCCTCTACCCATCCCAAATATCAGAATATTTAGGGATGGTTTTAATAAAGTTTCATAGGGTGTTGACTCTGATTAATTTCAGGGTGGGGTTGATGCTGTTGGACAAAATCCCATAGAACCGTGGGATGGTTTGGGTTGGAAGGGACCTTAAAGCCCATCTTGTTCTAAAGCCCTGCCATGAGCAGGGTCACCTTCCACTGTCCCAGCTTGCTCCCATTCCTGTCTAACCTGGCCTTGGATACTCCCAGGGATCCAGGAGCAGCCACAGCTTCTCTGGGCACCCTGTGCCAGGGCCTGCCCACCCTCACAGGGATCAATTCCTTCCCAATATCCCATCCAGCCCTGCCAGATTGAAGCCATTCCATCATCCCCAAACTTCTTTCATGGCAACAGTTTGGGGTTTCATTCTGAATTGTTCTTCTGGGAATCCTTGCCCTGTGACGAGCATAGCTGGGAAGATGAGGCCACAGCCTGTGGGAGGACTGAGGGATTTCCCATCACTCAGCACCTCAGCTTTTATCCATCATCCCTGGGCAAGACCCCATGGAAAGGCTGTTCTCAGGGCACCCAGCAATGCCATGGACTCCAACACCTGCTTTCCTTTGGAAACAAGCTAAAAATAAGTAAAAGCCTAAACATAATAGCAAAAACCTGCCTTCAGCCACCCTAAAACATAACTCTGGTTTGTGGTGAGGAATCAGGGTCCAGTAACACTCAGGGCATGAAAAAAAAATGAGCTCCTTGAACCCCTTTGTGACTGTAGTGGGATGGGATGGGATGGGATGGGATGGGATGGGATGGGATGGGATGGGATGGGATGGGATGGGATGGGATGGGATGGGATGGGATGGGATGGGATGGGATGGGATAATGAGAGAGGTTTTACATGAAAGGCATGGAAGCAAGGCCAGGAGAAGTGACAGATGTCCCAGCAGATGTGACAGTCTCCACCCCAGAATCAGCCACCCTGTTTGGGGTGATTTGGTCCCTCTGGCAAAGAGGGATGGAGCCTTTCCCCTGCCTCCACCCCCCTGTGGAGCCTCTCTGATGTTTTGTCCCAAGCACAGCACTAATCAGGGAGCCTGCTGTGTCTAATTAGGACTGGTGACAATCCTCCCAGCCAGGAGGATGATTTCATCCCAGGCCAGGTGTTGGGGGACGGGTGCCAGCTCTACTCTCATGCAGCCAAACTGCTCTTGGCATCCCTGAAATCCCTCCTCAACAGGCTCTGGGAAGGAGTAATCCAGCCATGGGATCCACCTGCCTGCCTGGACTCCCTCCCCATCTCCTCTCACTATCCAGGAGCTGGTTGCCACCCCCTGACTCCTCTGAAGCCCCTTTTCTGGGGGGGGCTGCAACTGTACCCCACTCAAAACGGGGTGGGATTGTCCCAAACAGGACTCAATTCCCACTCCTGGCCCTCCCTCCCTCCAGGAAACAAAAGGCAAGAGGAATTTGCTTCATTCTCACTTGGCACTGAGGCCAAGCACGGAGGTGGGAACACACAGAACTTGGGAGAAGGTGAAAATGGGATCTGGTAATGCAGCAGCAAGAGGGGATGAGGATGAGACCTCACAGGACACTCCAAAGCAGTGCTGGTTTGGAAATGAGACAAATCTGGATGTCCAAGGAGACATGGGACAGAGATCCACCCTTTTCCAATGGGATGGAGCTGATACTTCACCAAAAGTGGGGCTTTTGACAGTATTATCCTTTTCTTTTCTGGAAGTGCTGCACCCTGGGAGTGGATGGGAAGGAGTGGCTCAGTCAGGAGTTTTATGGCTTTGGATGAGGATGGTATTTCCAGCTTTTCAAGGGAAAAACTGAGGGTGGATGTGACAGCAGCGTGGGTACAACTCATCCTCTCCATGGGGAGAAAACAACAGTGAGGGTGAGCAAAGGATGGAATTTGGGGAGTGGTAAAGGACCAAACAGGAGCAGCCACTGGAGGAAAAGTGGCCCTGGAGGGGCCATAATTGGCCTAGCAAGTCTTCAGGCATGGCCAGGGGATTATTGTCTCATTATTGTCTTTATTCCACTGTGAAGGGGCAATTCCAAGGGTTCCTGGTGAGCCAAGGCTCTCCCTGACCTCCTGGGCATGGCTGGGTGGAGGCACAGGGGTGGCCAGAGGTGTCCTCTCCTCCACAGGGACATCAGCAGTGATGGGATTTCTTAGGAAGCTGCAGGACACTCTCTTTGCTGTTCAGCTGGAGAAGTGGAAATCTTTCCCCTTGGCCTTGTCCAAAAGAGGCAGTTTTGGCTCTGCTTTTATGACAGGCTGAAACTCTGCGTGGAAAGCAAACTTTTCCTCCCAAGAATTTGTTTTTCTTTGAAGCAAACTCCATCAGTTCCCATCCAAGCTGCTTTTGCAAATTTTGCAACAAAAATTTGCAAAAATGTGTGTGTGTGTGTGTGTGTGTGTGACTCTGCCCAGCTTCAGAGCAAGGAAACTGAGGCACAGAGCAGGATGTGACAAAGGCTTGCAGTGACACATGGAGGAATCTGCCCAGGACAACCCAAAGAAGGAACTCTGGTACCCTCTTCCATCTAAAACATTGCAATTGATTTTAGAATCACAAATTGGTTTGGGTTGGAAGAGTCCTCAAAGACCATCTCATTCCACCCCCTTCCACTGTCCCAGGTTGCTCCAAGCCCCATCCAGCCTGGCCTTGGACATTTCCAGGGATCCAGGGGCAGCCACAGCTTCTCTGGGCACCCTGTGCCAGGGCCTGCCCACCCTCACAGGGAGGAATTTCTTCCCGATATCCCATCTAACCCTGCCCTCTGGCAATTCAAATCCATTCCCCCTTGTTCTGCCCTTCCAGATCCATACCCAAAGTCTCTGTCCAGCCCTCTTACAGCCCTTTCAGGTATTGCAAGGTGCTGAAAGGTTTCCCTGGAGCCTCCTCTTGTTCAGGGTGAACAACCCCAATTCTCTCAGCCTGTCTCCAGAGCAGAGAGTTTTTCTTCCCCTGTGGCCCTACAGGCTCCCTACTGAGCAGATCTCTGCTCTCCATCTCTTATAGAAGGTGCTGGGTGCCTCCATGCCATATCTGAAATCCTGTGATAGTGCATTTCCCTTTAAGGAATGAAGATCTGTGGGCCAGAAGGCAAAAAACCCCCCACAAATCTCAGCTCCTATTTATCACCTCTCACTATAATTAACCCCTTCTCACCTAATTAACCTGCATGTGATGCAGCACTCACAGCCCGGGGTAGGGACTCTGCAGGAGGAATCCAGAGGTGTTTCCTGGATTCCCACACAGATCCTCCCTCCTCTGTCCATCCTTCTGTTCCAGGGTATCCCTGCAGTGGGGGTGACCTGGATAACTCAGGGTTCTCGTTGCTGCTCTGCTGCCCTGGCCAGCCCCGTGATGCAACCGAGGCTTGCACAAATTTTCCAGCTGCAGGAATGAATATTTTAAATAGAAGCACAGCGGGGAGGGGAAAAAAATAATAAAAATAGCAGGAAGCACGGAGGGCAGGCTCAGGGCATCTGTCCTGGAGCAGGTCTGTGTGAGACAAGCTCAGCACACGCTGAGTGAACTGCCTCCAGTGAACTCAGCTGTGGGGGGATTCACTGTGGGGGTGCCTGGGCTGCCCTGCTGCTTCTCTCCAGGCTCCAGCCTGGGAGAAATCCTCCCTCCATCATCCCTGCCCATGGAGGGGGTTGGAACGAGTTGATCTTTGAGGTTTCTCCCAACCCAAACTGCTCTGGGATTCCATGACCAGGTGGTGCCTGGAGGAGGGACAGTGCTGCCCCAAGGCCAGTCCTTTCCTGGGATTGTCTCCCTATTCCTCCTCCAGACCCAGCAGATCCATGGATAACACTCTTGGCTGGGAGGAGCAGGTGAGGGTCAGGTGCTTCCAGGTGGGAAGCTCTCCTGGGAAGATCCTAGGAGAACTTTACCCACCCAAAAAGGGGCTCAAATTGAAATGCAGCACATCCTGTAGGAGTGGACACACTGAGAGAGCATCCATCCTATGGATCATCCAGCTAATGATCCATCTTGCACAGTGTCCAACCTCTGAGAGCAGGGAAGAGGGGAACAAAACTCCAGCCAATGTGCAGTGATTACCCACAGCCTCCAGCAACTCCAAATTCAGACAATTCCTAAGAAAAGGTCATAGAAGGATCAAAGAACCATGGGATGGTTTGGGTTGGAAAAAATCTTGCAGCTCATCCAGTGACACCTTCCACTATCCCAGCTTGCTCCAATCCCCATCCAGCCTGGCCTTGGACACTTCCAGGGATCCAGGGACAGCCACAGCTTTCCTGGGCACCCCGTGCCAGGGCCTGCCCACCCTCACAGGGATTAATTCCTTCCCAATATCCCATTTATCCCTGCCCTCTGGCAGTTCATCCATTCCCCCTTGTCCTTGCCCATGTAAAAAGTTGCTCTCCCTCTGTTTCACGAGCCAGAAGTCAAATCTTTGGAAGAGCATTTTGGGATTATCAGGTGCTAAACTTTTGGGATCCATGTAAGTATTTTATATTTGCAGAATCCTGCAGCAACAATTTCTTGTTTAGCTGTACAGGTGATGGGCAGCAGGTCTCTGTTGTCTGATCTGAACTCCCCAAGTGTCACTTGGTTGCTTATTTGTCCCCAGTTCTGTGCCCTGACTGAGGGGCCAGCCAGCTTTGTGCATGTCCTTTTTCCAGCCACCCTTAATTTTACAATTCATTTCAATCCCATTGAAACACTCCTCTGTCACCCCTCCGACAGAAGTTACCGCATTTCTGACCCTTCCTTCACTCCTCTACAAACCGTCCCCAAAAATTCCCGAGGAGGGGTGATCAGGATGAGCCAAAAGCCATCCGAGCATTCCCGGGGAGGGGGGGCTGGAAGATCCCAGGGAGCACATGGGCAGCGCTCTGATCCCTTACATAACCACTGGCACTGTTTGTTTTTCTTTCCCCACTTTTATTTGGTGCGCGCTTCTCTCTGCTGCTAAAGCCGCTTAGAACGGCGCTAAACCCCGGCTTAGCCAGACGCTGCTCTGGTCCCGGGTGACTCACTGAGCACTTTCCTTGCAAGAAAAAGCCTCCCGCCCTCCTCCCAGCATCCCAAAAGGATGAGACTGGCTCTGCCACTCCTTTCTCCGAGTGCTCGCCCATCGCCTCTGGCACTGAAGGGCTTCCCCCCCCCCTTTCTCTACCAGATTCAGCATTTTCCTGGTTTCTCTGTGTGGTGACTCTGATTTGGGACCTGCTGCTCACGACATGCTCGGGTGGCTTTCTCAAAGGGTTGGTCAAGGTCTTGGTCATCTTCAGAAACACCAGCCTGCCAAATTACCTTCCCACCCCCCCCCCCCCCCCCAAAAAAAAAAAAAAATCCCAAACTTGCAGAGGTACACAGCAACTCAGGCTGAGTGGGGGAATGGGTGTGCAGGAGGCACTGAAGCCCTTTACAAGGTCCTGGATGTTTTTATGACATAATGTCATCTTGCCATGGAATTTTTCATAAAACACATATCCTGCTCTTGCTTTGTGCAACCCTGTCCTCTAAAACCCCTGTTGTGTTATTTGTGTGCAAACACACTCAACAGATGCACGCACACAAATGTTTTCTGTGAAATCCCACCTGCTAAACTCCCCTTGCTAAGGCAGATCAGGAGTTCTGGGGCCTCACAGAAACCTCTTTGCTCTGCAGGGACTGTGTAGAAGCCCTGGTCTATCCAGGCCTTTCTTGTCAATGCCTCTGTCTTTTTTGGAAAGCAAATGAATTTTTGTGGGCCTTGGAACAAAAGCAGTACCTGGGCTTTGTATCTTCTCCAGAAGAGCCTGACTGGTTTGCTGCTGGGAAAATCATGGAATCTCCTGAGCTGGAAAGGACCCACAAGGACCATCAGTCCAACTCTGGTCCTGCCCAGCACAATCCCAAAAATCAAACCGTGTGCCTGAGAGAATTGCCCAAATTGAACACAGGCACAGCCAGGAGCTGGGACGGAGCAATAGACTGAGGCAGGACATTTTTAAATCCTTCCCAAATGCAGCTTGTCCATCCTACTTCCAGACCCTTCTTCCCCCAGAGAAATCCCAGAGTGGTGGCTCCAAGGGCTCAGCTCCGAGGCAGCTTTTCCCTTTGTGATGCTAAACATCAAGGAAGGGATAATCAAATTATCTCCACACAATTACATGGACAGTGCATGGAGCACCCCAGAGAGATTTGTCCTTTGTCCCTTCAGGAGGGCCACTGGATCTCTCAGAGAGGCCAAACACCCCTCTGGATACTGAACAGGGAGATGGGAGCAGTGATTTGGATTTTGATCGATTTTGGTTTGCCTTTTTTGGGCACTCCTGGATCTGCTCACCTGATTCCCACCACGTGAGTGATGTCTCTTCCAGCTCCTTCACCTCTCTGCGGAATTTTTGGGGGCACTGAGCCCTCTGCCTTGACCCACCTGGTAACCCCAGCCGCCCTCTGGGGGGGGTGCCCCCATTCCCGGATCCCCATTCCTGGGCACAGCCCGTAGGAAGCAGCTGCTTCCAGGCTGGAGCGAGCGCTGCCGGGGCTTACGCAATTATCGGATGAATCAGCAGCACATCTGGGCGCCTGATGAGGCTGCACAGTCACATTTTCCCCTCCATCTCAGCCCCATGAGCTCTTAAGCCCCGGGAAGGCAGCGATCCAGGCCGGGCTGCCTGGCTGGGAAGCGGGAGGGAGAGGAAGCAGGGCTGGATTTGCCTTGCAGGGGAGATATTAAACGCTGCCGTCAAATAACTGGGTCATGTCCCTGTGTCTTCCCGAGCAGGGGTGAGAAATCAGGGCTGTGTTCTCAGACTGGGATGAGCTTCCCTGTGTCCCTGGAAGGGGAGATTCCCCTCTTCCTGCTCCTGGCTCCAGGCTTTGAGGCAGGGGGATGCTCCTGAGCTCGAGGGCTGGGATTTATGGGGTCAGGTCAGCACAGACAGCCAGGGGCAAGCTCAGGGTGAGCAAAAGGAGCTGGAGAAGGATAAGGAGAGGCTGGGGAGAGAGGAGAGGCTGAGGAAGGAGAAAGGGAGGATGGACATGGAGAGGGGGAGAGCGGGGAAGTGGAAAGAGAGGCTGGGGATGGAGAGGGAGAGCTGGGGATGGATGAGGGGAGGCTGGGAAGAGAGAAGGAGAGGCTGGGAATGGAGAAAGAAAGGATGGGGATGGAGAGGGGGAGGCTGGGGATGAATAGAGGCTGTAAATAAAGAAAGGGAGGTTGGGGATGGAGAAATAAAGGCTGGGTAGGGAGAAAAAGAGGATGGGAGTGGATACAGGAAGAATGGGAATGGGGAAAGGGAGGATGGGGGTGGAGAAGGGGTAGCCTTGTTTGCTTTTGAACCACGAGGAGCTGCAGCCAGACCCAACAAACACCTTCCACCCTCACCCACTGTGTGCATCCCCCCCAGCCCATCACCCCAACCCTCAAGGCGGCCGAGTCCCCGTCCCAAAAATGCTTCCCCCCCCCCCCCCCCCTTAAACCAGCCCCACCCAAGGGAGGGATTCTTCCCCAGCAACTCCCCGGAACCTTTTCCCCAGCCCATTCCCCACTCCCTCCGGCTCACCCTAGAGCTGCAGGACCCCTCAGGCAGCCCTGCCCCAAGCTGGAGGGATGGACCTGGGGGCCGGGGTGGCTGCGGGAGGGGCAGGGGCTGGCGGGGGCTGCCGTGTCCCCGCTCGCACGGCCGAGTGTCGCCGCTCATCACTGTCACCCGCACGGATCGGCCACGAGCAGACAGGACCGCAGGCGGCAGGGGAGATGTGGGAAGAGCATCCCTGCCCCCATCACCCCGCTCCTTCCCCCAGCGCTTTCCCTGACCCCAAATTCAGGTTTTTCCCAGGGTGCAGGGGAGAAAAGGAGGCAGGGCAAGGGGGAGGGAGGTGTTTCACAGCTGGAGCAAAGCTTGAGGGGGATGCTTGGTGAGCAGATCCCCTCCTGGGGGATGTAATTTCTTCTGCTGCCCCTTTATTTCCCGTCTGAAAGAAATGGGAGATCAGGTGTAAAGTCAGATGTTGGCCAGAAGGAAAAAGGAGTGTGTGGATCCCACACTGCCAGCCCCTTCCATCGCGAAAAAGAACAAAAAAAACCCAAAAACAAAAAAAGAAGAAGAAAAACAACAGCAGCAAAACAAACAAACAAACAAAAAGGAAGAAAAACACAAAACCACCCACACACAAAAACTACCAAAAAAAAAGAAAATATAAAAACCTACCAACCCCCCACCCCCCCCCAAATAAAAAAACCAAAACACTTTTCCAAGGAAAACCAGGAAGCTGGGGAGGTGTGTCTGCAAATGCAGAGCTGGTTCCTTCAGGCTGTGCATCCCAGAGGTGAACTCCTGTTCCTCTGTTGGAAAATTTCAGCTCTACAGAGATGGGGCAACTGAGAGGCTTTTTTTAAAAGATTTTATTCCATTTTCCATTTTCAGTATCATCGAAGGGTGAAACATAAGAGATTAAGAGAAATATAAGAGTAAAACTCTATGCCGTTCTATCAGAAGCTGACTTATTTCTAAATAAGCTAAAGGAAGCAAAATAATCTTTTACAAATCCATTTCTCACAGTCCTTCCCCCCGCTCAGAGGCACAAAGGAGCCCAAATTTGGCTCTTGGACTTTTCCCATCAGGATTTGACCTCTGTGATTTATTGCCTCATTCCTCCAGTCATACCAATGGGTGATGGAGAGAAGGGGACACCAGTGGGACACCTCCATGTTCCCATTTTATTTCATTATTAATCAATAATAAAGGGTTGATCCAACACAGCTCAGCCACCACCATCCTCCTCTCCCTCAGAAGAAGGAAGGAGAATTTCTCCAGCTAACTCAGAGCCTGCCCTGATTTTTCCATGCCATTTCCAGATGATTATCTCTGAAGTGCTACACTTAAAATTTAGAAAAGGCAGCAGAACCTTGAGCACAGGGCAGGGAGTTTGAGATTGGTCTCATTAACCAGCAAACCACAACGAGCCACGACATTTTTGTCAGCATTTGTTGAAACAAATCCAACACGCGGCCCCCAAATTATCCAATTACTGCTAATTCCCGTCAATAATGCAATTATGGTGGTTAAACACAGGCTTGTGAGCACCTCCTGTGCTTGCCCCTCCTCAGAGTCACCATGGCAAGTCAGCAGCATTGCAGATTTTTTTGCTGGAGGGGTGAGGGTGGCCTGGCTGGTGCTATTCTCACACCTCACAGGACAAGCTGCTGGGTCAGAGAACCACCCCTGGTTTTAGCCAGACCCTCGCTGGCTGGCTGAATGTTTTTAGGGTGGAACCATGCAGTTGCAAAAGGCTTGGTGAAAGGTCTGACTGCTGGTTGCCACACCAGCAGTGCTCATCTGACCATTGGGCAATGAGCTGTTTCAGCTAAAATCAGCTGGAAAGGGCTAAAAAAAGCCCCAGGACAAACCTGCCAAGGCCTCCCAGGACCTTAGCCCTTGTCTTGCTAAGCTAAATAAGGAGCATGACCTAAAGGCAGTGGTCACACCCTGGTTTTGTGCTCCCAGGGTACGGAAGGCAGTGTTGTGATGTGCTATCCCTGAGTCCTCCCTTGAGTCTGCCCTGAAAATGGGAGATTTAGATGGGATATTGGGAATAAATTGATCCTTGTGAAGGTGGTGAGGCCACAGGGTGCCCAGAGAAGCTGTGGCTGCCCCTGGATCCCTGGAAGTGTCCAAGGCCAGGCTGGATGGGGCTTGGAGCAAGCTGGGATAGTGGGAAGTGTCCCTGCCCGTGGCAGGGGTGGAATGGGATGGGATTTAAGGTCCCTTCCAACCCAAACCATTCCATAGGTCCTGCATCCTCCTGCAGCACCCTTGGGTCCATCCCAGCCTCCATGCTCTCCATCCAGCTCTTGGAGGCCACTTGACCTCCACTTTCCTCTTGGCCCCAGAAGGATGCAAACAACAAAACACCAATAATCACTGTGTTCCTGCGGGATTTTCCTAAAATCCTAAACATTAAGGGACTTTTAGCATCCTTCGAATGCTAAACAACAAAGCTCAGGTTTTCTTCCTTTTTCATCCTACTTTGAATAGTATTCCTTTCATTCCCATCACCAGATCTTTTGCACAGTGGGGTAAGTTCCCATTTCCAGACATCCCTGCCTAAAAGAGCCTCAGGCTTCTGGTCCAGAGGAAGGCCAGAGCAGGGAGGGCTGGAGAGGCAGAGCAGGAAGGTTTGTCCCTGAGCTGGCTTGGAGGAGGATAAAACACTGCTGCAGTGTGAGGTAATGGCAAGGAGAGGTTTTTTTTGAGCTTGTCAGTAGGAAGCATATGGCTGCTGCTGAGCTCCCAGGCTTATTTAGGATTTAGTGACTATTTGATCTATTTTAATCCAGATGTTCAGCTCATCACATAATGAGATCCCACCAGAGGAACTGTGGTGCCTCCCAGACAGCCCAGTCCCCAAATTGCACTGGGGGACAAGGAGCAGCTCCTCCAAGGCTCAGCATCCCAGGGGAGCTCGTGGTTCCCACTGGGATGACACCAACACACCAGTGCTGGGAGTCCAGGCAGCTGCCCACGTCCTTCTGGCATCCAACCTAAGCAGTTTCTAAAATCTGAAGTTTTTATTTTCAAGCATTTGGAGGTTTTGAAGGGTTTCACTAAAGATGGGATGTGTTTCTCCTCTCCAGTCTCCTTTTCCCTGGGCCTTGCACCCAGACACGGGCACCATTTCTTCTCCTTATTTTGGTGCAGGGACTGCCCACTGCACCGTTCACCTGCCTCCTGCATCACACCACCTGAATTTTGGTCTCTCCTCACCTGAATTTTGGTGTTTGTGCACATGGAATGTGTCAGCTCCCACTGCAGCCTATGGATATGGACGGGAACCCAGGCTGGAATCAGTTTCCTGCTCATAGCACCACCAGAGAAGCCTCCCCAAGTGCTTTCCAGGAGAAATTATGGTTGGTTTGGAACATTAAATTTCTCTGGCTTTGAAGCTGACTCCCACTGTGGGCTTCCCAGAAGGTGACAAAACCACATCTCATCCACCAGGGCCGTACATTTTTGTATTATTTTATTAGTGGTTTGCTTTTGGGTTTTTTTGTTTTTATTTGGAGTTAGGATAGAATATGTAAGGGATTAATTTTTTTGTGTGTTTGGGTTTAGTTGTTTATCAAATTTTATTTATAGTATAGAGAGTTTTGTAATATTTTTAGTTATTAAATTATTTACTTATTAAGTTAAAAGTGAGAGAATGGAGGTTAATCTAGTTAGTTACAAGGTTTTTTAAAGCTAAACAGTTTCATTAAAAGCTAATTAAAATCTATATTATTTCTATTTTGGCCTAATAACTAAACCTTTGTGACCTGCAGTTCAGCACTAACTATTCAACTAAAAACTATTACTTGAAATCATGGAGAAGGAAGAAGAAGGAACAAGAAGGAGAAAGAGACAATGCCCAAGAACCTCCATCTTGTCCCATACTTGTGACTACATTTTAAAAACTCCAAATTTTAAACCCTTTACCATGTGATACCACACACTTTTATTTAACTACACCGCTTTTTTACTCAAATTTAGAAGCCTTCTCCAAGGCCTCAAGTCAAAAGCAGCGTTCCCTTGGGGGTCAGTGTCAGAAAGCACAGAAAGTTCAAAACTCCCAGGCTTCAGGGTTCCAACAAGGGCGACTCCCAAATCCTGCTGCAGCATTTACACTGAGATTTAAAAGTTTATCCAGATTAAAAAAGGTTTTTCCCAGGTGCAACACTGACCCCGGCCAGGTCTGAAGCTGGGGCAGGGACCTGGAGCAGGGGGAGCTGGTCCAAGGTGGGTGAGGATGTGGGACGGGAGCTATTTGTATTTTTGGTTGGCATGGGAGAATGGAGGTGATGGATGTGTCCTGCCTGCTGCTTCCTGCCCTGCTGCCTCCTCTCCTGCTTCATCTCCAGGTCTCCTTGCGAGGACAAACTGTACAGAAACATCCTTGGGGAGTGCCAGCACTCGGCATCCAGCCCTCCACCAGCTGCAAGAAAAAGCATCTGGCACCTCTCCATGTCAGGCACTGTGCCTTTCCCAGGGAGATCTGGATAGGGAAGCACACAGGGGAGGAGGTGACGCCAGGGGACTCAGTGTGGAGAGTCAGAAAAGGCTGGAAACACCTCAGCTGTGCAATTCCCATCCCTGGAAATGTCCAAGGCCAGGCTGGACGAGGCTTGGAGCAACCTGGGATGGTGGAAGGTGTCCCTGTCTGTGGGAGGGGGTGGAATGAGATGAGTTTTAAGGTCCCTTCCAACTCAATCCTGTCTGTGATTCTGTGATTCCATGATGTCCCACACCCCTGGAGGGTGGTGCCAGGCTGCCCTTTGCTGCAGGGAAGCAGTTTTGGTCCTTCAGGACATCCCACATTGATGCAGGACAGGACTGGCTTCCCCTGGGGTGATGCCCCAGGACCAGCCCTGGCTTTGGAGATGGAGGAGCTGCACCTCAGGCTGTGTTTGGTAGACCACAGAATGTCCTGAGCTGGAAAAGACACACCAGGATTATTGATCCAGCTCCTGGCCCTGCACACACACCCCAACAATCCCACCCTGAGCATCCCTGGGAGCATTGTCCAAACCCTCCTGGAGCTCTGGCAAATTTGGGGCCGTGCCCGTTCCTGGGGAGCCTGGGCAGTGCCCAGCACCCTCTGAGGCAAGAACCTTTTCCTGATACCCAACCTTTCAATAAACAGCCCAAAGGATTTCAGGGGATCCTACCTGGCTGTGATCACAGTTTCCCCACAGTTTTCCTGCCCACAGCTCCCCCCTCCTCCCCACATGGTAACTGAGCTCTCCATGAATCTTTCTGAGCAGAGGACACTTAAAAGGTAAAAAAAAAAAAAAAAAAAAAAACAAACCCTCTGCATATCCTGACATTTAATTAAAGAGATGTGAGTGGTTCATGGGGGGGTGCAGAGTGCACAGCACCAGGACAGGAGATGTCCTTGACGGAGCCTGGATGTGCTGGGCTTGGGAGCAGGGGGTGGAGGATGGGAAACCCATTTCAATTAAGATGCTGAGGCATGAAAGCCCTTTTGGCCTCATTCCTCTTTGCACTAATGACCCTGGCTTCCCCTCCTCCCTCCCAGGTGGCTGCTGGGAGGTTATGGCACAGCACATCCTTGTGAGAGAGGCAGGAGAAGAAGGATGGTCCCTGCCTGTGGGACCTGCATGGTCTTTAAGGTCCCTTCCAGCCCAGATAAATCTGTGATTCTGTGACTGATTCCCTGCTGGAGGACCAGCTTTGTTCTTTGGTGGTCCTGGTGCCAGGGAGTGAACGTAGGAATGACCATCCAGAATCCAGGGTTTGTGTTTTCAGGGAAAACACCACAAATGAGGGGTTTATTTTTTTTTCTTTTTTGTCACCTCCTGCAGGTAAACTCAGAGTAGGAAAAGCACCTCTACTCTTATTGAGAAGGAAAACTTGAGGCAAACTATCACTTTAATGCATTTCCGAGGATTTCTTGCTGGATTCAAGAGATGCCAGTGGGGTGGCAGGTCCTTCAGCATCCTTCCCTCAGCTCCTGAGCTGTGAGGAGAAAGGAGGAGCAGCTCCCAGAGACACAAAAACACAGCCCTGGACCTGCCCAATGCCTCTGAGAACAGCACTCCCTGCTTCTGCACCAGCTGGGATGGGTTTTGCAGGTGCCAGGTAAGTGCCTGGGGCAAGAAATGGCCACTTTCTTCTGAGCCGTGTCAAAATTACTTTGCCCAGGGGAGGTTGATGTGCTCAGGTGGGCTCTGCTCCCACAGCCCCCAGTCCTGCTGCAGCCTGCTGGGCATGTGTTCATTCCTGGAGGTGTTCATTCCTTCCCCACATCTCGTCTTGCTTCCCAACGCCAGGTTGGACGGAGCTTAGAGCAACCTGGGATAGGGGAAGATTCCCTGCCCATGGAACCAAAAATCCTTTAAGGTGATAAATCCGTGGTTCTGTGCCGATTCCCCACTGTTCCAATGCAAATACACGTGGCTGACCCCCAAAGCACTAATCCCAAGATCCCAAAATCTCTGAGCGTTTTGTCCCCCCGTCCCCATCCATGGCACCCCTCAGCAGCAACACCCCCAGGTACACCCAGCACTGGTTTTTTTCCGTGTCCTCCCTCCCTCCTGCAGTGTCCTCCCGGTGTTAATGAGCCGGGAAGTGCCCTTGGCTGCAGGAGGAATCTCCACCTTAATTCTTGCGGACAGAGCTGTCCCCAGAGCGGGGCATGTTTAACGGAGGAAGGGATGGAGAGGGAAGGAGATGGATTGTCCTCTGCTGGGAGGTGTCTGGAGGCATGAGAAGTGGAAAAGGGATGGATTCAGTGCCCGGATCGCCACGAATGCCGAGGATCATTGGTGTTCCAGGCTGCACCCAGCTCAGGGGTGTGGGAATCTGCACAGCTCCATCCTCTCCAGAGCATCCCTCCCTTCAGCACAGCCTTCCCCCAGCTATTCCCAGAAGATGCTCGGGGCTTATGTGGATCTCTGGGCACAATATAAATCTTGGATAATTTTATTTTTCTTTTATTATAATTTTTTTTATTTTATTATCCTTTCAAGGACCCAGTTTCTCAGGAATTGCTGGTGTTCCCCACCAGGTGCTCCTAGGCTGCACCCCTGGAAGAAAAGAGGACGAGCTGCCTCGGATTTGTCTCTGATTTGCTCCCAGGGTCAGATGAGGTGATACTGGAGGTGGGATCCTGCTGGATCAGGCCCTCCCCGAGCTCCAGCAGGATTCAGCAGAGATTCTGCCAGGCTTTTAATAGTGGACTCCTTCCCCCAGCCGCCCCCAGCCATGGCACGTGCAGATCATCAGCTAAAAGCCTGGTGTGGGCAGGCAGCCCACGGTTGTTTCTCTAAATAAACCTTCCCCTCCCTGGCTGACTCCCCATCTCCCTGCAACAGGATGGATTTTATTCCTTGGGCAGCCTCTGGAGCTTTCTCAGCACCAGCCTGGCTCCCTGGATGTTCCCTGCATCTCCTCATTCCCCTGGAGCTCTCTTGCTCCAGCAGAACTTTTTCCTGCCTCCTTCCCACTGCCAGGGAAATGCAGGACACAGCATGCCCTGTGAAATGCTGGAAGCTGGGAAAACTCTTGGATCAAGCAAAAATGTTGCCGTGGGCTCAGATAAAGTGGGAAATGCCCCCAGGCTGTGAGTTACCAGCACAGTGCTGCTCCCAAAGTCTTTTTATGCAGTGGCTGGACCCCTCCAGCCCCCCAAAACCCCAGGGCACGGAGGGTGTGAGCAGCCAGAGGATGCTGGGGGGACCCCACTGTCCCCTCAGCACTTGGTGCCAGCAGCACCAAGTTTCCAATTTGCTGCCTGACCCCAGCTCTAGAATGAGATCTATCATGCTTGACTTGACCTGTTGGCCGAATCATCATTAGGTGGGGAATGCTGGGGTGTTTTTTTGTTTGGTTGGTTTTTTTTTTTTTGGGGGGGGGGTTGGGTTGTTTTTTTTGTTTTGGTTTTTTTTGGTTTTGTTTTTTTTTCAGCTGTGTAAAAACAAAGGAACAGGGGAGGAGGGAGAGGGATGGTGCCTGGCTGTGTCCTCTCCTCTCTCCTCTCCTCTCCTCACGTGTCCTTCACCATGGTCAGGCCACACAGAGCACGTGGGACCTGCTGGAGCATCACTAAGAGCTTTAAGGAGGGGGTTGCTGCTGCCCCTCATGCCCTGGCCCTGGCCAGCAGCTGGCCTGGATTTTGGGTGGGTCCTTGGTGCCCTGCGGGGACCAGGCTTTGCTCCTCCAGCCTGGGACCATCTGGGGCTGTTTCCTTCAGGAAGCACAATCTGATCACCCCCCCCCACTCTGGTCTCCCTTGCTGTGCTTTTCTCACAGTTCCTTCTGCCAAAACCACGCAGTTCCACTGGTTCAGAGGGCAGACTGAGCACAAGGAATGTCTTGCTTCATTTGGGGAAGGGAGGGCAGGCAAGAGTCACCTTTGTCTTCATGTCTTAATGCAGTGTGGGTGAGCACTGGCATGGGATCAGCACAGGGCTGGACAGCAGCAGGGTCCCATTCCAGCCTGGCTGGAAGGGCTGCATAAAACTGAGATAGCCCAGCCCCTGCTCAGAAAACACCTGCAAAAACATTGCAGTGAGCCCAAATCATCTGGCTCAACCCAAACCTGTCCCCGGCGTTTCCCAGAGGAGAAGGACAGAGAAATACCAACAACAGCTCTCCCAAGAGCCCTTTGCTCAGGATTTCTGGCCCAGCTGGGGACGTCAGGAGTTATTTATGGGTTGTGTCTTTTTTAGCCTGCTGTGATCAATAAGTGTGACCCATCACACAATTCAATACCAGATCAGCAGCGAGAGCAGGAGAAAAAAGATTTTCCTCTCTGTGGTCATAATGCCACACACCCAGCTGTCCTTCAAAGAGGGGGAGAAACAGTCATTCCCTTCAAGCTGAAAAGAAAAGCTGGGGTTCTCCTCCTTTTATTCCCATGGGTTTCCAACAAGCCACCTTTAGCTGCTTCAATAGACTTCCAGGTCCTGTCCTTATCACCTGGTGAAAATAATCCAGTGGGAAGATAACAATGGATCCAGCAAGGCTGTGTTGAAGTGGGAGGAGATGGAACACATTTGTGCTGCTGAAGCCCTGGGTTACCCTGCCATGGCTCTGGCATCCCTGACCTCCAGCTCTTCCTTGGATCAGCAAGTTCCTTCCAGCCAGCAGTAGCAGGAGATGGTAATTTGGGGAGTTATCCATATTTTTTGTGCTTGAAGAGGTGCAGATAACCGGGATCTTGGAAAAGGGGTGTCCTGGGGGCAGGGTGCTGCTCCTGGTCAGTGTTTGTGGCTGAAAGAGACCTCCCAAGAATGGAATCAGAGCAGGAGGAGGCAGCATTGAGCAGCTGTCAGAGGATCTGCTCCCAAGAGAGGGTCAGGTTTCCCAAAAAAGGGCCCTCACCAAGCACTCACAGCTCTCTGGTCCCCAGCCTGGGTCTCTCTGGGGTCCACCTGACTGTTCCTTCCATTGGGAAAGCAGATTCCCTGATTAGATGGAATCCAGGAAGCCAGAGCTGAGACATTTCTTGGCCAGCATCCAGCCACAACGTCTGAAGTTTACAGGCTGTGTCCCTCTCCAAGTGCTTTCCTGAAACACCAGGAGTTATCTCTGAGTGGTGAAAGCCAAGATCCCTCCTCCCTCACTGCCTCAAGAGCAGCAGGAATTGCATCAGCAAACACCTTCACCTGCCCAGCCACATTGCTCGGGTCAAACTCTTCCATCCCAGTGTCTCGTTCCCACTGTTTTTACCAAGATTGCAGAGGTTTCTCCCCCATGGCTGCTGCCCTTTTCTCCTGACATTCACAGGGTGCTGCTGGAGGGATCATGAGCTGTTGTTTCAGGCAACTTCTTGGTGTTGTTCTTCTGGACCGTCCCCTGCTGCAGACTGTGAAGATTTTATCACCCAAATACATGAGGAAAACAAATGTCAGGTACAGGGAGCTGAGGGATGGAACAAGGAAATGGAATTAAGCAGAATTTTGGCCAGAAAAGATCTTTAGCACATGGTTAGAGCTTGATATAAAGTCCTACCAGCACATGCTAAAGGCCACCAGAGGACCCCTCTTACCCCTTCTGATGGGGACACTGAGGTCCCCAAATGAGAAGGATAGTCACTGCAAACCACTCCCCAATGCTCTCCACGGGTGAAAACTTCCTTCTCCCTGCTCGGGTACGTGATTGAAACCCCACAGGAGAAATCTGCATTCCAAAGCTCCACGACACCTCTGATTGTTCTTCAAAATTGGTAAAATTAGGAGCCAAGTTACAACCTCGTAGTTCTTCCCCCTCTTTCCATGGTATCATCCTTGCAAGGACAGAATCCCTTCCTCTTTCCTTCAGTGGGGATGCACAAGCTCCTGCTCCCATCCCAGATGGCATAGCCAGGAGCAATGGCTCCGGATGGACATGCCACGATAAAACCTCCTTTCTATTTATACAGTGCTTGTGACCTTCAGCTGTTGCTACACCGCTCTGGACGCAGCACAAACAGATTTTTCAAACATCCTGGAGTTTGTTTCTGAGAGGTGCAGAGCTTCCTTGTGTTTTCCAAGGGGTCACGAAGTGCAATGAATCCAGACCTTTCCAGAAAGTGGCTAACAGCCTGATTTTTTCTGTCTGTATCATCGTTTCTGGGGTTAAACTTAGTATTTAAAAACACAGATGGGCTCGGTTTAAAGACTGGGAGAGGATCCAATTGTAAGTTGTCCAGCTGGTAAAACACCCTCACTGCTAAAAAAACAGATGAACTTGGGAATTCATCTCCATCTTCCCATTGTTGCCTCTCCCTTGTGCCTTTCCCCAGCTCCTCTGGCAAAGCCATGAACCTCCCAAAAAGGTCTTCACAGCACAAATGGGGTCAGTCCATGAGCCTCTCACCCCTTTCCCCCCCTGTTGCACAAACCCGTCCGACCTCTCTGCATCTCTGGCCATGAGTCAGCTTTCTCAGGCCATTAAAAATGTGGTGTTTTCCTGAGCTCCCTCCAGTTTTTCTTTGTTCCTTTGGAAGCGCAGGCACAGGACAGGGATGCAGGACTGACCTTTGGTGGGATGTGGAGCTCTTGTGATGGTGCATCCCTCAGCCTTTTGGTTGCCTTCATTCATAAAGCATATTCCACACAATAATGCACTAATTCATTAATTACCTTGGGCAGGAGAATGTGGCAGCCTTAGCTTTGGCTTCGTGGTGTCCCAACATCAGGAGGTTACACCAAGGGGGGGGGTTACAGGGTGTCCTCAGTTGCTGGTTTGTGGTGGGTTTTTTAGGGAGATGCAAGATGGGAATGAGGCAGGAAAACAAGAATTTCGAATTCAGTGATTGAAGATCTTGTAGTCCAGATCTGTGCAGAAAGCACTGCTGGGAGAGGAATTTATATAAAATTAATATAAAGCAAGTTATGAGTGTTTTGGGGAGGGGAAGACATAGATGTGGGAGGGTCTGAGTGTTCATTGCATGTTCAATAAGGAGCATTTGGAGTCAGGAAAGAAAAGCCAGTTTTAAAGTGAGTGAGGGAGAATATCTGAAGACGAAATGAGTTTTGGGGGCTGACAAGGAGGGATTGGCTCTCCCTGCTTCACCAGAGCCTCGGGGTGGTGTTTGCACTAAAAAATGTAGGTATTTTCCCTCAAAGACTGCTTGGCTCCCCTTGCCTGGCTCCACTCTGGGGGGAGCTGGGCAGTCAGTGCCCAGAAGGATGGGACACAGTGTGGGCAGGGGGCACTGAGCAAACCAAGCCCTGGGGATGGGACAAGGGCCTGGGCTGCTCCCTTCAGACTCCTCGAGCCCAGGGCTCTCATTCAGGGACCCCTTTTTTGCTTTCAGCAGACAGAAAGCGCTGAACAGAGTGGTTGGGATAATGCTAGAGTCCTGCTGACTTTCAAAAGAACTCAGTTATTGATTTCTGGGACCGTGCTTCTCCCTGGAGGACTGGAAAAAGCCCAAGGCGGTTGCCTAGGACTCTGTAAACTGTGACTCTGAGAACAGCCTTGTTTAACTAGGACCTTTCCTAATGGAATTTGAGGCCAAGGTCATTCCCCCAGGCTGCTCTCCAGCAAGCAGACTGTGAGGGGCTGGAGGATCTGCCAGCCAAGGCTACTGTCCCTGGAAGCAGATCCCAAAAAAGGTAGAAATCAGGATAATGATGTTTTTCCCCCTGAAGCCTTTCCGTGGCAACGACGCAGAGATTTCCATCTTGCTGAAGTGGCTGATCTGGAGACCCCAGAGCCTACACTAAGAAGAGCTGGAAGATGTTCCTTGCCACTCAGAGGTAAGGGGAGAGGTGCTAAAATGAAATCAGTCCTCTGTGCAGGGGGGGTCCATAGGAAAACTGGCTGGTGTGGGTATGGGCACATGGAGCTGAGGAGGCCAAAACTCCACTTCCCACCTCAAATAGAGGGAAACAGTTGTCCTAGACTCACAGAATCATTCAGGTTGGAAGAGACCTCCCAGGTCAAGCCCAGCCTTTGACTAACTACCACCACTCCCACCAAGACAAATCCCCACATTTTGTTTTTGATCACTTCCAGAGATGGCAACTCCACGACTTCCTGTGGAGCTTGTTCCAATAATTAACCACTCTTCCAGTGAGGAGATTTTTCCTAATATCCAACAAAAACTTCAACTCATGCAGAGAAAACAAGCGGTGTTGTCTCCAGCAAGGATCTCCATCACAGGTGATGCCAATGGAGACCCCATCCCATGTATGCCTGCTCCTTGCAGGTGCCTCAGATATTCTGGGACACCTACAGAGCTCTGAGACACCACTGGGAAAACTGAACTGAGCTCAGATCAACACAGACAAGGAGCTGGGATTGCTGCTCACCTGGCATTGGTGTGGTCAGTGCTACGTCCTTGAGGAGTGACAGCCCCAGGAGTGGGCAGCCTGCATCCAGGAATGTCCAGCACTGCAGCCTGAAAATCAGGGGATCATAGATCACATTTGGAAGGAACCTTAAAGACCATCTTGTTCCAACTTGGGGCTTTCCACCTTCCACTAGCCCAGGTTGCCACAAGCCCCAATATCCAACCTGGCCTTGGACACTTCCAGGGATCCAGGGGCAGCCACAGCTTCTCTGGGCACCCTGTGCCAGGGCATCAACACCCTCACAGGGAAGAATTTCTTCCCAACAGAACAGCCCTGAGTGTCCAAATCTTTTCTCTCTTTAACAACAGTCAGCCTCCCACTGATTCCAGAGCGATCCCAAGGGCGGCCCCACAGCCTCCAAGGCTGCACACCTTTTCCAACACACACACAAATAAGAGGTCCCTGCTCTTTCCCCGCTAAACCTGAACCCACAGAGGTGTAAAAGCTGCCAAACCCGAGCTGTGCTTGCAGCTTGGCATGATGGATGGCAGGGCTCAGCTGGGAGCTGTTTAATTTGGGTGAAAGACACTGTGTGGGAAGCAGCCCTGCCTGAGCTCCAAGGTGTGTAGGAGCCAGCTCAGTTTCATCTCAGCTGATTCTAGCAGCAGAGTGTTGCTTTGGAGAAAAACGAAATGCTGGGAGCTGTGGAGGGGGATGGAGGTCAGGACAAATGCCTCCATTCACTTTTGCAGGGATGAGAGCAGCAGAGAAGCTTTCAATGGGAATTTCTCCATGAAGAGACCGTGACAGGTCTGAGGTGGTGCTGAAAGAGGAGATAACCTGGAGTGTGCTTGCCTTGGCCAGCTCACCAGGCTTGTGACCCTGGATTCTCACTTGGAGGAAGCCCTGAGGCTTCTTCCTAGCAAAGCCAGCGGTGTCCCTTCAGCATAAAATCACAGATTGGTTTGGGTTGGAAGAGCCCTTTAAGGTCATTTGGTCCCACCCCTGCCGTGGGCAGGGACACCTTCCACTAGCCCAGGTTGCTCCAAGTTCCATCCAGCCTGGCCTTGGACACTTGCAGGGCAGCCACAGCTTCTCTGGGCACCCTGTGCCTCTCCACCCTCACAGGGAACAATTCTTTCCCAATATCCCATCTAACCCTGCCCTCTGGCAGTGGGAGCCATTCCCCTTGTCCTGTCACTCCAGGCCCTTGTTCAAACTCCATCTTCAGCATCAGTTCTTCAAATTCCTTTGGACTTGTAAAGAGAATTTTTGATGCAGAATCCCATACCCTGAAGATCTCTTCTTCTTTGCATGATACCCCAAAGACATCAGTTTTTGCTCCTTCTTCCCAAAATCCAGCTAAGCCATCAATATTCCCAAGAACTGCTCACAGACCTCCTGCATCTCCCCATTTCTTGGAGAGACCTCTTTGATCTTGAGCATGTTCAGCCTGCCATGATGAGACAGCCCTTGGCACTGGTGTTTCTGAGCACCCCCAGACCATCTGCTCTCCTTTCATCCCTCTTCTGGGTCCCTGTGAGGAGGAGGAGGCTCCAGCTGAGAGAAAGGGACAGGCCGCCCACTTGTGCTGAGTAACCATTGCCAAATTGGATGCCAGCACATACACACACACACAACACACACACACAAATATTTCCACCGAGGTTGCTATGAACAATGGTCCTTTGATGATTTGCTATCTCAAACACTTCTGCCTTTGGCAGCCCTCCATGGGGAACAGGCAGTTCAAGCCCTGACCCTCTTGCTCCTCGTGGGCACCTCCACGTCCAGCACTGCCTGCTGAGGGGGTGTTCCATGAGGAACAGGACGTGATCCCTGCCCTGGGAGTTTGCAAGATGAAGGCTGGCACGTGGGCAAGGGCAGAGCTGCGTCCTCATCGGTGCTGGGGAGAAAATTCCTCTGCCTCATCCCCACTGGGCCTTCACTGCCCACTTGGAAAGCCTGGCCATCTCCCTGGGCACAACCACAGCCCCACTTTGTTATCATCTTCCCACATTTCCTTCAGACATTGCCACGGTGTCTACAAACCCACGGGAAGAAGCTAGGGGAACATCCAGCCAAGGTTGGTCAGTCTTTTTTTTTCCGAGGGTGTGACAGAATAATGACACCCTGAGTCTCCCTGAGTGGCACCAGAGTCACATCCCAATGATGTCCTACCTGAAAGGTGAACACCAGTGCTGGAGGAAGGACTGGGAGATGTCTGAACCCCAGAAATGGGGTGACTTGGGCAAAGTCCTGCTTGCACAAGGTGAGAACGTGCTCATTCTTCAGGCAGTGGAGAAAACAGTGCTGGCTTTCCTAAAGCAAAGGTGAAAAGAACTGAGGTTCTCAGAAGCAAAATGCTTGATCTGGCCATTATTTGTGATGCTCAGAGGTCTTTGCCCAGCCCTTGGTTGTCTTCCCCTGCTGGTTCCTGCATGCCTGGAGAGAGCCTTCCAGAGACCCCATCCGTGCACGGCGATCCCGGCTTTTGCACCGTCTACAAATAGTTGGTGCGTGCTGAAAAGAGCAGATCTGAAGCCACAGTTGGCAAATTGCACCAACAAGCATATTCCCAGTGAGGCATTGTTCCAGTTTGTATATGTCTGAAAAGAACTGTTCAGGCATATGTTAAAGTTGGCACCTTCTCCCGGGGACTCGCTGCAAGCTGACGGCTGGAGCATGATAACCACAGCAAGGCACACAAAACACTCAGCAAATAAGGGAAAACAAAGTCCACTCGGGATGTTAGCGGGGCTGGGGTGAGGATGAGGACTGGGGGCAGAGTGTTGTCCTCTGGAGAGAGAGTTCATCCCAGCCTGCCACGGGGAATCTGCATCTGCAAGCACTTGGAGAGGGATTGGTGTAGAGGAGGAGAGTGAAGATCCTGCAGCCCCAGTGCTGCTCCCAGGATAATCCTTATCAATCCTTATCAAAAGGCTCAGTGATTGGAATGGGAGAGTGAATGGGGGGTGTCCTACAGGCTCTGGGCTTCAACCCACCCAAGGAGGCAGCACCTTGCAGTGGGGATGGACTCACAGCACACTGAGGGTTCTCAGCTCCCAGGGATGTGGGCACCTGGAAAAAACCTCTCCCTTGGAGGTGCTGGAGAATGCCAAGGGGAAACATTGTCCTGTTTTGCTCTTCCCTGGGTGTCCAAAGACAGCTGCAGCTGGGCACAGGATGCTGGTGGAACTGTAACACCATCAGAGCATCTCTTAGCAGGGCTGGGTTAACTTTTGGACTCAATGTTCTTATGGGTCATTTCCAACCTAAATGATTCTGTGATTCTGATTCTCAGCCACAAAACTGGATCTGCCCCAGCCTAGGCACAACCCATTTTGGGTAGGAGGACACATGCAGGCTCCCTGTTCATTCTCTCAGGGTGTCCAGGAGCACTCCAGTGCCCCTTGCAGAGGGCAGCTGGAGCTCATCCCCCAGCAGGAGCAGCTCCATGTTGGTGCTCAATCCTGGAGGTGTGTGGTGGGGTGACGATTAGAGCAGGGTTCATCTCCCAGCAGGAGCAGCTCCATGTTGGTGCTCAATCCTTGGGGGTGTGCTGCTGGAACTGCACAAGAAGCTCCATGAACTTCCTGTAGGACACTTCCTACCCTTGCATGACCCCCAAAAGAGGCTGCACTGCCAGGCTCAGAGCAGACCAGGCTGCCCAGGAAGGACAGGACAGGATTCCCCCAGTTGTCCGTGCAGGACTTAAATTGTTCCATTGCTTGGCATTGCTGGTGGGAAGCAGCAGAATCCCACCCACAGCAGAGGTGGCTTTGCCCAGCCAGTCTAATCCCCGTCCCTGAAGGAGACAGGCTGTGAGTAAATCAGGGAGCCTCAGTTGCCCTTTCCATCCAAGCAGGATCACACACAGCCCCTGGAGCGCTGTCAGCAGCAACCTGTGCAGGGAGATACTCACAGCCTGCAGTTCTGGGGGAGCAGCTGAGGGTCTGTCCAGCACTATTAGCAGGAATAATTAATTACCCACCCTGCCATCTCACTGGAAAGCTGCAGAATTCAGTGGCAGCAATTTCTGCCTCTTTCCTCCCTTCTGGGACTCCCAACAGATGAGCAGGAGGGATGTAACCTCCATAAATCCATGGAAAGGCCAAGGGCAGAAGCAGAGTGTGCTGCAGGACCTAAACTTGCTGCAGAAACCCAGTGCTGGAGTGAAGCCTGGAGCAGGGACATGTGCCACCAGCCTCTCCGTGGACAGCATCGTGAGCTTTCCCTTTTCCTTCTGGCACCTCTCATTTCTCCTTGGAGAAGACAACTCCGAGCAATGTCACAGTCAGGTGCTGCCCTGCCTTCAGTTGGAGTCCTTGGCCATTTGGATGTCCCTTTTTCAGCTCATCTGTGTAAGATGGGTTTTGGGGAGCTTGCCCCCCCTCCCCGCAAGCTCCGGTCCTTGGATTCTCCGTGGGATGGGAAAAGTTAATTTCCTCTCCCATACTGACTTTACACCCCCATCCCACCCCCAGAGGAGACCCCCAGGGGTTCAGGCTGTGCCCCCTCCTCCCCAAAGGGCTCTGCTCCTGGAAATGGGGGAAATAGGGAGCAAAATGGGATTTTCATGGTGGATACAGGCAGACAGACTTGGCTCCCACCCCCCAGCCTTGTCGGTCACCCAGGGGCTGCCCGTGCCCCTCAAACCCCGACCGTGCCCCCGACACACCCCGTGCCCCACTGCCTGGAGCCATGTCAGGGCTCACCTGTATTCAGGGGCTCTTTTTTTAGGGGGCACGAGGGGGATGAGGCTGCGGGGGACAGAGCCAGGGCACCGGCAGACCCCAAACATCCCCTGTCCCAGGGCCCTGTGGGCGAAGGCGACAACGTGAGGGAGGTCCGAGCAGCATCCCCAGCATCCCCAGCCAGGTCCACGGGGACAGAGCCCGGTCCTGGGGGGGGTGGCGAGGGAAGAGTTAAAGGGAAGGCGAGCAGATCCTCCTCCATCCTCCCGGTCCTCGCTGTTAGGCTGCTGCTGTGACAGGGGGTGGGGTCGGGGCTGGCCGCCGTTTGCCGCAAGAAGGGGGGGGAAACGTGGCTGCGAATGTGTGTGTGTGTGTGCGTGCGTGTGTGTGTGTTGGTGACACAGGACAAAATGAGATGAGACCCCTCGGACGGGAGCGGCCGCCCGGCTGCGATCCCTGATCCCTGCCCGATCCCTGCGCATCGCTGCCATCGCTGCCGGGCACGGGCGCAGCCCCAGCATCCCCGCCAAGAGTAAGGATCGGGCTGGGAAGGGACTGGGAGGAACTGGGAAGCGGTGCTGGGAGATGGAGGAGGTGGGATGGGGTGGGGGGTGACAAGGAGTGGGGGGTCTCTTAGGGGTGGAGAGACGTGGGGTGCACGGAGAGCGAGCTGGGGGACCTGATGCTGGAGCTTCGCTCGCCTGAACCACCCACCCAGATGTAATTGGGGGGGGGGGAGGGGAGGATTTTGGGGAGGGGGTGGGGTGGAGGATGGGCTGCCAGCGCCGATTTCGGGTGTGATGGAGGGGTGGGAGCCGTGTTTGTGCCTAAAGTCTCAGCTGCCTGGATTTGGCCCCGCGGGGCCATTGGGATGTGACAGCACCCAAAAATACAGAGTGCGAGGCGGGGAGGAGCGGCGGGGCGGGGGAGGGGGGGGGCAGACCTGCGTGCCTGTGCCAGGGCCGGGTTATTACCCCTCGTCACCTTTTCCTCATCTCCTTTTATTTATTTCTTTATTTCTTTGGCAGTGATGTCAGGGAGGGGAGCGGTGGCTGGGGCTGGGGGTTGGATTCACGGCGAGGAGGTTGCCGGCGGCCGAGTGATTAACGTGCAGTTGCTGGGAATTATGTCATCTGCCTCGGTGCTGGGTGGCCCTCGCCCAGCAGCGGCGGTGGGGAGGGAAGGAGGGAGGACGGACGTGGGGGGGACGTCGCGACACGGGGGTCCCGGCCTGGGCTTCACCCCGGGAGACGCCGATGCCTCCCCGGCTTTGCGAGCGCTTGGGTATCCAGCGTTCCTCCCCATCCCGACACGGGGATCCCCGCTTGGGACATCACCCCAGGAGGCACCGGAGCCTCCCTGGCTTTGCAGGGATCCAGTGTTCTCACCGCGGCCCCCCAAGGCAGGGCTGCACGCCCACCCCGCTGCCCCGCTGCTCCTGGGAGGTCCCAGCTCCACGGGCTCCGTCCCCAGCAGGACGGGGACGGGTTTGCTGCTCCTCCCGATGGCTCGTCCCGCTCGCTGGCCCCGCAGCCGGGTTTGGAGCAGCCGGAGGGTGAAGGTGGGCATCCCCTCCGCCACCTCCCCGGGAGACAGCGGGGCTGGAGCTGCTGCACTGCAGCACAGAGCCCCATCCGCGGCTCTGGGTGTGCCCCGGGGGAGCAGGGACCCTCTCTGCCACCCCATCCCCTCCTCGGAGCCGAAGTGAGAGCCTGGGGACCTGTGGCTGCCAGCGGCCCCCCAGGCCAATGATCCGTCTGCTCCAGAGGAGGGTGCTGGGCTTCTGGATGTTCCACACCCTCCTGGGGCATCCCCCTGGGCATTCCTTGAGTACCCCCGAGCATCCCCCCCAGCATCCCCCTGAGCATCCCACTGAACATTCCTTGAGCACCCCCCGAGCATCTCCCTCCTCTTCCCCACGTGGGGAGCTGGGGAAGGAGGACAAGGCCTGCCAGTGGGCCAGGCACGGACCCTGCTGCACATCAACAACCTCTTCCCTGCGCTCCACACCCCGTGAATCCCCGCGCAGCTCCGTGCGCCACGGCAGAGGGTCGGACAGGGAGAGGAGCAGGCAGGCGCCAGCGGGAAGGCTGCAGGGAGATGTGCAGTGGAGGTAGGAAGGGCGGGCACAGCTGTAGCGGGGCATTTTTCTGGCATTTTCTGCCCCACACCACAGTCCACGGCAGAGGGGGGATGCCGACACCTTCCTGAATTCCAACTGGGAGCCAGCGGGTGCAGTCCCAGCCGGGGGACGCCGCTTGCCCCGTGGGATAACCTTTGGCAATTCCCTCAGCTCTCCGCGCTCTGCTTCCAACACCCTCCAGCGCATCCTTCATCCTCAAACCTGCCCCGGCGGCGGATTGTGCCAGAGCTGAGCCCTCCAGGGATGTGCTGGCATTAAGAGGGAACGCGAGGCACCCCCAGTTTGGGGCAGGCAGGACTGGGAGGCTGCTCCATCCCCCGGCCGTGCCCTCTCCGGGCGGGCTCCGTGCGCCGGGGTTTGTTTATGTGTGGCCCTGGTTGGAGAGGCGATCTGCCGTGGCTAAATATAGCAGCGATGCTGTCATCCGAGTTCAGCCTGGCTGGGGAATTTATTTTCTGCAAAGGCTGGGAGGCGAACGGGCTGACAACAGGCGTGGAAATGCCGGAGCGGTGTGATTCCCTGTCTGCGGTGTCCGGGCTCACGCAAAGGGGAGCGGGCACATTGTCCCGAGTGTCGTCCTTTGTGATGGCAACAGGGATGAGGAGGAACGTGTGGAGGGGCTGAAATTGTCCCCGATGGCTCCCCGGGGCAGAGGTGGGCATTTAAAAAGCGGGTTCATGTCTCTAATGCCGGGAAGAGATCCCCTCCTCCTCAAACTCTTCCTTGCTGGGTCACCGGGCTGGGATCAACTCCCAGCCCCCCCCAGATTTAAAAGGAGCAGGGAGAGAAGCAGCTGAAAGTTCAGCATCTGGGAGAGAGCAGCAGCTTGTCCTACAAGAGGTGGGATTGGGAGAGCCCCCCTTCCCTGGGGGCTGCAGCATCAGCCCAGGGCATCCCCTGCTGCTTCCATCACCATGAGAAGGGCACCGTTGATCACCCATCCCGAGGAAAAACGGGAAAAGAGGCAGAAGGACAGGTCCCCCGACTTGCAAAAAAACTAGGCAGATGGGGAGGGTGTTTTCCACAGGCACTGTGAAAACCACGTTGCATCAGCAGTCGGAGGCACTCGCTGCGTGATAACTCCATGTGGATGGAGCAGGAATGTGGATAAACTGGCTGCAAAAAAGTTTCTGAAGGGAGTTATATCCCGACGGGGAAGGTTAATAGTTAAAAGGGTGTTGCTGGAGCTGTTGAAGGGCTTAAAATCTGCTTTCTCCCGAAGAGGAACTGAGCCGTGCCCGGGGCTGTCAGAGAAATCCAGCAAACAAAGGGTGAAACAAGGAGATTTCTTGTTTCCCTTCACAGAGGATCTTTCCCATTAGTCATTCCTGTCACAGGAGCTGGCAAACGCGGTTATTATTTGAGGGATCTGAAAGTGAAATGGAGGCACGAGGCCAGGAGCCCAGACCTCCCTGCCCTCGGGTTTGGGGAGCAGGCAGGGACCCCCCAACCCCTCTGGCTCCCCCACACCTCTGTTCCATGGGGAAAGCCATGCTGGGCCCCTGGATTCATCCTCTGGTTGTGGGAGCCCTTTCCAAGGAACCTGGGCTAGGGAGTGGCATCCCTGGTCCCTTCCATCCCAAACCATTCCAGGATTCCTGCAGGTTCCTGCAGGACATGGTGGCACCAGGAGTTGTACGTAGGCTGTGATGCTCCATCCTGGAGGTGGTGGTGGACCAAGCACCTTGAGATCCTGCAATAATCCAGGTGGTTCCCCAAAACTCAGCTCTTCCATCACCCCACAGCCCCGGGCACCTCCATGGGGGAAAGGACCAGGCTGAGCCCCGCCATGGATGGGAAGAAGGTCCATGGAGCTCCCTAAACAGCAAGGAAAGCAAAGAGAATTGTTAAGGCAGCTAAGGAAATTGGGATGGCTCGTGCCTTGTGATCCAGGTTTGGCTGGAGCCAAGAGCTGTTGTGGCAGATGGAGCTTAAAGTCCCCTTGAGCCATGCAGGAGCTGCAGGAGTTCCTGTAAGGCTGGGAATCAGGTTCACAGGGATTTTAGCTGAGTTTCCATCCCACCAAACTGGGGGGGTTTGCCATGAAGATGGGAGTCCTGTTGGCTTTATCTGGTTCCTGAGTCAGAAGGATGAGTTTTGTCTGAGCCCATTAATGAGCCTCTCTTTCCTTCAGGGCCAAATCCTGATCACAGGCCAGGAGATGCTCCAGAGCCAGCAGGATGCTCCAGGCTTAGGGAGGTGTAATCCCAGAATCCCAGGCTCATTCAGGTTGGAAAACACCTCAGGGATCACCGATTACCAACCTTTGACCAAACAACACCACCCCAACTAAACCAGAACACTGAGTGCCATGTTCAGTCATTCCTTGGGTAATTCCAGGGATTGCGATTCCACCACCTCCCTGGAAAGCTCTTTCCAATCCTTAGCAACCCTTTCCATGAAGAAACTCTTCCCAGTGTCAAACCTGAGCCTCCCCATGCCCAGCCTGAGGCTGTTCCCTCTCCTCCTGTCCCTGTTCCCTGGGAGCAGATCCCAAATCCCCCCCGGCTGTCCCCTCCTGTCAGGGAGTTGTGCAGAGCCACGGGGTCCCCCCTGATCCCCCTTTTCTCCAGGCTGAGCCCCTTTCCCAGCTCCCTCAGCTGCTCCAGACCCTCCCCCAGCTCTGTTCCCTTCCCTGGACTCTCTCCAGCCCCTCCCAGGTCTTTCTTGTGAGGGGCTCAAAAACTGCCCCCAAGACTGGAGTTGTCCCAGCAGTGCCAGCACAGGGGACAGGCACTGCCCTGGCACTGCTGCCACCCCCTTCCTGACAAAATCCAGGTGCCACTGGCCTCTTGCCCACCTGAGCACCCCTGGGTTTGTGTCCAGTCACTGCTGACCAGCACCTCCAGGTCCTTTTGCAGGAGAGCCCGTTCCCTTTGCAGGGAGCCCAGGAAAAAGGCAATCAGATTAATAACACATGCTGCTCTTCACACAACCAACCTCACAAATATTTATCAGCTGGAGAAACACACGGGCTCAGAAGTTGCCAAGTAACATAACAAGAGGCGCTTTTAAATAAATATCTGTGCGTCTGCGGGTGATGAATTAACCAAATCCCTTGGGATGTGGCCCAAAGATATGTTTTCCTCTGGAAGCCCAGCACCAGTAATAAAAATAATGATCCAAACCAGGAATGAAAAGCTGGGATAAGCAGGTCTGTCTGTCCAGCACTGGAGGGAATTGGTTCCCTGCTGGGAAGTGATGCCCAACAGATCCATGCTTCCCAGGGACAAGTCAGGAGGGATGGGATGGGAGGATTTGTTTTGAAGGGGAGGTGAGAATGCACTGAACCCAGTGCACCAGGCTGGGTCTCATCGTGCACCCACGTGCCTTTCCTAAACACCCACAGGACTGATGTTCTCTGTAGGCTCAGGATTTTGAGGCACCTTGTTGTTGTGGAGCCTGTATCTCTCTCTGGCTCTCCATGTTCCCTTTCCTCCAGCCCTGAGAAGGGTCCATTCCTTCCTCTCCTAACCAGCTAGATACGTCCCAGAAATCCAGCAGGAATATTTCTTTCCCCAGCCTGCCCAGGTATGTTCTGCACTTGCCAAATAGCCAGTTTGCTAAATCCTATTTGATCTTGGCTGTGAGGTCAATTTGGAAGTTTTGGGGGTTGTTAGGGGGAGTCAGTGCTGCCAGAGGAGACCAGGTGGGTTTGCAGATGAATGCAGATCTCTCATCCAGTTCCTTCTTCCATGGGGAAACTCTGGCTTGTGGGGTTGGGATTTCACAGAATCGTGGAGTGGTCTGGATTGGGATAGACCCTAAAACCATCTCATTCCACACCCTGTCATGGGCAGGGACACCTTCCACCATCCCAGGTTGCTCCAAGCCCCATCCAGCCTGGCCTTGGACACTTCCAGGGATCCAGGGGCAGCCACAGCTTCTCTGGGCAGCCTGTGCTGGGGCCACCCCACCCTCGCAGGGAGGATATTTTTTCCTAACATCCCATTTAAGTCCCTCTCCAGCTCTGTTGGAGCTCCTTGGGCACTGGAAGGTGCTGGAAGTCCTCCCCAGAGTTTTCTCTTCTCCAAGCTGAACACCCCCAGCTCTCCCAGTCTGTCATCTCATTTGGTGGAGATGTTCCCATACAAATCCACCATCTCCCCTCCATCAACAGAGGGCTTGGCCTGAGGGTTTTGCAAGCAGGTTGTCATTTGGGGCCCATTTGGGTCATCTGGGGGTTCCTGCCTGAACCAAAACATGAGGAGACACAGCCTGGACGTGGAGCTGGTTGGCAAGGTCAACTTGGAGAGTGGTTTTGGGGGGACAGACACTGCCCAGTCCCAGTGGGCCCAGGTGAGGGGGTGAGAGGACACTGACTGGCCGGGGTGACGGTGGTGGGTGTTGCCCAGAACAGCTGTAGATACCCCATCCCTGGAAAGGCTGGAATGTGGGAGCTCCCAGCCATGGCAGTGCCCCCAGGCACTGCTGGAAATGATGCACAGGGGGAGGTGGGAGATTTTATTAGCCCAGCTGCTGGAGCTGGGAAAAACAGCCCAGCTTTTGGGCACAGGAGCTCATCTCCGTGTCCCAGCTTTCTAATTATATCAGCTGATCTAGCACAGGCTCCTTCCACTCCCCATGGGCCCCTGCCTTCATTACATCCCTGGCTCTGCCCTTGGCGAGCACTTGGAGGAGCAGCCAAGGCGTCCCAGCGGAGATGCTGGGATGGCAGGACTGGCTGCCTCACCTTAGATATTCCCCTGCAGTGCAGTCCCTGCCTCCAGCACTGCCAGGAATGGCAAGGGGATGAGGGACAGGGGATAGGGGATGAGGGACAGGGGACAGGGACATGCTGCTGTTTGTTTTGGCCAGGATGTGCACCTTACCTTTCAGAGTGTGGGATGGGAAGACAGGAAAGGCTGTCCCCATTATGAGGATTGGCTGGGATGGCTCCTCAAGGTGGTTCAGAGACACCAGGGCAGAAAGGAGAGGATGAAAACATCCCCAAAATCATCAGGGATGCTGGGATCAGATGGGCAGAGCTGCATCCCCACGGGTCTCCTGCTCAGGGGAGGGGGACTCCGGAAAGACCAGGACCTGTTCTTGGCTCAAATCTCTCCCTCCTCCAACAAACACATTTCTCAAAAGGTCTCTGCTAGGAAAATCCACATCTCCACCCGGCGCAGCTCAGCAAGGACATAAACACTCGTCTGCAGGAGCAGGCTGAGCTCAGCCCATGGAGCTCGTGCCAGGCTCAGGGAGACCCTGATGTTCTCCCAGCTCCTCCAGTAATGTGAATAATAAATCACTGCTGCCGAGGTGGTGCCCAGCCAGCCACTCCACAGCAGGAGTTTGCTCCGCTCCTTCCTCTCCTGCCCTACTCTTCCTCCCTCTCGGTGCTTTTCCAAACCCTTGCACTGATCTCTTTGGGGATCAGGGTGTCCCCAACGCACAGGAGTGGTTTCAGTGCTGTTGAATCCCAAGTGGAGAGTTTTTAATCTGTTTTGTTCCCTGCTACTGGCACTCGGTGCCGTCCTTGGCATGCTCCTTAACCTCAGTTTGCCAGACTTTACTGCAGCCTCCCGAGGGACTGTACGGAATGGGAGTTAATCTGGGGACTAGGATGAGGTATTTCAAAACCCGATTTTGCGGCTGAAGTGGTGAATGTGCCACCTGCACGTGTTTGGGGTGAGTAATCTCCCTGTCTGTTTTCCAGCAGAGTCCAGACAAACTCATCTCCTGCAGCTCAAGGAGGGCTTTGGGACCAGCCAAACCCACCCTCAGCCTGTTGACATTCCTCAGTGCCAGCCAAGAGCTTTGCCTTCCCCTCCACGCTCTCAGGAGCCCAAATTAGCTTTTAATAATAATATTTCATTTAAAAAAAAAAAAAATCCCAGGGCAAACAATCCAGCCTTGGCGCCCGCCGGGACAGCAAACACTCCCGGAGGGGCACCAGGTGTGGTGCATTCCTGATAGCTGGAAAAGAAAGGAGGGATTATTTCCCTCTCTGTGCAATGTGCAGGGTGAGCAGGAGCAGCCAGCCCGGCTCCAGGCAGGGCTGGGTTGTGCCCAGCACTGAGGGAGGAGGGTGTGTGGCTTTGGGAAGAGGTCCCTCAGCCAAACCCCGAGCTCCACAGGTGATTAATGGTGGCATTTCTTTGTTGCACACGTTTCCTCCTGGCGGAGGTGAGGGATTGCAGATAAAAGGGATCTGTTTGTTTTAAAAACAAGTCCTGCAAGTCACCCGAGCGATCCCTGGGCAACCACCCCGTGCCATGAATGCCCACAGACATCCCAGCATTTGTGTGCATGCATCCGCCACTCAGAGGTTATTCCTCAACGCGGGAAAACTTGATTTTTCCTTCTTTAATGAAGCTCCCCATCAATCTGTCGACGTCTTTCCCTCTCATCCTTAGAAGAGAGGTTGAGGACAGGCAGGACATGGTGGCACAGACCCATCCCAGGCTCTGACGGGGACAGAAACCGAGCAAAACCCTTTCCTCCAGCTCCCCACCCTCGGCTTTGGAGCGCAAAGCAGTTTTGCACCCCTCCAGGGTTTAACAGGCAGGCAGAGATTTGGGCTGCCGGATAATGTTTCTCTGGACCAGCTGCTGGGATGAAACCAGGGCATCTGTCAGATCCTGAGCCGGGCAGCCAAATTCCTGCGCGAATTCCAGCGCGACATTAGGGCAGCATCACAGGAGAGGTGACACCCGCATCCATCCCCCCGGGGACATTCCCAGCGGGAACCGCGTCTCCCTTTCGTGCCCCACCGCGGGGAGAAGAATCCCTTCATTCCCTTCGGATGCTTATCCTCTAAAGGGTCTTGATCCCGGGGGCGAGCGACAAAAGCACCCTTTAAATCCATCACAGCGGGTTTAGGGCAGGATTAGCAGATGTCTCTGCAGGCTTTACACCAGGCTGCGGCTCCCGGTGTCCCACCCCGGCGGCCCCATCCAGCTCCAGGCTTGCGCTTCCCGAAGAAGTGACGGAGACAACCTGGCTCGAATTCCCATCGGGAGGTCGCCGCATCCCAGGCAAGCCCAGGCTGGCGACTCGCTCCCAAAAGCGGCGATCGGTTTTCACTGGAGTTCTGATGGGTCTCCCGTGGCCGGGAGAGCGGAGAGCTCTTCCCAGGGTGTTTCCACCCTGGAATTTTCCAGGAGGGAGAACCTCCCCTGCTTCCCACGTTTTGGGGGGGATCCCTCCAGAGGAGCCCGGATAATTTCCCAGTGAAGATCTGACTTCTCCCTCTCATCCCAACCTGGCTGCTGAGAATCATCCCTCTCCATCATCCCTTTTGTGTTCACAAGCTGTTACCTGGATCACTTTCCATTCTCAACGCTTATTCCTCCCTGCTACCCCCCACATTCCTTTTAGCTCTCCTCAATTCCCACCCCTGTAGGGCTTTTTGACCGCCGGGACTCTCTCAGGATGGCTTTCCTCCAGCACACACAAGCTTGCATAATAGCTGTTGACACGGTAACTTCATTTGAATCGATCATGTTTGCTAATTAGTTGATTGCAGTAATTGGTATGAATTACCTTGGGGGATTCTGCCTCCCTGGGGGTGGCCAGTGGCCGGCGTGTCCCACATAAGAGGTGGGAATGGCAGCAGTGAGGTCGTTCCTGCTCCAGGGACATCTTTTGCAGGTATCCCGGTGATTCGTGGAGGTACAGAGGAGCTTCCAGAGGGGAAGCACAGCCTGGTGCAGGGATTTTTAACTCCTGGAGTGCCTCAGAGCCACCAAAATGTCCAGAGTAGCTATTACAGAGCATAAAATGGGTTAAAGTCCCTGTTTAGGGGGTGAAGGGATGAGGGGATGTGACTCCATTCTACCTCAAAATACAACTGGAGATGACTCAAACGCTGGGTTAAAGATAAACCGAGTGGAGCAGCTTTTCTCAGAACTCATAATTCCCTTCTGAAAATTCCCTGCCAAAAAATTCATAGAGGATGAAACAGCATTAGACTGAGCGAGGAGGGAGCAGGCAGTGCCAGGGAGAGTGTCCTCTGATGGCAGCAAACCTTTGGGGGGATCCAAAGACAACTTTGTCTGGGAGGCATCCCTGAAGAGCTCTGCGGCTCAGGGGAAATGGGATGGAATCGGTGAGATTCTCATCTTCCCAGCCCCTTTTCCTCTAAGCAGCAGCTGCACGGGGAGGAGGGAGGCAAGGAGGAACATCCCAGTCCCATTGCCTTGGGATCCAGCTAAGATCCAGCACTCCCCATCGGGAACTTCACTGGCAAAAGAAGAGGGACAGCAAGGGCGGGTAGTGAGTGACAGGGAAAAGGGAATAGCTTTAAACTGCCAGAGGGCGGATTTACCTTAAATATTTGGAAGGAATTCTTCCCTGTGAGGGTGGGGAGGTCCTGGCACAGGGTGCCCAGAGAAGCTGTGGCTGCTCCTGGATCCCTGGAAGTGCCCAAGGCCAGGCTGGACAGGGCTTGGAGCAGCCTGGGCTGGCAGAAGGTGTCCCTGTCCATGGCAGGGGGTTGGGAATGGGATGAGCCTTAAGGTTCCTTCCTACCCAAACCATTCCATGGTTCTGTGATAACTCTTTTTTTTTTTTTTTTTTTTTTTTTTTTTTAAACCAGAATAACCACAACACCCTAAACCAAAGTTCCTCACACGGGCACATTTCCATCTGTGGTGCTGCCGGGGTCACCTGATCCAAACCTGCACCCCGTGAGGCTGAAGGAGCCTGTGAAATGCTGGGTTTTTTTAATGAGCCAACTATTTATATTGACAGCTTCCCACGCTCCATCCCTCTAATCCTGCATCCCTTTCTACCAGGCTAAGCTACATCGTTCCAACTCTTCTTTCCCCACCCCTTGTAATTATCATCTCTCCACTCTTCTGGGATCTGAGAGAAATCCCAGGACTTCTCAGAGAGGATGAGCAGCAGCCCATACCTCTCCTTGTCCTGCTTCCACAGGACTCTTGGGAGCAAATTAATCTGAACCCACTGTTTAAAAATGTTTATCCTCAGGCCATGCCATTTAGTGTCTTCCTGGGTTACTAATGGACCAGAAAGCACTTTGTTGTCCCTGTGCAATATGAGAACATCAGCCTGCTTTTTCCAAAGCCAGAACAGAAATTATTGAGCTCTTTTCCCCTCTCCGTTGTTATCAGCAATTTCCTGATCTCCAGCTTGAGGACAGGCAATGCTGCTGCAGTTATTTTTGCTGCTCTTAATTCTGTAAAATCAAATGAAAAGTCGCTTCCTCCCTGTTGTCTGTGAACATCCAGGAGAGACCTGATATGGCCAATTGCAAATTGTGGAGTAAATTCCGTAACTTTATTGAGCCAGAATGCAAATGAGCTTCGTCTTGGTTGCCACTGTTGGTTCTTAAGTATTTTGGGCTGAAAAGGGAGAGCCCAAATGAAACTGAGCTCTCCAAGAGCCTTTGGTGGGTCAGGAAGCCACATCAGGTTGGATGTCAGGAAAAAGGGGTTTTTTACTAAAAGAGTAATAAAGTACTGGAATCATCTGCCTGGGGAGGTGATGGAGTCACCATCCCTGGATGTGTTAAAAGAAGACTGGATGTGACACTTGGTGCCATGGTTTAGTTGAGGTGTTAGGGCATGGGTTGGACTTGATGACCTTGGAGGTCTCTTCCAACCTTGTGATTCTGTGATCATTAACCAGAGCTTTTATTCTTTATTTTAAGACATTGGAAACACACAAAAAAACAGCTGCATCCATCTGTGGGGTCCACAGGGATTTTGTGGTGTCTTTTATCAGTTGCAGCAGAGGGGTGAAGACCCCTGAAGAGTCTGGGTCAGACCTGGCCGGGATGGAGCTGGCCAGGGGATGGATATCCCATTTTCCCACTGTGGAGGAGCTGTGCTGGTGGAGCTGTCACCCAGCAGCTCTGCCAGGGACAAATGACACGAATGAGGGGTGGCTGGATGGGCTGAGCCAAGGGAGGAGCTGGCAGAGGACACGGGGCTCAGCAGCAGCAGCAGGAGACGCTGCTTTTCCTTCCCGAAGGTCTGCAGGGTTGGACACAATGAAATTCCCTCCTCCCTCCCGTGCCCGAGGCAGCCGCATCCCAGGAGGAATTCAATGCTGCCTCCCAGTCCATTCAAAACACGCCAGGGTCAAACCTTTATGAGGCAACAAAGAAAATAAATCCAAAGACAAAAAGCTATTCTGGAGGACAGGAGGGGAAGGAAGTGGCTCCTGAAATATCAACGAGAACTTTTCCTTTAGCCCCAGCTGTGGGATTGGGGTCTCTGCTCTGGTGGGACAGAGCAGGAGAGATATGAGATCATCCTTCTGCACCTTCCTGTTGGAAGGAGAGGGCCCCAGTGACCAAAGTGCAGAGTTTTGGGAATGTTGGGTTAGGATTGTGAGGATCTGGGTGCTGGAGAGGGGACAGCTCTTGGTGGGAAGTCTCCTGCAGGGAAAAGGGGGTTGGCTGGCATCAAAGGACCGTGGACCTCCACATTTCCCATGGTCACCACTTCCCTGGTGGCTGTGAGGGTTCCTGGGGTCACCTTGTGGCTTTTAGAGGTTGTGTTGCTCCTGGCTGTGATCCCAGAGGTAGCTGGACAGACTCCTTGTCCCCACAACTCCAGAATAATTGGGGTTTTTTTTTCCCCCTTAATTTCTTTTCTTTAGCTGGGAGCACTAAGTGATGCTTTTTGAGAGAGGTATTTTGAATTTTTGCCATGTGGGGTTAAAGCTCTGGCACTCAGGAAGGGATGGGAGTCAAATCAGAGCGAACTGAAATCCGGTGGGGCAGGAATGGACACACACAAGGTCCCCCTTCCTGCTGGGCACCTTATTCCAGAGGCCCTGCATGTATAGAAACCCCCACTGGCAGGGCTGAGACCCAAAAAAGGACCCCAGGAAATCCCAGGAGAAGCAGAAGAGGGAGAGGATGCTCAGCTCAGCATCCTCCCCAGCGCTGTGCTGCGGTGCTGACACGTCCCAGTGCCATCTCCCACCCCAGCACCCCAGCAGGACGGCAGGGCTGTCATTCCAAAGGTGACCAAGGGTCACTCTGGACACAAAAATGCTCTGTTTGGAGCAGAGCAGGCAAAGATGATTTCGCCACAGCCCCTGCTGTGACTCAGGAGTTTGTGGTTTGTGACGGGTGACTCAATGGGAGCGGGAAAAGAAAGCCTGGCTATTTTTGGGACCACGGATATTTTGGGGGGGGGGGGGGGTGGTGTTTAACCCCTCTCCCTCCTTCCACAGAGGCATCTCAGCAGTGCCTTGCTTGGAGAAGCAATAAAAGACCCTTTCCAAGGCAAACAGGTGCCAGCCTCATGGGGTGGTGTTTCCTGGGATGAGGAGATGAGGGAAGCAGGATCAGGGTGACCACAGAGACAAGGCAAGAAGCCATGCATAGAGAATCCCAGAATTGTTTAGGCTGGAAAATCCCTCCAGGATAATTGAGTCCCACCATTCCCCCAGCACTGCCGAGGCCACCACTGACCCCTGTCCCCAAGTGCCACATCCACACAGCTTTTGAATTCCTCCAGGGATGGGGACTCCAGCACTTCCCTGGGCAGCTGTGACAATGCCTGACCATTCTTTTGGGGTGGAAATTTTCCCAAATATCCAATCTAAAACTCCCCTGGCCCAACCTGAGGCTGTTCCCTCTCCTCCTGTCCCTGTTCCCTGGGAGCAGATCCCAAATCCCCCCTGGCTGTCCCCTCCTGTCAGGGAGTTGTGCAGAGCCACAGGGTCCCCCCTGATCCCCCTTTTCTCCAGGCTGAGCCCCTTTCCCAGCTCCCTCACCTGCTCCAGACCCTTCCCCAGCTCTGTTCCCTTCCCTGGCCTCTCTCCATTCCTTTCCAGATGTTTTTCCCAAGCTCTGTCTGTTACTCAGAGATCTCTCTGCACCAGGGTGATCCCCCTGCTATGGGGGACATGGACCAAGTTTTAAAGCTCCTCACCAAATCACGGAGAGCTTTTCCAGAGTTTTCTTTCCTCCTGGGTCTAAGGGCCATGTGGCATCACAGCACAGCATGATGGCCACATCCCCTGAAGCTCCTGGGACCCCTCTACCTCCAAAAGTGACACCATGGGGCTTCTCCAGCTTCCAGCTGGGCCCTGGGACAGCGTTTCCTCTCCATGTGTCCAAGGAAACCACATTTAGGGTGCCCTGGGATGCACATGCTCTTGCTCCTGTCCTTACCAGGGAATTTGGGCCTTTAGCATCTCCTCATGGGATAAGCAGCCTTTTCCCAGGGATGCTCTTCCTTCCCACAGCTTGCCAAAAAAAAAAAATCAGCCCCCATCTCCCCTTCCCCATCATCCCACCTTCCTGCTGGAGATTAATTTCTTGTCCTACCGTGCAGATTTAGCTACTTTCATGACAGATAATCCATCCTCAGCTTAGAAAATTCCCTAGTTTCGTTTTGTTTAGCAAAATATGAAGGTGTTTGGTGGTTTGTATGGTTTGTATTTTTGGAGGGGCTTGGTTTTTGGGGGGGTTTAGGGTTTGTTTGTCTGTTTGTTTGTTTTGGCATAGGGTTGTTTTTGGGGGGTTTTGGTTTTGGAGTTCTTTTTGTTTTTGGTTGGTCTTTTTTTGTTTGGTTTTGGTTTCGTTCTTTGTAGAATCATGAACACAAGCACCCATGGGTTACAACAATTTGAATTTTCACAGCTCCTTCTGCACAGTCTGTTGCATTCCTGGAGGACGGAGGCACTTAATGTTTTAGGGATGAAAATCAATACAAATTTTTGGGCTCCATGATCTTAGAGGTCTTTCCCAACCTTAACAATCCTGTCAGCAATGGGCAGGGACAGGTGGAAAAGGGCCAGTCTGACAGCCTGCTTTGTATTCCCTCAATACACTCCCAAATCTGCCTTCTGTGCAATTCACAGCAGATCCTGATGGATTTCTGGTCCATGAACTTGACAAGTTTCCCCTCAAATACTGAACATCAACTGCATCCCACAGCAGGCCACCAACCACTGCCTGAGGAAGGGATTTTTTCCATTTCTCCCTGATTTCTGCCTTCACCTGCTTCCTGATGGGTTTTTTTTCTGCTAAAAAACTGAAGAAAGGAGACAGCTCCACATCTGTGTGTCATTTGGCTGTGTCTCTATCAGTCTGAAGTACTGCCCCAAAGCCACCAAAGCTCCTGCAGAGCCTCCTGGGTATGTCTGAGCAATTTGTCAGCATTGATTCATTTTTAAAAAACCCCAAAACTACCGAGGAAAAATGCTGGGAATACTCCTGGTGTCTGCACAGGCAGATCCCACAGCAGTCCCTGTCAGCAGCACAGGTGAGATGAACGGTGTGGGATTGCTCCCAGCTCAGACAAATTAATCAGAATGCTGTGCCGGGGTGAGTTCTGTCCCAAATATATGAAGTGCAAGCTTGTAACATGTGCCAAGCTCCTCTGGAGCTTGTTTCACAAGTGCTTCCCATTTTACATGCACGCCTGAGGAATTCTGCTTCCCCAGCTCAAGGTAGGGATGAGAAGAGAACAGAGGAGCGTAGAGAGCAGGTGGTGCTGCAGCACCTCCTCCTCCTCTGGCAAATTCTTGCACAAAGCACCAGGAATTTCTGCCTGGATTTAGGCCCCAGATTCTGGGCTGGCTCAGGACGGATAGACAGCCCCAACTAGGAATTGCTGCATTCCTTTTGGGACATAAAATTAAAGGATGGTGGAGGTTGGAAAGGATCTCTAAAGGTCATCAAATCCAACCATTAACCCAGCACTCCCATTCTCACCATGAAATCACCCAAACCATGCAGGAGCTTGTTTTCTCTCCTGCCAATCATTGACAAAGCTGCTTTCCCTTTCTCCCTGCTCCCACACCACCCTTCTCCACCTCTCTCCTTCCTACACAGAATGATGTGCCCAGGGCTGTGTCACTGGGGTGTCATTCCCCACCTTCTCCCTGGGACATTGGTGCTGAAGAGGGAAAATTTCCAAAGAAGGTTTCTGGGTTTTTTTTTGTTTTTTTTTTTCTTTAAGGGTAGCCCAGGAGCACTGGGAAGCAGTGAAAACCAGACATGAGCAGGGTTAGGGCAGAAGGGCAAGGCCAGCAGTTTTATGTCCCCAGAGGTGAAGCCATGCAACACAACTCTACATTCTGGGGAGCCCCATCAGTGCCTGAGATGCTCTGCAAAGCTCAGGTGAGCTATGAAAGTCAAAAAGCCTGCACCTAAAGTGGTTAAAGAGAGCTGGAGAGGGACTTTGGATAGGGGGGAATGGCTTCAAACTGCCAGAGGGCAGGGTTGGATGGGATATTGGGAAGAAATCCCTCCCTGTGAGGGTGCTGAGGCCCTGGCACGGGGTGCCCAAAGAAGCTGTGGCTGCTCTTGGATCCCTGGAAGTGTTCAAGGCCAGGCTGGATGGGGCTTGGAGCAGCCTGGGATAG